>NW_006160227.1:645022-649560 GCF_000334495.1 Tupaia belangeri chinensis | reverse complement strand
TTGGAGCCCTGAGGAGAGTTCCATCTCTAACATAAGCGGGTGCCTGGCAACCAGGGCTAGCAGTCAGTGAGGGTGGGGGAGGGGAAGTCAACAGTGCTCCCTGACCCTGCTGTGCCCAGTGCACCAATAGGAGGCACTGTCGCCTGGACCATGTGTGGGCAGGTGGACACACTGCCTGCAGCCTGGATCAACCACTGCCTGAACACCAGGCTCTGCAGTAGCCTAGTACACCAGTCATCATAATGCCATGTCCCCTCTGTCCACACAGCCTGCCTGAAAACAGTCGTAGAGCCCTCCCTGACTGAGGTCAGTTTCCTGATGTGCAGTGTCCTCTGCACATGACAGCCTGGTCCTATGTCCACTACTAAGTACTGGTCCATGAGGAATGGAAACACATATTCACACAAAATCTCTGTGTGCATGCCCAAAATCCCAGGAGGAGAATGGAGAAGAGATATCCCTTTGGACATCCTCTCTAGGAGATGATTTCTCTCTTTCTGTCTACAGTGAGCTCACATACATTATTGCAAAATCATATATATACATGCACACTATATCTCTTTCCTTTTTCTTCCAATTAAGAATTCCCCTATGGGACCAGCAGATGGTATAATCATTATGTCATTGGACTCTCAATTGACCACAGTTCAAGTCCTGAATCCAGCAACTTAAAACTCACACTGGGCACATGTGTATGCATGCCCAAAATCCCAAGAGGACAAACACACAGATAGATAGATAGGTAAGATATATATATATATATATACATATATATATAATTTACCAGCAATAGCTTTTTATATTGAAGTAACATTGCTTTTTGATAAAAGTTTATTTTTATTTTTGGAAGAGAATCAATCTGGCACACACAAAAGAGAGAAAAGAAAACCATCCTTGATAAAGTTTTTCCTGGACAGTCTCCTCTCTCCAGCTCTGCAACACCTCCAATTCTGGGGGTCATAACTATACATCCTACATGGTTTCAAGCCAACCCAGTGATCCAAACCCACAGCTGGCCATTGGCTTCCAGCACTGCAGTTGAATTTACAATGGATAGTGCTGGGTCACAAAGGCATCTTTTACTTCTAGGAACCAGAGGTCTAGCTCATAGACTCAGAGAATTGTTCAAGAGCTAACAGAAGGAGTGTATGCACCAAACTTATTAACTCCAGAAGGGGAAAATAAAATCATAAAAATCATTAGCACATGTTTAAGTGGCTACAAAATATGACCTTACATCAAATAGCTGCAACTTAACTAAACTTGTGTATTTGTGTATGTCTTTGTGTGTATGTGTGTGTTATATACACATGAGTTTAATGTGAGATATCCTACATGAACCTGGCTTAATTTATTAATTTTTAATTGTAATTTATTTTATACATTAAATCACTATACATCACTACATCTGTAAAGTGAGTTTACCCAACAAGAATAAACTTTACACCAGTCCAGTTGAAGATAACATACATGTTATGATCAACAGATAATCATCTATTTCTGTGTCCCATACATATCTTGCCTCTCTATTTTTCTACTTGATTCCTTTCCTCTCACTCTACCCCTTCTCCCACCCTCTTCTCATGCTGTCTCCAGTATCCATAACCATTTTCCATGCTTCTATATACTCTAATCTTTCAGTTTCTGCTATAATTTTAAATGGAGACATACAATGTCCCTCTTTCAATAGACTGGCATGCTTCACTCAGCAATAAATCTTCTGTATTCATCCACTTTCTATCAAATGCCAAGATCTTCGCTTTTTTTTGACTGAGTAATATTCCATAGATTATATACTTTTCAATCCATTCATCTGTTCATGGTCATTTGGGTTGGTTCCCTGTATTAGCAATTGTGAATTATGCCGCAGTAAACATAGATGTGCAAGCACTTTTCTGACTAAGCATTCTCCAATCCTTTGTGTAAATACTCAGGAGTGGAATTGCTGGATCATATGGTAATTCTATTTGTAAATCTTTGAGAAACCTCCATATTGTTTTCCACAGTGGCTGAACTAATTTACATCCCGACCAACAGTGCAGAAGGATTCCCTTTCATCATAGTCTTGCCAGCACTTATCATTTTTAGTTTTTTTTACTCTTCACATTCTGACTGGGACTAGGTGGTATCTTATTGTGGTTTTCATCCGTATCTCCCTAATGATGAAGGCTGTTGAGCATTGTTTCATATGCTTTTTAGCTGTTCATATGTCTTCCTTAGTGAGTTTTTTGTTCCACTCATTTTTCCATCTTTTAATTGGGTTGACCACTTTTTTGGGGTAAGTCACTTGAGTTCCCTGTGTATTCTGGTTATCTGTCCCTTATCTGAGGTATAGTTTACAAGAATAACCTCTCATTGCAAGAGTTGTTGATTCACACTAATTACTGTGTCTTTTGTTGTGCAGAAACATCTTAATCTGATGTAATCCCACTTGTCTATATTGGGGATTATTGCCTATGCTTTGGGAATCTTAGTTAAGAAGTCTTTGCCTACACCGATGTCCCCTAGAGTTTCCCCAGTATTTTCTACCAGTAGTTTTATAGTTTTAATTCTTAGGTTTAGTTCTTTGATCCACTTTGAGTTGATTTTTGTTAATGGTGAGAGATGGGGGTCCAGATTCCTCTTTCTACAGATGGGATACCCAAGTTTTCTAGCACCATTTGCTAAAGAGGTTTTCCTTTTTCCCACTGGATTGCCTGGTATTCAGTTGACTGTATGTTTTGGGGTTTATTTTGGGGGTCTCTACTCTGTTCCATTGGTCCACATGTCTTTTTTTTGTGCTAATAGCATGCCATTTTGACTATTACAGCTTTGTAATTACTTTGGGGTCAGGGAGTGAAATACCTCCTACTCCACTCTTCTTGAGTGGGATGACTTTGGATCTACAGTGTTTTTTATGATTCCAGACAAATTCTATGATTGTCTTTTCTAGATATGTGAAGAATTGATTGGGATTGTGTTAAGCATGTAGATTAATTTGGGGGGAATTGCCATTTTGATTATAGTAATTCTTCCAATCCAGAAGAATTTTTTTCTTTACATTTTTTTCTGTTATTTTCTATTTCTTTTTTTAGATGTGCATAGTTTTCCTTGTAGAGGTATTTTACTTATTTGATTATATGTATTCCTAGGTATCTTATTTTTTTGTGACTGTGGTAAATGGGACCACTTTCTTCAGTTCCATCTCAGTCTGTTGTTCATACATAGAAATGCTATAGATTTTTGAATGCTGATTTTGTATCCTGTCACTGCTGTTTTCATTTATTACTTCCAATAATTTTTTCATGGATACCTTTGGGTCTTCTATACAATCATGTTATCTGCAAATAGAAATCATTTCACCTCTTCTTTTCCTATTAGAATGCCTTTTATTTTACTCTCTTGTATTCTGATTACATTGGCTAAGACTTCCAACATTATACTGAAAAGGAGTGGAGAAGGTGGATAGCCTTGTCTTGTATGAGTTTTTCTTGTACATTCAGTATGATGTCAGCTATGGGTTTTTCATAGATGGCTTTTATTGTGTTGAGAAATGACCTTTCTTTCATGGCCTTGCTTCCAAGATGACAAAGAAAAGAAGGGACAACAGCCATACTAAAAATGGCCATGGCCATGTGCAGCCTATTTGCTGCATGAACTGCTCCTGAAGCATGCCCAAGAACAAGGCTATTAAGAAGTTTGTCATCTGAAACATAGAAGCCACCACCATCAGGGACATCTCCGAAGCAAGTGTCTTCAATACCTCTGTGCTCCCCAAGCTGTGTGTGAAGCTACATTACTGTGTGAGTTCATAGCAAGGAAGTTGGGAACCAATCTCATGAAGCTTGGAAGGACCAAACATTCCCACCCCAATTTAGACCTCTAGATGCTGCCCCTCACCCTCCACTAAAGCCCCATGTAAGGAGCTGAGTCTTTAAGGACAGAAGAACTGTCCTCTGGGAAAAAATGATATGCAAATTATATAAAATAAACTTTCTATGCAAATTTTGCTGAGAGTCTTAATCATGGAGGGATGTTGTATTTTATCAAATACATTTTTGCATCAATTGATATGATCATATGTTTTTTTATATGACTTTTTTTTAACAATAGTAACATTGCAGTTTGCATCACATTTTTACATTTTTTTTTATTAATTCACTTTACACCATCACAACACACAAATGAATTTTCCATCCAAAATACACTGCATTGGCTCAATCAAGCACATCCACATAGATGTTCTCAGCAAATAATTTTCCAATTCTTACGTCCTGCATACCTTGCCCTTTGTCTTGCCATCCCTGATTCCCCATCCCCCACCCTCTGCTATGTCCCATCTTCCTCCCCCATTGTCCCTGGCATCCATGGTTGCCCTCTACACCTTCCTCCCCCCCCATTCAATTGTTCTGCCAATGAACTTAATTAGTCTAAATAAATCCATTAGCTAGCACAGCTGACACAAACCTACACATGTATCCAAGTCTGACTCTAGGCATAAACCCCAGTGAGTAGAATGAACATACTATAAAGTAGTACCCAGCTGTGCCCATACAGCT
>NW_006160227.1:643430-644646 GCF_000334495.1 Tupaia belangeri chinensis | reverse complement strand
GTGTTGTGGGGCTCTGCAGAGTGAGTTATCCTCGGGTATCTGGCTTCCTCAAGAATGGTAGAGTAGTTCCTGTTCTTCCCTGAGGCAATGCAGGGCTGGCAACCATCATCTTCTCACTGTCCCAAGGTAGAGAAAGTCCTTCTATATAATATATTTCTCAACTGGTTTAAGACAGCTAAAGATTCTTTCTGTTGCTTATAGTTGCAAGTTCTCAATCCTTGTTTTCGGCTTCAGCTTGCTGGTCCGGAGGCCACAGGCCTGCCCCGGAGAGGCAGCTGAACGCCGGGCAGAGCCCCGGGTGGGCCGGCGCAGGGCCTGATCATATGGTTTTTATCTTTCTTTTTGTTAATATGCTGTATTACATTTATGGTTTTGCATATGTCAACCCCCCTTGTATCCCTAGAATAAAGCCTACGTGGTTGTGATGTGTAATCTTTTTTATATGTTGTTGTATACAATTTCTAGTATTTTGTTGAGAATTTTTGCATCTGTATCCATCAGAGAAACTAGTCGGTAGTTTCCCCTTTTCCGTCATGTCCTTATCTGTTCTGGGGATGAGAGTGATGCAGGATCATAAAATGAATTTGGGAGGGTTTCTTCCTTTTGGATCTTTACAAATAATTTGAGAAGAATGGGGGATAATTCTTCTTTTAAAGTTTTGTAGAATTCAGAAGCGAAGCCATCAGGACCTGGACTTTTCTTTGTTGAGAGGCTATTTATTACTGATTCAAATTATTATGAGTCTATTTAAGCTTTCTATGTCCTCCTGATTCAATCTTGGTAGGTTATATGTGTCCAGGAATTTGTCCATCTCTTCCAGGTTTTCTTGCTTGATATCTTATAGTTGCTCTGATGATGTTTTGTACTTGTATTATGTCTGTTGTAATATTGTCTAATTCATTGCAAATTTGATTAATTTGGCTCCTTTATCTTTTCTTAATTAGTTTAGCTAATGGTGTGTCAATTTTGTTTATCTTTTCAAAGAACCAGCTTTGGGAACCAGCAGTTAGCGTAATGGCTATGTCGCTGGACTCCCACGTAGTCGACCACGGTTCGCGTCCCGGACCTGGTGGCTTAAAACTTACGCCGGGTACGTGTGTGTACGTGCCCAAGATCCTGAGAGAAGAATGGAGAAGGGATTGTGGTGTGACTATCTCCCCTGGGGGGGTGATTTCTCGCTTTCTGTCTCTATGTCTCTCTCTGTCTCTCTGGCGAG
>NW_006160227.1:632827-643350 GCF_000334495.1 Tupaia belangeri chinensis | reverse complement strand
AATCTTTATTATTTCTTTTCTCCTGGCATTTTTTAGAGTTTGTTGTTTTTCCAATTCTCTGAGGCTTGATGTTGAGTTGTCCACTTGCCAACTTTCCATCTTTTTCTTCTGTGCACTAATTGCTATGAATCTCCCTCTTATGACTTTTTGCTGTGTCCCGTAGATTATGGAAACTCGTGTACTCATTACCATTGGTTTTAATGAATCTTTTGATTTCACTCTTAATTTCTTCAGGAGGTGTGAGGCCATTTAAGAGTAGGTTGTTTAGTTTCTATATGTTTGTGTATTTTTGAGGACTTTTTCTGAAATTAATATCAAGTTTAATTCCATCATGGTCAGAGAAGATGCTGGATATGGTTTTAATACCTTTGAATCTATAGAGGCTTGTTTGGTGCCCCATCATGTGGTCAATCTTTGAAAAGGTTCCACACAGGAGTAAGAAAAATGTGTGTTTCATGGTTTGAGGATGGAAGGTTCTATAGACATCTGTCAAGTCCATTTCATTTATGATATAATTTAGATCCTGTATCTCTTCACTTATTTTTTGTCTAAACTATGTGTCCAAAGGAGACAGTGGGGTGTTGAGATCCCCAACAATTAGTGTGTTGCAGTCTCTCTCTCCTTTTAGATCTAGCAGGCTTTCCTTCATGTATTGGGTGCTCCTGAGTTGAGTGCACAGATGTTTATGAGCATTATGTCTTCTTGATGAATTAGCCCTTTTACAACTCTATAATGCTCTTCTTTATCTCTTACAGTTTTTGTCGTAAAGCCTATTTTGTCTGAAACTAGTATAGCAACTCTAGCCCTTTTTTGCTTTCCTTTTGCATAGAATACCTTTTTCTAGCCCTTCAGTTTTTGTCTATGTATGTCTGTATCCGTGCATTTCTTGTAGGCAACAGAGTTTCTGAGTTTTAATATATTTGCCAGTCTATGTCTTTTGATTGAAGAATTTAATCCATTCATCATTATTTTCAATACTTACAGACTTGTTCCTATTAGTAAGTTAGCCATTTTCTTGGTTGTTTTTGTTTTCTATTTCTGACTGTCTCTCTTTAGTTTTTTGGGTATAGCACATCCTTCAGAACTTCTTGAAGAACTGGCCTGGTGTTGGTTAATTCTTTCAGGTTTTGTTTATCTGAGAATGTTTTTATCTCCTCTTATTTAAAGGATAATATTGATGGGTGTAGTAATCTTGGTTGAAATTGTTTTTCTTTTAGTACTTTTAATATATCTTCTCATTCTTTCCTTGCTTTTGTTGTTTCTGGTGAGAGGTCCGATGTTAGCCTGATGGGATAACCTTTGTAAATAATGGCATTTCTCTCTTGCTGTTTTTAATATCTTGTCGTTATCTGTGATTTAGTCAATCTGGATATGATGTGCTATGCGAGGATCTTCTTTGGTTGATTCTATTTGCTGTTTGTATTTCTTGGGTCTGGATATTCGATTGCTTCTTTAGGTTTGGTAAGTTTTCTGCAAATATTTCATAGAATTGATCTTCTATGCCCTTGTCCCTTTCTTCACCTTCTGGAATACCTATTATTCAAGTATTTGGGCATTTCATAGTGTCTAGTATTTCCCACATGTTGTCCTCATTTATTAAAATTATTTTTTCAATATTTTTAGTGGTTTTATCTACGTCAAAGATTGTCTTCCAACTCAGAGATTCTGTTTTCTTTCTGGTCCAGTCTATTAATACTTTCAAGGGAGGTCTTGATTTCCTGCAATTCTTCATCTCTAGGAGTTCTGATTCTCTTTTATTAATTTTTTAAAAATGGTTTCTATCTCCTTCAAATCTTAGAAAGACTTCCTCATCTCTGTCACCATGAATATTCTGAACTCTATTTTTGACATTCCTTCAAATTCTGTTGTGCTGTCCATGGTTGAAGAAGAGTTGCTCTATGCCATTGAGGAAGAGATAGTTCCTTGTTGTCCCTTACTTTTTATGCCTCTGCACTGATTTCTAGTCACCTGATGGATTATACACTACTTCCTGTCTTTCTAGTGTCAATTATATAGTGTCAGGATGGAAGAAGAGCTCTACTTTTCAGACATGTTCTTGGTAGAGGGCCCTGTCTTCTAGTCAGAGAGTGCATATATAGCCACCTTTTGTTGTTGATTCCTTTCCCAGTCTCTTGAGACTGGATGCACGTGAGGCTAACCTGGAACTCTTCATATGGAAGAAGAAAAAGGAGTCAGTTCAGAAAACTATAAAGTCTCAAAATATACTGTGGGTAGGCAGAAGGCACCTAGAGGTCCAAGGCAGTCTTCCTGCCTCAGTTGCCTTCTGTGGCCGCCACTCCTCTCTTGTTCGCCGCAGCACAGGCTGTGGGGTAACGGTGGCAGACGGATGTACCTGGGATGGGTTGGGAGGCAGGAAGAAGCCTGGAGTGGTCTTCTGCCTCAGTTGCTCTCACTTACTGCCACTCCTCCCTGGACTGCAGCAGTGCAGCTAAACCTGGTTTTAAATTGTGTCTTTACCTCTTGTGGTTCTGTAGTTTTGGATAAGTTTCTTAACTTTTCTGTGTCTCAATGTCATTCTATATAACAATAAAATGGTAGTATCTATGCCATAGCGATGTTGTGACCATCCCAATGACATGCATTACCAATTCATGGAAGAGCCTCCCTAGAGGACCTGCCCCATTGTGAGCACTCAACAAGTGAGAGCTGTGAGGACAGTCATAACAAGATGGCGGTTTCCACCCTGTGCCCTTGACATATGGTTCTGCGTGATGTGGGTGCTAGGGTGAGTAGAAGTCCTGAACTGGCTAAGCACTTGATAATGGGCACATAGTTTAGCCCAGCCAGAGAAGAGGCTGTGTAGTGGGTTCTATGGGAAGAACAGTAGGATCAAGAGGGGGAAAAAAGGGTCATTGGGAGCTTAAGTGGATATTATTTAAATTAAATTACAAAAACAGTGGGAAAGCCACAGGAAGGTTGAGACCAGTAAAAGGTTTACATTGTGAACTCACCTAGTGATGAAGTCAGGAATCATTTTATACAAACCCTGATCTGACTGTGATTGTCAGATGGGTTTTCCCTGCTAAAGCTGAGTTTGATTGCTTGCTTTGGGTTTTGTTTTGTTTTAGTTTTTTTTTTTATTATTTTTTTATACAGCATGCGCTCCGGTAAGACAAAAAGTAGGGTGGAAAGTGAGAAATCACCTGGAGGGCTGGCCACACCACAGTCCTTTCTTCTCCATTCTCCTGTGGGTATTCTTTTTAAGGAATTATTTAACTTTATTAATTAATTTCTTTCTTTTAATTTGATCAGAGAGGGATGGAGTGAGGGAGGGGTGAGTGAAGAAGCAAGCTTTCAGGTCCAGGATTAGAACTGTGGTCAGCCATGTGCAAGTCTAGCACCTTTAACCACCATGCTATCTGCTGAGCCCTCCTCTTGGGATTAAAGGCAAACCTGCACACAAGCCCATTGTGATTTCAAGAAGTTTCTGAACTTGAAGCAGTCAGTTGACCATGTGGGACCCAGATGCATTAATCCTCACACTACCTGCTGGCCTGCTAAAACTTATTTTTTAAAGGTGGTTTTTGGCATCCCTCTTCCATACCCCAGTACTAGTCAGTACAGAATCCTTCCAGGCATCTCAATCTCTGCCTCTGATCAGCATTAATGCTGTGAAGCTCTCCCCAGCAAAGGCTCCCCATTTCCACACCCCAGTGCTAGTCTGGTAGGCAAAGTCCCTCTCCTGTTCTTCTCTGTCCATTTTAGCTATTTTTTTTTCTCAAAACAAAAACGAAAACAAGAAAACAAAAAACAGCTTTCTGTCTGCTTTGACAGCTTTCTCTCTACTTTGTGCATTTCACTTTCTAATTTGTCACTTTTTCCTTCATCTAGGGCAGAATGCTTCCAGGCCTCTCTATCTCTACCTCTGCTGCCCTTTTAGGCAGCACGGTCATTGCACCTCATAGTTTTCCATTTTTAACCCAATTTTATTTTCTGCAATGTTATTTCTGGTTTTTTATTTAATTTTTTTGTCATCGTTTTGTTCTAGTTCTTTCCTTCTTTTTCCTTTGCTTTTTCTTCCTATTTCTGTTTCCTACTTTCTTTTTCCTTTACCTTACATTCCTATTTCACTGCTCAGCCCTTACCCACTATCTAGAGATGTCTAGTTGCACAGTAGCTAAACATGTGAACATTGTGAGTTTTCGAGAATTCTTTGCCTCTCACTGTACTGGCTGTAAAAAGAGTAAAACTTGCCTTCATTAATCTGATTTTTTCTTTTTTTTGGAGAGATTTTCACTGTAGGGTGCGTGTGCTCGCCAGACAGACAGAGAAAGACATAGAGACAGAAAGCGAGAAATCACCCCCCAGGGGGGATGGTCACGCCGCAATCCCTTCTCCTCCATTCTCCTCTCGGGATCTTGGGCACGCACGCACACGCGCCCGGCGTGAATTTTAGCCCACCAGGTCCGGGACACGAACCGCGGTCAACTACGTGGGAGTCCAGCGACATAGCCATTACACTAACTGCTGGTTCCCCATTAATCTGATTTTTAAACTCCTCCTGTGATTCCCATACTGGAGGACACAGTAGAAGGGAGAAAATGGCACCAAATTTTTCACCGGAATAGAAATACATGAGCTCACAGCTACAGAATTCTTCTTGAACAAATTATTGAAAAGTGAATACATTACCAAATAACTAAAAATCAGAGAAGAGTGTCAAGGATGAGAGAATCAAGTAATACATCTCCAGCAAGGAAATATTGTAACTTTTCTCCAAGTAGGGAAAAATTAGAGGATATTACCAAAATGTCAGAAATAGAGTTTAGAATATTGATGGTTACAAAACACTATGAGATGCAAGAGAAAAGAGACATTGAGCTCCAAGAGATGAAGAAGTCTTTCCAGGATATAAAAGAAGAATTGGACACTATAAGAAAACATAAGATGGAAATATAAGATATGAAGGCTGTAATACAGGAAATCAAAACCTCACTCAAAAGTATTAAAAGCAGGTAGGGGCCGGCAGGTGGTGTGGTGCTTAAGGACGCTGGGCTCTCACATGACTGACCATGGTTCAAGTCCCAGAACTGCTGGTTTGCTCGCTCTCTCCTTCTCTCTCTCACACTCACTCTGTCTCTCCCTAGTCAAATTAAAATAAATAAAGTTAAATAAAATAATTCTTTAGGAAAAAAAAGTGCAGGTTAGACTGTGCATAAGATCGAATCTCAGATGTAGAAAAGAAAACCTCTTATCTAGAAAAAAATGGTAATATATACTGAGAAAACAACCAATGAAACTGGGGATAGTATATAACAAATACTACATACCATGAAACACCCAGACATCCAAATAATTGGTATCCCAGAAGGTGAGGAAACTAATATGGGCGCGGAAAATCTATTTCATGAAACACACACACAAAAAAGTTTCCAAGTATAGAGAGTCACTCAAACATTGAGACCCAAGAAATACTAAGAACCCCAAATAGAATAAATCCTAGAAAATCCTCTCCATGGCACATCACAGCTAGATTGACCAAAACCACAGACAAAGGCAAGATACTAAGATTGGCAAGAGAGAAACATAAAGTCATTTACAAAGGCTATCCCATCAGAGTAGCAGTGGACCTCTCATTTGATACAATGCAAGCTAGGAAAGAATGGGGAAATATATTCAAAGCATTAAATGAAGAACAATTTTAACCAACATGCTACACCCAGCAAGGTTATCCTTCATATGGAAAAAGAAGACAAAAACATTCTCAGATCAACAAAACCTGAAAGAATTTACCAACTCCAGACCAGGTCATCAAGAAGTTCTGAAAAGAGTACTATACCAAGAAAACTAAAGATAGACAGCAATAAGAGAAAAATAACAACCAAGAACGTGGCCAGCGTAATGGTAGAAACAGGTCTGGAAATAATCAAAAATAACATTGAATGTTAATGGTTTGAAATCACCAGTCAAGAGACAGACTGGGTGAATAATCCTCTATCTGCTGCCTACAGGAAACCCACCTCATGGATAAAGACATTCGTAGATTAAAAGTGAAGGGCTGGAAAAAAGATATTCCGGGCTAACAGAAACCAACTAAGAGTGGGAATCCTAATTTCATACAAAATAAGACTTGAAGACAAAAATTGTAAGAGGAGACAAAAAATGGCATTATATAGTAGTAAAAGGGCTAATTGATCAGGAAAATATAATGCTTAGAAATATCTATGCACCCAACTCAGGAGCACCCAGATATGTAAAAGAAAGCCTACTAGATCAAAAGAGAGAGAGAGAGACTGTAACACACTAATTGTTGGAGATCTCAACATTGCATTCTCTCTTTTAGACAATCAACCAGAAAAATGACCAAAGAGTTTCAGGACCTAAATCATACCATAATTGAGATGGACTTGGCAGAAATCTATAGAACTTCCACACCAAACCACAAAATATACATTTTTCTCAGCCCTGCATAGTACCTCCTCAGAGATTGATCACATGATAGGGCACAAAACCAGCTTTTACAGATTCAACGGCATAGAAACTATATTCTACATCTTCTCCTACCATGGTGTAATTAAACGTGATATGAATCTCAGGAGAAACCCTTGAAAACCTGCAAATACGTGAAGACCAAATAACTTGTTTCTGAGTGACTTCATGACTACTGAAGAGATTAAGACTGAAATTAAAGGATTCATGGAAACAGATGATAATGAGTGTACGAACTTCCATAACTCATGGGACATTGCAAAAGCAGGCATAAGAGGGAAATACATAGCAATTAGTGTAAACAAGAAATAGATGGAAATGTGGCAAAAGGACAAGCTAACATGCCTCAGGGAATTGGGGGGGGGGTCAAAAAATGCCAGGAGTAAATAAATAATAAAGATTTGAGTAGAAATAAATGAAATAAAACAAAAGCAAACTATATAGAAAATAAATGAAAGCAAAACCTGGTCCCATGAAAAGATAAACAAGATTGACACACCATTAGCTAGACTAATTAAGAGGAAGAAAGAAACTACCCAGATGAATCAAATTGGCAATGAATCAGGCATCATTGCAACAGACATAATAGAAATACAAAACATCATTTGAAGATTCTATTAGCGACTATATGCCCATAAAGAAGAAAACCTGGATGAGACACACAAATTCATGGACACATATAATGTACCAGGATTGACTCAGAGAGACATAGAAAGCCTGAGTAGACCTATAGCAAGCAATGAGTTTAAATCAATAATAAATAACATCTCAACAAAGAAAAGTCCCAGTCCCAATCGCTTCACTCGGGAATTTTACAAAACTTTTAAAGAAGAGGTAACCCACATTCTACTCAAACTGTTTCTAGAGATCCAAAAGGAAAGAACCCTTCAAAATTCATTCTATGAAGGCTCCATTACCCTGATTCCCAAAACAGATAAGGATACAACACAAAAGGAAAACTACAGACCTACATCTCTGATGAATATAGATACAAAAATTCTCAACAAGATACTTGCTAACCATATCCAATAACTTATGAAAAAGGCTATTCATCATAACCAGGTAAGATTTATTCGATGGATGCAAGTTGGATCAATAGACGCAAAACCATAAATGGAATACACCACGTTAATGGAAAAATAGGTAAAAACAATATGATCATTTCAATCGATATGGAAAAAACATTTGAAAAAATACATTTCATTTTGACTATGCCTCTCAGTAAAATCAACATAGAGAGATCATTTCTCTGAATAATAAAAAGCCATTTATGAAAAACCTATAGCTAACATTACACTGAATGGAGAAAAGTTGAAAGCTTTTCCACTGAAAACTGATACAAGTCACAGCTGCCCACTTTCTCCACTCCTATTTAATGTAGTACAGGAAGTCCTAGTCAATGCGATCAGACAAGAGAATGAAATAAAAGGAAAGAGGAGAAGAAATTATCTCTGTTTACAGATGACATGATCATTACCTAGAAGACTCAGTAGAATATACCAATGATCTTTTCAAAATAATAAACTCATACAGTAAAGTGGCAGGATACTAAATTAAATTTTAAAATCTATACCAATTCTACCTACGAACAACAAGCAGACAGAGTCAGAACTGAAAAAATTAATACAATTTACTGTAACTACAAAAAGTATATGATACCTAGGAATAAAACTAACCAAGGAAGTCAAAGACTTCTATAAGGAAAACTATGAAAATCTTAAAAAGGAAATCAAATAGAACACAAAAACATGGAAGGACAACCCTTTTTTTCTGGATTGGGAGAGTTAGTATAATCAAAATGGCAATTCTACTCAAATTAATCTACATATTTAATGCAATCGCTATGAAATTATCAGAGACATTATTTACAGATCTAGAAAAGACAATCATAGAATTTGCCTGGAATTACAAAAGACCTCATATTGCCAAAGCCATTGTGCACAAGAAGAGTATCCACAAACAGATAAATGGATTGAAACATGTAGCACATATACTGCACGAAATACTATTCAGCCATAGAAAAACAAGAAGGTAGGTAGGTAGGTAGCTAGGTAGGTAGATAGATAGATAGATATACATAGATACATAGATAGATATATACATAGATACATAGATAGAACAAAAGAAAATAGCAAGGTGACTCCAGAACCTGGTGAATTTGACCCCTAGGCTGAATGACCGTGGGCCATGTCTGGGAGACCTGTAAACATGTCCCAGGGCCTGCTCCTGGCCAAGCACTGAAGATGCAGAGCAGTCAGTCCTTGAGCACCCAGCAGTGTAGCCACAAGACGCAGCAGGGCCAGACCCACATCAGAGAAGCCCATCCAAAGTAAAATCTGGGAATCTGGGAATGCCGTGTCCTACTTTTTGAAAATAATCTTGATGCAGAGATGATTTAAGGCTCATCTTCATGTTTCTAGCACCTCAGAAGTCATGTTCAAAGCACAGTGGACATCACTCTGAGATACTGGGGATTATGGAGATTAGGGATGACGTGACCTGGGCTTGGGTACAGGTTCTCCTCTTTCCATTGTGTGACTTTTGCCAAGTCACCTGACCTCGGAGCTTCTGTTTCCTCATCTGTAACAAATGAGTAATACTACTCACTTCTTTGTTTTGGCATGGTGTTAAGTAAGGTGAACTAAGTGTTATTCAAATATTATAAAACATTATAGGATATTATGGTGATTTTTCTCAACTGGGGCTGTTTATAGATCACCTGGACTCACAGAATCATATTATTTCTAGATGTATTTAGTTTTCACATTTCATGCCAAAATTAGAGTAGGATGTGGAAATTCCAGACTATAGAAAAAAACTTCTTTATGAATTTAATTGATAAAATTTCCCATGTTTTATCCCTCAAGAACTTTGGGACCTCTCAAAGGTTAAAAAAAAAATTTTTTCCATCTATACTCATCAGTCAAAAGTGAGTGCTTCAGGGCCAGCATGTCACATGGTAGTCAAGAAGACTGGACCCCGCACTGATGACTCTGCAGTTTAAGTCCCAGACCCGACAGCATAAGAAACATGCCAGGCATGTACACGTACATGTCTAAAATCCCTAGAGGAGAATGGAGAAGGGATTGCAGCCTAGCCCATCCACCTCAGGAATGATTTCTCACTTTTCCCCTCTCTCTCTCAGTCTCTGTCCAGCCAGCATATATACCCTATAGGAAACCAAGAAAAGTAATAAAGCAACTACTTGAGTTTGTTGATAGAGCTCAGGAGGAAACATTGACCTGGGGCTTTAAGGATTCTATCTATAGGAGCACCATTGGGGAGGGAGTTCCTCCACAAGTCTTAGAATATTAGACTTCCTCGCTGTTGGGTTAAGGTCAGAATGCTGCAGACTGACCTCAGGCGTTGGGAAGAAGGAAGGGAAAACCTCGTCTGCACAAGGCTAATATAGTTCCTTAAGTTACAAAGAGTTCCCTGAGAGCAACTGGCCCATCCAGAATAAATACAACGGATGTGTTCTGGAAATGGTATTATGGGGCCCATCAAATCTGTGTGAGAGTCCTACTCAGGAATGTTTACTTAAACTTTATGTATTACAATTTAGTTTCAGTCTGGATCCTTACACTTTTTAAAACAATGATTTATTTATATAATTCCATTTGGTGTTATTATTATTTTAATTTGCCAGAGAGAGACAGACACAAAAGGAAAAGCAAGGATGCAAGCCATCAGGTCTGGGACTTGAACCACATTTGGCCATGTGGGAATCCAGCTTCTTTAACCACCACAACACTTGCCGGTCCATTCTGTATTATTAAAAGCAGTTGGTGGAGAAACGGTGGTGGAAGAAAGTTAGACTATGTAATGGTTTCCCATAGTTTTCTTGCCAATCCACATATAGACTCTGCAGCTCAGGTATTTTTGTTTCAAGCTTATTTTTTTCTTCTTTTTCTTCTTCTTCTTTTTTTTATGTTTTTGCCTTAGGGCACATGTACTCACCAGAAAGAGACAGAGATTCACACAAAGGGACATTTAAGAAATCGCTCTTCAAGGGGGATGGCCACACTGTAATCCTTTCTCCTCCATTCTCCTCCTGGGAACTTGGGCTTGCA
>NW_006160227.1:622360-632776 GCF_000334495.1 Tupaia belangeri chinensis | reverse complement strand
TGGGACTCAAACTCTGTTCAGCCATCCAGGGAAATCCAGGAAATCCAGGGACATAAGCACTACACAATCTGCTGTCCTACATTTTTCTTTAATTTATCATAAGGTGTGCATGTGCTCGCTCACTCTTTCTCTCTCTCTCCACACACACACACACACACACACACAAATATGCACACGCATATGCACACACACACACAAAAGCATCCTCCCCACCCACTTGCCCCTTAAGGGTACGGCCACACAAAAATCTCTTCTCTGTTCTGTAAGGATTTGGGGCCTGCACAAGCACCTGGCATGTCCCTCAAGTCACTAGGTCCTGGACTCCAGCAACACAGCCAGCCAGGTAGGATCCAGCCACCTTGAAACACTACACCACTCGCTGGTCCTTACTTATAATTCTGTGAGCAAGAGAGAGACAGAGACTGAGAGATTGCCAACAGGATCCTCATACTGTGACCCACCCCCATCATCAGCCATCCCTCCTTTGTGGGCCCATACACACTCAATGTGCTTAGGGAGGTTTCTGGACACAAACCCAGAACCTTCCCAGTGGTTCAGCCTCACAGACCATTCTAGTACCCCCACTGTCTGACACCCTCAGCATTTTTATTTCAGGTATAAATGAAGAAAGTGAGGCCCCAAAGATTAAAATCATTCCATCAAATTCTCCCAGTAGGTGGTAGGGTAGAAATTTGAGTCCACGTTTTCCTGTTGCAATGCTATGTCCATCTTATGCCTCAAAATAGAAATTGGATCAGGGCCAAAGCAGGGCTACAGTGCTAAAACGCAAGCTCGGGTCAGCAGGTGGTGTTGTGGTTAAGGCTCTGTACTCACACATGACCATCCTCTGTTTGAGTCCCGAATGCAGTGGCATCAAACTTACAATATGCATGTGTGTGCACGTGTGCACCCAAAATCCCAAGAAAAGAGCGGAGGAAATGGGATTGTAGTGTGGCCATTCTCTCTGAGGGGTGAATTCTTGCTTTCTCTCTCTTGGTGTCACTATTCCCTCTGAGGGGTGAATTCTTGCATTCTCTCTCTGTTTCTGTCTCTCTGGCAAACACACATGCCCTATAGCCAAAAAAAAAAGTCTCTTAAAAAAAAAACATAGCTCTTCAAAGCTAGCTCACATGACAGGGTTGTAGGTTCATGTCCCAGAATCTCCCTGAGCACACTGGGTACACATGTACCCATGATCTGGGCTGGCAGGAACTGAGGTGGATTTCCAGTATCTCCCTGAGCACACTGGGTACACATGTACCCATGATCTGGGCTGGCAGGAACTGAGGTGGATTGCAGCATAGAGATGCTGTTTTGATTGTATCAATCTCTATTTTTCTCTTTCTGTGTCATGAAGAAATAAATATATGAAATCAGGAAAAAAAGGAGGGGAAACATCAAGCCTGGCTTTGATGGTGCAATCAGTAGCATATTGAAGTATTGTGCTGGAACCCATGTGGCTAACCATGTGCTCAGATACCTGACCTAGTCAACCCAAAGCACGCTGGGTGTGCCCATGCATGTGCCCAAGATCCTGAAAGGGAGAGGGCTGCAGGACGGGAATTGGGGCATGATGAGACCCCATCCAGGATGGCTCTCTCTCTCCCTCTCTCTTTCCCACTCTCCACCCACCCCATATATACATAAGCACACTCTATAATGATAGAGTAAATTCAAATTTTTTAATACACAGATATTTTCTCATTTATATCCTGTGTAAAATCCTCTAATATTTCCACTGAGTTTCAAAAACAAAAAGCCCAGTTTTCCTCTGCTCTGGACTAGGCAGCCCTCACCAGAAGGATAAGGCAGGACCTCAAGCTCAGACTTCCAGTCGTTAGACTGTTTGAAACAAATCTCGGGACCAGCAGTTGGTGTAATGGCTATGTTGCTGGACTCCCATGTAGTAAACCATGGTTTGAATCCCAGATTCTGTGGCATAAACTCAAGCCAGAAACATGTCCATGCATGCCTAAGATCCCAAGAAGAGAATGGAGAAGGGATTGTAGCATGGCTGCCCCTACTGGGGGGTGATTTCTTGCTTTTATACTCCTTGTCTCTCTCTTTCGGGTCAGTGCACGTGCCCTATAGCAAAAACCTCTCAAGAAAAAGAAAAAGAAAAAGAAAGGCATTTGATGAAAGCAGTCTAACCAAGTGCTCACTCGTGGGAGATCTGATTGAGGAATTTTCAGATGAGGAACTAGGAATGGATATTTGAAAAACATAGAAGGATAACTGCTCAAAGGAAAATGATGAACTTTAATCAGTTGTATTGAGGAATGATATGCATGTGCTTGTATCTATAAACATTGAGCGTGAGCTGAGCAGTTTGAGACACTGTGGTGCTTCCTGGCTGTCTCCCTGTAACTCGGTTGCAAAAATAAGCAGTGATGAAAACAGTCTAACCAAGTGCTCACTTGTGGGAGATCTGATTGAGGAGATGAGGAACTAGGAATAGATATTTGAAAAACACAGAAGTCAGGATAACTGTAGTTTGTCTGATTCAAATTGGCAACTCCAGCAGGATAATTGGCGGGAATTAACACTGGAAGCTTCCTGCAATGGCTAGAGCCAGTTAAGACTAGAAACTTCCTAGGAGTTTGCAGACAAGATGTACTGGCCCAGCTGGAGTAAGAATGGAGGTTCTGTGCAAATGTGTTCATTTGGGGGTGAGTGAAACCAGATCATAGCTGAAGAATTTGAATTTAAAGTGAATTTTTGTCATTTGTGACTTTTATAATGTGGGTATTCTGTGAATGTTTGTGAATGCTACAAATAGGTAAAACAAGGGAACAGCAGTTAGCGTGATGGTTATGTCACTGGCCTCCTATGCAATCAACTACAGTTCCAGTCCCAGACCCGGTAGCTTAAATTCACACCAGGAGTGTGTCCATGTGTGCCCAAGATCCTGAAAGGAGAATGGAGAAGAAGGGATTGCATCATGGCCATCCCTCCTGAGGGGTAATTTTTCACTTTCTGTCTCTCTGTCTCCCTCCTTCTGGCAAGCACATGTGCCCTATAGCAGGAAAAAAAAGAAAATAAAAGAAAAGAAAACGTCTAAAAATCATAGATAAAGCAAGTTAAACGTCTTCAGATAGCCCTTTTGGGTTAATCCTGAATGTTTTAAAGCAGTATGGGTATCCACCCTTGAAGAGGAAAATAGTGGTTTTTCTATAGTACTGCTGCATATTAGGATACTGAGAAAAGTGCAGGCCAGTGAATGGTCCCTGAATTGTGACTGTATTCTGAGACTGGAGTTGTTATGTCAATAGTCAGAAAAGTGAAGACAGATACAATGCTTTGAGGCCTTGAAATTACTATGTAATTGGTCTTAGGGAAGGTACAATGTCAGGATAAAGTTGCCATGATGGTCAAATGGAGATGGAGAAAGTCAGAAGCTAACAGACCTTTTTAACCCTTTGTCTCCTGCACTGATGAAAGCCGAAAAGGGGGTGAACTCCAGTGCTGATGGCCCAGAACCACTCAGGCTCTATGAGAAATCCTGATCACATGACCTGTGCCTTGGGTGCAATTGGAAGTGGGGACAAAAAACTCAACTTTCTTATGGATTTGAAAGCTACCTACTCAGTACTTAACAAGCATTTAATAGACTTCTTTTTGTTTGTTTTTTGGAGAGATTTTTGCTATAGGGCTCATGCACTTGCCAGAAAGACAGAGAGAGACATAGAGAAAGAAAGTGAGAAATGGGGTAGCCATGCCACATTCCCTTCCCTCCATTCTCCTCTGGGAATCTTGAGCACACATACACATGCTCCCGACGTGAGTTTAAGCCACCGAGTGTGGAACTTGAACTGAAGTCAACTACATGGGTGTCCAGCGACATAGCAGTTATGCCGATTGCTGGTCCTGCATTTGATAGACTTTTTAGGCACCTCAAATAACATCCTGGGAATTGCTGACATGGTCCAAAAAATGATTTTTGCAAATTCTGGAAAGCCAGGTAGGAGAGACCCTCATTTCTCATTAATTCTTATATGTACCTGACTATTCCATCCCTTAGCTTGGAAGAGACTTCCTCTGAAACTGCATGCTCAGATATTTGAACCTGCTAGGCAATAGTTACAGTTCCTAGTCATCCTAGACAAGGGTCTATGGCTGGAAATCAGCCCCACATATGAGACCTGACAACAAAAAGTCTAAAAGATGACACAGTGCCTACAGAATGGGCAACCGACGGCCCTGCCTTTGGAATTAATGTTGCATCCTTTCAGTTTAAATTGAAGCCTTCTGCTGTGCCAATAAAAAAGAAAAAGCATCCCATTTAGAACGAGGCCTAACTAGGCAATCAATCAATTTTGATTAAGATTTTTAAATACCGACAGGATCTGACCATATCGGTCATACAGGAATTGCCTTAGAGTAGACACAGTCTTTGTGCTGTTGCTGCAAGGTATGTGGAAACTCTAAACAAAGACATAACCTGCTCCTGCACTTTACAGATAGATAGAACCTGAACTCAGTCAGAGAAGAGCAGGACAGGCTTGTTTACAAACACAAGATGCTCCATAGCTAAAGCATGGGGCTTTGCCTTGCCTTTGACCGAATGAGCACAGAAGAGCTCTTGTCTGTGGTATTTTCCATTAGAGACTCTGGGTCCTTCCAACTCTTGCTTTTATCAGTCCACAGCCCATCCCCTTGGGGTACCCTTTCACTCAGGTAGGAACATGTGGCACTGGTACAGGGACCCCAAATACAGAAGATGATGTGAATGAACACTCCATTGGCTGACAATAAGAAAGTAAAAGAAAAATATTGAGAGAGTAAGGAGCGGATGTGCAGGCAGATGGGCGTAAAGCAGGGGAACCTCTCCGAGAGAGAGATACGTCTATTTGAATGTTGTCCTCTATGTGAAAAGTACATCAAGTGTGTTGGAAAAAGTTAAGTCCAAAAGTTAAGAAACTTAGAAGGCATTTGAAAGCTAAGGAACTTAGAAGTTATGATTTAAGAGGTAGAAGCTAAGACTAGGAGAGTAATTAGAAGTCTAAGGTTAAGAAAATTTCTTCAAAGATTAAGAAATGTAAAAGGCCAAGAAAATTCGAAAGCTCAGAGATTTATTGAAAGACTAAGAAATTTAGAAAGCTAAGAAATTCATTGGAAGGCTAGAAAGAAATTTAGAAAGCTAAAAAAGTAACAGCTGAAGGAGTCAATTTGAAGTCAGGAGTAAAACAGGGAAAATTTTCCAATAAAAAAAGGGAATTGGCAGAACAAAACAGCTAGTAGCAGCAAAATTAACAAAACTCAGTGAAAAAATAAAAGTTCTCAGATTTAAAACTAAAATTAAAGCTCCGAGGATTTGAAAGATTCAGTGGAAAAATGAAAAGCTTACTAGAATAATAGGTATGTTGAACGTAACAGCAAAGTCTATGTGCTCAAATGAGAAAAACGAAAGGGGGGAGATGCAGGAAACGCCTTAAAGTAGATAGTCTTTGTGCTATCTTTGCAGGACACATGGAAAGACCTAAACAAAGACGTAATCTAGTGCCGGGCTACACAGGTAGATGAAACCTGAGAGTAAGTGAGAGAAAGCCAGGAGAGGCTTGTTTAGAACCAGGTGGTACTCCACAGCTGAAGTATGAGGAATTGCCTCTCCTGTAAAAGAATGAGCCACCATGGTTTGAGCCTGGACTGGTGGCTTAACCCCATGCTGGGCACATGTGCATGCATGCCCAAGATCTCAAGAGGACAATGGAGGAAAAGGGATTGCAGCGGGGCCATCGCCCCTGGGGATTGATTTCTCACTTTCTGTCTCTCTCTGTCATTCTGGTGAGCACACGCTCCTTATAGCAAAAACCTCTAAAAAAAAAAAAAAAATGAGCACAGAAATGGCTCTGGTCTATGTGTTCTCCAGCAGACACTGGGTCAGCTTGACACCCACTTTTGTTTGTCCTTTCTCAATCCACCGTCCTTCCAACATGTGTACCCTATGTCTTTGCCCTTGGGCAGGGGCAAGTCACCTTACAGTACTCCAGTACTTCAAGTTAAGCTCTGCCGAGGTAGGGAGAGGAAGGTTGTGATGTTGTTAAGGCACTGGACTCCCACATGGCTGTCTATGGTTCAAGTCCTGGACCTGGCAGTTTGCTTTCTTACTTTTTTTTTCTCTCTCTCTCTATTGTTGAAATAAAAAATAGTAATAAATAAAATAATTCTTAAACAAAAAAGTCGTTATGAACATTGATTTGTGCTGATATTGAGGGCGATGAATGATATAATGGAGGGTACGTATCCCATGGAAGCTAATCACTACACCATGCTACCCCAGTAGTAGGAAGTCCTAGATTTGAATTACACCTTCTTCTGCATACCTATGGAGGAAGAATGCTAGCTTTTCTTTGCCTTTGTGTGTACAAATCTGAAACTATAGAATAGGTTCAATATTGCTGGACGGTCCTCCCTCAAGGATTTAAAAACTCTCCCACTTTTTTCGTGAATGTCTGCTTAAATAGTTGTGGTCTCTTCAGTTACATAATGGAATAGTACTTCAATATGCGGATGACTCTCTAGTCCTAGAAAGGATATTTAGAAAATACCATCTGCATCTTTCAACACTTGGTTGCTTGCTGATATAGGATGCACGTGAAAATACCTAAAAATGGGAAAGTGATCTGTTGAATATCACAAGATTTTATGCCAGCAAGTCTCCAGAACCTCCTAGCATTAGGGGTACTCATGCAATCACTGGTCGCTGAACACCTCCCCATTGGATATTTTTTTAAACAAATGAACACAGTACCTACAGGCTGCCTCCCACCCCCACTATTCAGACAGAGACAGTCACTTTCCTTCTCCTGAGAGAAGCAGAAAAACTGAACTGAGTCCAGGCTGTGGTAGTGCACATTCCACAACAAATTTTCATAGTTTAGAAACAAAAAGGAGGGGAATGGCTAACTACTGGATACTGGAGGAAATACCAAGTTGTGTTGTTAGATGACCCATCCATGACCTGAAGAGTTACTGCTGAAGAACTCTGCCACATAGTTATCTCTAATTGAGGGCCACCTAGACAGTACTACAAGACTGCACTGAAATATTGGACCAGGGCTACACCAAGTCTACACCGTGCTCATCCTAGACACAGCCCTGACCTGTTGGAACTTTGGTAAAAAAAAGGTGGATTGAGTACTCTGACTTGAGAGCTGACTCGATACCAAGAAAAGTTGGCTACCATACATACAGACACTCAGTTTGTATTAGTGGTTGTGCAAGCCCATGGGACCATATGGAAAGAGTAATGACTACTACCAGATAATGACAGAGAGACCAAGTAAGTGCCTGAATCTTGGAAGTCTGGAGACCAACCTGTTACTATGGAAATAGCAGGTGTTCACCATCAAGTAAACCAACCATGGATATTGATGAGGCCAAAGGGAACACACAAGCAGACCAGCAGCCTGTCCAATGGCAATAAGCACAGTAAACTCCAATATCCATGGTTCCATTATTTCCATAGGAAGTTCTGTGACAATGACCCCCCACTCCAGCACCACCTGCCATCAGTATACCCACTATTTGCAAAAGCAAGCTTTCAAATACCAGTGGTGTCTGCCCCAAATTGAGGACTAACACTCAGTTCCACTCCACCAATGGAAATAGGTGACGCATCTTCTCAGGTGGAAGAGATTACTGTAGATATAGGGGAACTATTGATGACTGGCTTACTCATATATGTTTGGGTACCTGATATCCCAAGGATGCTTGTACTGTGTTCTGAGTATACCAAAGCTCATGAACCAACCATTATGTAAAACCAGAACTGATCAGGAAGACTCCCTCCAGCTTTCTCAAAATAAAATATGACCATAATAGAAATTACAGGTGCATTTGAAGGGGGAATTGAAGCAAAGCCTCTGACAAGAACAATCTGAGTGTGTCCGAGGTCACAGGGAGGTCTGCTTGAGGAAAGGTCAGTTGAAAAAGCTGGAATGGTTATTTGAAGAAAAAAAGTAATCAGGATACTTATTCAAAGGAGAGTGATTGTCTTTGATTATAATGAAGGGTCACTTGCATGAGCTTGTATTAATCAATACTGAGCACACAAAAGGTGTTTTAGTTCGTTTGTTTGTTTTTGTTTTGCTTTTGGTATTAGGCCCATGTGATCACTGGAGAGACAGAGACAGAGAGATAGAGAGAAAGAAAGAGAGAAATCCCACAGGGGTTATGGCCATTCCGCAATACCTTCTCCTTTATTCTGCTCTTCTGTTATGGACATGCATGCACACACACTCAGCATGAGTTTTAAATCTCTAGGTCCAGGCCTTGAGCCACAGTCAACTCAATGGGAGACCAGCAATGTCAACATTACACTATCTGCTGTTCCCCACTAAGTTTCTTGAGTCATGTTGGTGTGCTTGATCCATGAAACCAAGTTGGAGAAATAAACCCCCATCTCCAACTTCTGCTCTTCGTTGTACTGAGTAGAAAAGGCAGAGATAGTTTGCCACAAACCACCATGGATAGTATTCCTAGCGAGAGGTCATGGTGGTTTGCACTGTAATGGTGAGGACCATTGTGGACAGAGGAGCATGGAGGGAAGTGAAGGAGGACTTTCTGAGAACTTCTGAGGATGAGGATCCAGACCAAGTCAGAAGGGATTCCAGGTATTTGGCCGACCACCCACAGGAACATGGGTTGTTATCCCCAGGGGGATTCTGGAGTAAGTACCCATCGTGGCTGGCTTCTCCAAGGGTGGCCATGGTCTGTGCTTCCTCATGAGCCTCTACAGCAGGCGTGTCCTGAGGACAAAATCTGTCCATGGCAGCTGCAAGTATTTCCATGGAGAATGAGAGAGCACAGCTGTTCAAGGGGACTGGGTCTGCCCTTGTGCTGACCTGCATGCTGGTACTGAGTACAGAACACAGAACTCCTCCCAGGCTGGGCTTCAGTGCCCAGTATCTCTGCCTGTGCTCTGCCTTCTTCCCAGAATGCCCAGGCCCTTCTTCCCCTGACTCCTGCCCCAGGGTTATGTTCAGACCCCACGATTCCATGTCTTGGGGCACCATAGCACTCTCGTGGGAGCCAGGCAGGGTGTCATTCTCACAACAAGCCCTCTTGGCTACTGATCAGCTTAGTAACGAGATCTCCACATGACTGCCCTGCCCTTCACATCTGAAGAGCAGTGAAGGTAACTCCAACTCATCCTTAAGTGTTGAGTTCCAGATCACCTCCTCCAGACAGCCTGCCACTGCACACTCCCACGTGGTCCAATCCTAGACCTAGTGGCCTGCTTTCTTTCTCTCTCTCTCTCTTTTTGTCTCGGACTTCAGGGACAGGAGCGAGCTGTCCTAGCTCAGCAACTAGCCCCTGCACATTTGTGTGCGTTCTAGCTCAAGTTTTCCCAGGTCCCTGACAGTTCCTCCCTGGGCTTTGACCACACTCCTTCTCTCCTTCCAGGTCTAGTGCCAATCTGTGTTTTCTTGTCACTTGTGCTCAGTCCTTTATCACTGCATGAATAAGCCCCTGTCCTTGCCCACAGCTCAGGGAACTGCATCCAGGTGTCTTCTCCTGCACCATCAGGATGAAAAGTTACCTGCCAGAATGTGTTTGACAGGTTAGGCAAGGCCCTTCTGTGTGCAGTTAGGAATACTTTATGTATCAATTGTATCTGTAAATTGTTTATATGTATATTCTTTCCTCCTTTTTGAGAGAGAGAAAGGTGTTTTAATGCATCTTGCTGTATCCCCTTCTTCCTGCCAAACCTCCGTCTTAGCCAAGAACCCAGACAGCTGCAGCCTTGCCCAGCATGTTCAGGTTGGCCCGGGCCCTGCACCCTCAGGCAGTGGGGCTGTCCGTGTTCGTACACAGCTGGGGATGTGCGTCTTTACAAACCTGCGTCTCAGTTATTTTACATTTATTTTACCTCAGACACTGATTTAACAACTAAAAGGGCCCACGCCTAGATGTGCTTCTGTGTGTGTGTGTGTGTGTGTGTGTGTGTGTGTGTGTGTGTGTTTGACATAGAAGACTAAGCTTCATTGTGGCTACATAATTTAATGGAGTTTACTAAACTTCATTTGGATAATAATTTAAACATTCAAAAATATTTCAATAACAAACATCTGACAACAGAAGTGGTTAAGAATAAAGACTAAAGCTAGCCAGTGGCATGATGGTTACGGTGGCTACATTCAATATGGCCAACTGCACAGTTCACGTGCCATACCCAGACACTTGAAAACACACCAAGCACATGAGTGAACATGCCTCAGATCCCAAAGGGTAAGTGAAAAGGGATTGCGATGTGACCATCACTCCCAGGGGGTGCCTTGTTACATTCACTCTGTCTCTTTCTGCATGTACATACCCTTGGCAAATATATTTTTTAAAAATAGTTATGTAACTCTGGTTAAGGCTTTGTGTTACGTTTTATTAATCATTTAATTTTATTCATTTCATTCATTC
>NW_006160227.1:621126-622152 GCF_000334495.1 Tupaia belangeri chinensis | reverse complement strand
CCCTTCTTCCCCTGACTCCTGCCCCAGGGTTATGTTCAGACCCCACGATTCCATGTCTTGGGGCACCATAGCACTCTCGTGGGAGCCAGGCAGGGTGTCATTCTCACAACAAGCCCTCTTGGCTACTGATCAGCTTAGTAACGAGATCTCCACATGACTGCCCTGCCCTTCACATCTGAAGAGCAGTGAAGGTAACTCCAACTCATCCTTAAGTGTTGAGTTCCAGATCACCTCCTCCAGACAGCCTGCCACTGCACACTCCCACGTGGTCCAATCCTAGACCTAGTGGCCTGCTTTCTTTCTCTCTCTCTCTCTTTTTGTCTCGGACTTCAGGGACAGGAGCGAGCTGTCCTAGCTCAGCAACTAGCCCCTGCACATTTGTGTGCGTTCTAGCTCAAGTTTTCCCAGGTCCCTGACAGTTCCTCCCTGGGCTTTGACCACACTCCTTCTCTCCTTCCAGGTCTAGTGCCAATCTGTGTTTTCTTGTCACTTGTGCTCAGTCCTTTATCACTGCATGAATAAGCCCCTGTCCTTGCCCACAGCTCAGGGAACTGCATCCAGGTGTCTTCTCCTGCACCATCAGGATGAAAAGTTACCTGCCAGAATGTGTTTGACAGGTTAGGCAAGGCCCTTCTGTGTGCAGTTAGGAATACTTTATGTATCAATTGTATCTGTAAATTGTTTATATGTATATTCTTTCCTCCTTTTTGAGAGAGAGAAAGGTGTTTTAATGCATCTTGCTGTATCCCCTTCTTCCTGCCAAACCTCCGTCTTAGCCAAGAACCCAGACAGCTGCAGCCTTGCCCAGCATGTTCAGGTTGGCCCGGGCCCTGCACCCTCAGGCAGTGGGGCTGTCCGTGTTCGTACACAGCTGGGGATGTGCGTCTTTACAAACCTGCGTCTCAGTTATTTTACATTTATTTTACCTCAGACACTGATTTAACAACTAAAAGGGCCCACGCCTAGATGTGCTTCTGTGTGTGTGTGTGTGTGTGTGTGTGTGTGTGTGTGTGTGTGTGTGTTTGA
>NW_006160227.1:615992-621018 GCF_000334495.1 Tupaia belangeri chinensis | reverse complement strand
AGAATAAAGACTAAAGCTAGCCAGTGGCATGATGGTTACGGTGGCTACATTCAATATGGCCAACTGCACAGTTCACGTGCCATACCCAGACACTTGAAAACACACCAAGCACATGAGTGAACATGCCTCAGATCCCAAAGGGTAAGTGAAAAGGGATTGCGATGTGACCATCACTCCCAGGGGGTGCCTTGTTACATTCACTCTGTCTCTTTCTGCATGTACATACCCTTGGCAAATATATTTTTTAAAAATAGTTATGTAACTCTGGTTAAGGCTTTGTGTTACGTTTTATTAATCATTTAATTTTATTCATTTCATTCATTCATTCATTCTTTTTTTTTTTTTAATTTGAACAGAGAGACATTGAGAAAGAGAGAGTGAGTGAGAAAGTAAGTCACCTGGTCTGGGACTCAAATCACGGTCATGTGGGAGAGTCCAGCGCCTTAACCACCATGCCACCTGGTGGTTGCCTATTTCTTTTATATTTATTTATTTTAAGAATTATTTATTTGTTTTATTTATTATTCTTATTACTATTATTTTAATTTGACCAGAGAGGATGTGGGAGGGAAAGTGAGAGATCAAGTCCCAGGTCTCATACTTGAACTGCAAATGGCCATTTGGTGGTTCTGCACCTTAACCAGCATACCAGTTTATGGCTCCTTGATCATTTTTTTAAGAACAATAAAAATCTATTGACATAAACATTGATGGTTGAGTAGATCTGTGATAAGAACTTATACTATACAAAGATGAACTTTATTGTCTTAAAAGACTGTCTCAAACTTAGATGGTTTAAATAAGAAGACTTTATTGAAATGACAACACAACACTTATACTATGTAGCCTAAAGGATCCTGTAACGAGCAAATGGATTCCTGGGAATGTAACTAACTAATCTATATGTTATAACACTACTATGAATTCCGGTGCTGGAGCAAACGTCAGTGAGAGCAGACTGCATCAGTAAGTGAGCAGCAGCTGAACTCACAGTGACGATCACAGTCACGTTAGAGAGGCCTCACAGGAGGGGCCTGCTGGGGCTGGGGGTTCAGGCCCTGCTGCCATGAGACCTGAGTAACCCTGTAAAAGACCCTGGGGTCTCTAAGCCCTCAGAGGATGATCCCCCTTTAAGGGGACCTGGTGACCCATGGGACCGCCAGGCACTTCCGGGCCCCTGTGGGCTGCAGGTGGAGCTGCGGGAACAAACGGGCCACTCGGGGAAGGCTGGACCCTGAACTCCATGTCAGCCAAGAACCTCCTGGTGTCTTCGTTCTCTGCCCGCAGCTCCATGAGCTTCCTCTCTGCTAGCATGGCCGCTGACAATCTGTCCTGAAGTCTCTTCTCATAGAAGCAGAGATGCTCCTCACAGGAGGACGTGGTGGCCTCCAGTTCCCTCTTCATGTCTGTGACTACCTTCCTGTGGAAGTTGCGAACCTTCTCGGTGCAGGCCCTGTCTGCAGTCACCTTGCTCAGGTCCCTGTCCAGTTCTGAGCAGCACTCTTCCTCATTGGTGGCCTCTCTCTGCAGCTTGGTCATGTGGTCTCCGTGTAACTTGGGCAGGGTCTCCAGCCTCAGCCCAAGGTTCTGATTGTCACTGTCCAGCTGGGCGTTTTCAAGCTGCAGAGATCCCTGCTCAGTTTGCAGATGCTGAATCTGTGCTGTGAGCTCCTCTATCATTGCAGTTCCTTCCCGGAGCTCTCTGACCGTCTCCTGGTTGTCTTGGAGGTCACAGGACACATGGACGTCCCCTTCATCAACGACACTCTTCAGGTCCACGTCTGGCGGGTAGATGGAGTGACTGGCATCTCCTTCTCCCCTCTGTAGCTCCTCTTCGGAGTTCCTGTGATCCCCAGGGAGATCTGGAAAGGCGATGTTCGTAAGCAAGTTCCCAGCCCCAGCTTTGGATTGGCGCAGGTAGCCCTGGGTGAGCTGTTTTTTTGGTGCCTTTGAGAGATCCGACCTTTCTCTTTCCTCCTTCCTTTCCGGGGCACGTGGCTTCCATCTCTCAGTTTCTTCCTCTATCACATGGGCATTTTCATTCAAACATTCTTTTCCTTTCTTCAGGAGGTTTTCTCTGTTCTTCGGTCATTCTAAGATGCATCCTGTGTCTATCACCTGGAAAGGATCAGGAGGCTCCCATTTCCCAGCTTCCTCCCAGAAGTGGGCAGCACCCAACAGGAAATGTACCAGATTGTTCTCAAGGGTCAACAGGCAGAGAAACTGCAACTTGGGAGGCTCGGCCTCCACCGAGGATGACCCGAGGGCCTCCTCGGCTGGTATCACGGGTCCAGTGCTCCAATGTCCTTCTCCGGGGACTTCCTGGTAGGCAGAACACCAGTCACTCAGCTCTTTCACTCTCTCAGCTCCACCCAGGGGAGTGCAGGCATCCCCAGGGCTTGTCTGAGGCTCTCGGTCGTAAGTTGCAGAGTGGCCCACAGCTGCACAGCAGCCCATAGCCGCCCTAGCAGCAGCCAGAGGTGCCATCTGACAGCAGACAGCAGGCCCTTCATGGCTGCCAAGGGCCCTTCAGCTCTGCCTCCAGTCGCCAATGCTCTCTGGGCCTCATCTGAGCACTCAGAACCCTGTGGAGAGGTGCATCTCTAACATAAGTGGGTGCCTGGCAACCAGGGCTGGCAAACAATTAGACTGGGGGAGGGGAGGCCAACTGTGTCCCCAACCCTGCTGTGCCCAGTGCACGCATAGGAGGCGTTCTCACCTGGACCATGTGTGGACTGGCAGACATGCTGACTGCAGCCAAGATCAGCCCCTCCCTGCACACCTGGCCCTGCAGTAACCTAGTACATCAATCACTGTACTGCCGTGTCCGCTCTGTCCACACAGCCTGCCCGGGAACAGGTGTAGGGCCCTCCCTGACTGAGGTCTGTTTCCTGACGTGCAGTGTCCTCTAACCAGGACAGCCCGGTTCTCTGTTCACTTCTAAGTACAGGCCCAGAAGAAATGGAAACACACACTCACACAAAGTCTCACACAGCAATATTCATAGAGGCATTCCTCACGTAGACAGAAAGGTAGAGGGGCAGCAGGCGGCATGGTGGTTACCATACTGACCTTCCATATGGCCAGCCCGCCGTCACTCCAGTCCTGGTACTGGCAGCTTTGGTATCATACTGGGCCCAAGTGTATGCATGCCTAGTACCCAGAAGAGGAATGGAAGGGAAGGGATTGCAGTGTGTCCAGTTCCCATAGGGGATGATGTCTCATTTTCCTTTTTTTGCTCTCTCTCTGTCTCTCTTTCTCTCTCTCTCTCTCCCTGGTGAGCATATGTGCCCTATGGCTATAACCAAAAAAAAAAAATAAATAAAAAAATAAAAAGGAGAAACAATGTAAACATTCTTTAACTGATACATGGATACAGGAATTATTGTGGAGGCCAGCAGATGGCATAGTGGTTAAGGCATTGGATTCCCATATGGTCAAATATGGTTTGAGTCCCAGATCTGGTGGTGTGAAACTCATGCCGAGTGTGTGTGTGTGCATTCCCAGAATCCCTAGAAGAGAAAGGAGAAGGGATTGCAGGTGGTGATTTCTTTCTTGCTTTCTGTCTCTCTGTCTCTGTCTCTCCGGCAAGCTTACATACCCTATAGCAAAAATCTCTCTTTAAAAAAATTCTCAAGATAGCGTTTTTCTTTTAAGTAATGTTGCTTTGTGATAAAAAAAATATTTTATTCATGACTGAGAATGTTTCTGGCACAAACATCAGAGAGAGAGAAGCACCCTCAACATGGTCTTCCCCGTCACAATCCTTTCTTCCAAGCCCTGCATGTCTTCCAATTCTAGGGCTTTTACAGAGCTATGCATCCTGCATGGTTTCAGGCCAACCCAGAGATCCAAACCCAGTCAGCCATTGGCTACCATCACTACCGTTGGGTTTATTACCAATGGCGCTACCAGGCTGGGCCATGAAGGCCTTTTTTACTTGTAGGAAGCAGAGGTCTAGCTCAGATCAGGGAATTGTTCACAAGCTAACTGAAAGACTACATGCTCCAAACTTATTTATTGACTTCATTAAATCATTATTATTGACTTCAGTAAAATCATTAAAATCATTAACAAGTGTTTAAATGGCTACAAAATATGACCTTATCTCAAATAGCTGCAACTTAACTTGTTTATTTGTGTGTGTGTGTTTGCGTGTATATTTTATGTCCATAGATTTAGTGTGAGACATCCTACATTAACCTGGTTTTCATTTGTGTCTTTACCTCTTGTGGTTCTGTGGCTTTGGATAACTTTGTTAACGTCTTTCGGTCCCACTGTCATTGTATATAAAAAAAATGGTTGTATCTACTCCACAGGGTTTATGTGACCGTTCCAATGACATGCCTTACCAATTCATGGAGGAGTGTCCATAGAGGACCTGCCCCAAAGTGAGCACTCAACAAGTGAGAGCTGTGAGGACAGTCATAACAAGATGGCGGTTTCCACCCTGTGCCCTTGACGTATGATTCTGCATGATGTGGGTGCTGGGGTGAGTAGAAGCCCTGAACTGGCTAAGCACTTGATAATGGGCACATAGTTTAGCCCAGCCAGGGAAGAGGCTGTGTAGTGGGTTCTATGGGAAGAACAGTAGGATCAGGGGGAAAAAAAGCGTCACTGTGAGCTTATGCGGATATTATTTAAATTAAACTACAAAAACAGAGTGGGAAAGCCACAGAAGGGGTGAGGCCAGCAAAGGTTTGCATTGTGAGCTCAGCTAGTGATGAAGTCAGGAATCATTTTATACAAACCTTGATCTGACTATGATGAACCAGTTTTCCCTGCTAAAACTGAGGCTTTTGTTTTGCTTTGTTTTGTGCTTTTTTTTCCCTTTGTTTTAAGTTTACTGCTATCGGGAATGTGTGCTGGCAAGGAGTGAGGGTGGGGAGAGTGAGAAATCACTCTGTCCTACAGGGATGAAAGGCCACTAAAGTAGTTCCCTCTCCTTCATTCATTCTCCTCTCAGGTTCTGGGCACACACACACACACACACACACACACACACACACACACACACACGTCTGGT
>NW_006160227.1:606945-608175 GCF_000334495.1 Tupaia belangeri chinensis | reverse complement strand
TATGCATCCTGCATGTTTTCAGCCCAACCCAGAGATCCAACCCCAGTCAGCCATTGGCTTCCACCACTACAGTTGGGTTTGCTACCGATTGTGCTACCAGGCTGGGCCATGAAGGCCTTTTTTAATTGTAGGAAGCAGAAGTCTAGCTCATAGACTCAGGGAATTGTTCACAAGCTAACTGAAAGACTACATGCTCCAAACTTATTTATTGACTTCATTAAATCATTATTATTGACTTCAGTAAAATCATTAAAATCATTAACAAGTGTTTAAATGGCTACAAAATATGACCTTATCTCAAATAGCTGCAACTTAACTTGTTTATTTGTGTGTGTGTGTTTGCGTGTATATTTTATGTCCATAGATTTAGTGTGAGACATCCTACATTAACCTGGTTTTCATTTGTGTCTTTACCTCTTGTGGTTCTGTGGCTTTGGATAAGTTTGTTAACGTCTTTCGGTCCAACCGTCATTGTATGTTAGAAAAAAAATGGTTGTATCTACTCCACAGGGTTTATGTGACCGTTCCAATGACATGCCTTACCAATTCATGGAGGAGTGTCCATAGAGGACCTGCCCCAAAGTGAGCACTCAACAAGTGAGAGCTGTGAGGACAGTCATAACAAGATGGCGGTTTCCACCCTGTGCCCTTGACGTATGATTCTGCATGATGTGGGTGCTGGGGTGAGTAGAAGCCCTGAACTGGCTAAGCACTTGATAATGGGCACATAGTTTAGCCCAGCCAGGGAAGAGGCTGTGTAGTGGGTTCTATGGGAAGAACAGTAGGATCAGGGGGAAAAAAAGCGTCACTGTGAGCTTATGCGGATATTATTTAAATTAAACTACAAAAACAGAGTGGGAAAGCCACAGAAGGGGTGAGGCCAGCAAAGGTTTGCATTGTGAGCTCAGCTAGTGATGAAGTCAGGAATCATTTTATACAAACCTTGATCTGACTATGATGAACCAGTTTTCCCTGCTAAAACTGAGGCTTTTGTTTTGCTTTGTTTTGTGCTTTTTTTTCCCTTTGTTTTAAGTTTACTGCTATCGGGAATGTGTGCTGGCAAGGAGTGAGGGTGGGGAGAGTGAGAAATCACTCTGTCCTACAGGGATGAAAGGCCACTAAAGTAGTTCCCTCTCCTTCATTCATTCTCCTCTCAGGTTCTGGGCACACACACACACACACACACACACACACACACACACACACACACACGTGGGGTGTTTTTTTTTT
>NW_006160227.1:605862-606898 GCF_000334495.1 Tupaia belangeri chinensis | reverse complement strand
AGAGAGAGGGACAGAGAGACAGAGAGCGAGAAATCACCTACCAGGGGAGATGGCTGTTATGCAATCTCTTCTCCTCTGTTTTTCTCTCAGGATCTTGGGCATGCACACACACATGCCTGGTGTGAGTTTAAACCACCGGGTCCGGGACCTGAACCACGGTCAACTACATGTGAGTACAGCGATATAGTCATTACATTAACTGCTGGTCCCATGTCTGGTGTCATTTTCAAGCCACAGGCTTCTAGACTTCAACCATGTAGTTGGCCATGTGGGACCTAGTGGCACTCACTTCCACCCTACCTGCTAACTTGCTGAAACTGAGTTTTAAAAGCTGTTTATTGTTCTTGTCTTTGGTTTTGCCAGAGGGAACGCGCATTCACTGGAGAGAGACAGAGAGAGAGAGGGAAACTGAGAAAGCACCCCCCATGGAAAATGGTCGTGGCATAGTCCCTTCTCCATTTCTGTACTAAGGATTTGGGTCACACACATACACACAAACACAGGTGTGCACGTGTGCATGTGCTTCTGAAGCCACAACGTTCAGGATCCAAACGTGTACTCTTTCATGTGGGATCTGGCTGCCTGAACCACCATGCCCCAGGATAGCCCCACCACATTTTCTTTCTTTTTTTTTTTCATTACAACTCGTTTTTATTTTATTTTATTTTCCACAAACATTTACTTTACATAGCAAAGAATTTTAGCTCATACTCCATAATTCTTGACAGTTTACAAACAACTTTCAAAGTTTCAAAATACTGAATTTTAAAGATAATGTTCAAAATATGTCTTATAATTTTGTATAATTTTATAACTCTATAACAACAGAAGCAGTATGGTTTCAAATATATATATATATACATTTAGAGTGCAGACACTCGGTATATATTAAGTGGGGACATACAGTGCCTCTCCTTCATAGCATGGCTTGCTTCACTCAACAGTAAGTCTTCCATATTCATCCACTTCTTTTCAAAAGCCAGGGTTTTGTTGTTTTTTATGGATGAATAGTATTCCATTGAGTATATGTGCCACA
>NW_006160227.1:605599-605808 GCF_000334495.1 Tupaia belangeri chinensis | reverse complement strand
GGTTGTTTCCATGACTTAGCAATCGTGAAAAGTGCCGCAATAAACATCAATGTGCAAGCACTTTTTTGATTAAGTATTCTTCTGTCCTTCGGGTAGATACCAAGGAGTAGGATTGCTGGATCATATGGTAGTTCTATTTGTAGATTTTGGAGGAATCTCCAAATTGTTCTCCACAGTGGTGGGACCAATTTACAATCCCACCAGCAATG
>NW_006160227.1:601060-603435 GCF_000334495.1 Tupaia belangeri chinensis | reverse complement strand
GAGTGCCTCTCTATGCTTGGGAAATTTTCTTCCAAGATTTCATGGAATAGGTTTTCCATGCCCTTATTAGTTTCTTCATCTTCTGTGATACCAATTATTTGGACTTCTAATGGAATCTAGTAATTCTCATATGTTATCTTCATTTTTTTTTGTTATTTTCTCTTTTTGGTGGTTTTCTCTAGGTCAGAAGTTTTATCTTCTACATCAGAGATTCGACCTTCAGCATGGTCTAATCGACTTTTAATACTTTTGAGAGAGTTTTTGATTTCCTGTATTACAGACTTCACCTCTAATAGTTCCGTCTTATTTTTCCTAAGCATTTCTTCCTTCATATCATTGAAGGATTTTCTCATCTCCTGTAGTTCATTGTCTCTTTTCTGTTCCAGTTCACAGTACTTATTCAACATGAATGTTCTAAACTCTATATCAGACATTTTGGTAACGTCCTCTATTTTTTTTAAGAAAAGGAAGGGAGTTACTGTGTTCCTTTGATGGAGACATATTTCCTGCTTTATTCAGACCTGAGGTTCTTCTACTTCTAACCATTGGGAGATGTGTTCCCTTTGAAAAACCTTTTATGAGAATGTTTATTTGAATAGGAGCAAGTGTGTTTCCTTTCTGATGTAGAATGGAGACAGCGAAAGTCTCTCTTCAATTGTGTTTAGTAATATAGTCCACGAAAAAGTATTCTCTTCAGGTGTACAAAGAAATGTATCTCCTTCTTCGCAGGTGGTTCAGTGAAATGGAGGATTCTAGAGAGTCTTAAAATGCTAGAATGTTTCAGATTGTAATTCTAGACCTATCTAGACAGCCAGGAATGGTGTAGATAAAGGAAGTGAGGACTGAATAAGTGGGAAGAAATAATACGTAGAATACAGAAAAGCGCGTGGCGCGCGATTTCGCCAGGGGTCGAAAGATGGAAGTGTGGTGTGGTAGAACTGAGGGCATTCCTATGTGTTAATCAGAAGAGAGAAATTTACAAATGAAAGACGTGGGTAAGGGGACAGAAAGAGAAAGGGAGAGAAAAAAAAATGTGTACCTGGCTGAAAGAGGGGTGTCTGGCTTGGGGGTCCCGGGGCTGAAGGTACTGGGGGCAGTCCTCCCTCGAAGATCCTCACATTTTCTTTATTGAAAATAGCAAAGTGACTCCAGAACCTGATCAATCTGTGCCTTCAGGCTGTGTGACCCTGGGCCATGGCTGGGAGCTCAGCACACATATCCAAGGTCGACTCCCTACTGAGCTCTGAGGATGCAGAGCAGCCAATCCTCGAGCACCCAGCACTCTACCCACCAATGCAGCACAGCCAGACCCCTGTCAGAGAGGCCTGTCCTAAGTAGTCAGGGAAGCTGTGAATGCTGTGTCTTACTATTCAAAAATAATGTTGACACAGAGATAATTTAAGGCCCATCTTCATGTTTCTGGCACCTCAGAAGTCATATTCTAGAAGAGAGCACAGTGGGCATCACTCTGAGAAGTAGGGCATTATGGAGATTAGGGACAATGTGACCTGGGTTTGGGTACAGGTTCTCCTCTTTCCAGTGTGTGTCTTTTGCCAAGTCACCTGACCTCGGAGCTTCTGTTTCCTCATCTGTAACAAATGAATAATACTACTTACTTCTTTGGTTTGGCATGACATTAAGTAAGGTGAATTGAGTGTTATTCAAATATTAGGAAACATGATAGAACATTATGATGAATTTTCTCATAATGGATCACTTGGGATCACAGAATCACGTTTCTTTAAGATGTATTAAGTTTTCACATTTCAGGCCAGAATTAGAGTAGGATATAAAAAGTCCAGAACAATAGGAGACCACTGTGTGAATGAATTGATGACGTTTTCCATGTTATGTCCTTCACTGTCAGACATACCTTTCCCTATGATGCAAGCAGGGAAAAAAAAAAAAAAAAAAGCAACTAACTGAGTTTGTTGGTAGAGCTCAGGAGGAAACATTGACCTGGGGTTGTAAGGATTCTAGGGGCGCCACCAGGGAGGGAGTTCTCTACAGTCTTAGAAGGTTAGACTCCCTTGCTATTAGGTTACTGTCATCATGTTGCAGGTCGCTCTCCAGCTTTGGGGAGAAGAGTAGCCAGTTGCTTGCATCATAGAGAAAGCTTTGTCTGACAGCGAGGTTAGTATAGTTCCTTAAGCTAAAAAGAGCTTTCTGACAGCAACTGGCCCATCCAGAATAACTACAGTGGGTGTGTTCTGAAAATATTATCATTAGGTCCAATGAATTTGTTTGTGTTTTCTACTCAGGAATGTTTTCCTAAGCTTTATTTATTATCATTTAGTTTTAGTCTAGATCCTTAACCACGATAGGAGGAGGGCCTGGAGTGGGGTGGAAGAGCCTTATGCTGTGCAATAGCTTTC
>NW_006160227.1:595126-601031 GCF_000334495.1 Tupaia belangeri chinensis | reverse complement strand
CTACATTTTCTTGCTAATCCACACACTAGCCCTGGAAGTCAGGTATTTTTTGTTTTAAGCTTATTTCTTTCTTCAAATTTATTTGGCATTGTATGTGTACTCTCTGGAGAGAGAGTGTGTGTAAGAAAGAGAAAGAGGGAGAAAGCAAGAGAAAATGACAAAGCAACCCCCTCACCACAAGAGTGTGGTGACGCCACAATTCCTTCTCTCTGTTCTATCAGGATTTGGAACACACACAAGCACCTGGCATGACCCTCAAGTCACTAGTCCCATTCTGGGACTCGAATGACACAGCCTGCCATGTGGGATCCAGCCATCTTAAACCATCCTGCCACTGGCTGGCCCTTATTTACACTTCCTTGAACAACAGAGAGACAGAGAGACACAATAGTACCCATGGAGTCTTCAAACTGTGACCCACCCCAGCTTAAGCAGCCTCCTCCCATGGACATGTACACACTCAGTGTCCTTAGGGAAGTCTCTGAACACAGAACATTCCCAGTGGGTCAGTCTCTCAGAACATTCTGGTACCCCTGTACCACTCTCTGGCCCTCTCTGTATTGTTATTTCTGTTATAAATGAAGAAAATGAGGCCCCAAAGTTTGAAGTCACTGAATTAAATTCTCCCAGGAAGTCTAAGGGTAGGAATTTGAACCCATGTCTGCTGGTTACAATGCTGTGTCCATTTTATATCTCAAAATAGCAATGGGGAGGGCCACAGAGCAGTGGCACCATGATAAAACGTAAAGGCTTGAAGACAGACCCACAGGGGAAGGTTCTGGTTCACATCCCAGGATATCCATGAACACACTGGGAATTCACGTGCTCATGATCTGGGCTGGCTGGAACCAAAATGGATCACATCATGTAGACCCTCTTTTGGAAGCACCCCTCTCTCTTTTTCTCTCTCTGTCATGGAAGAAATAAGTGAATTCAGGAACAGAACAATAAAAACACAGAAGCCTAGTGATTTTCTTTTTTCAGAGTCTAGGACTTTTTAAAATTTGTCCTGGGACCAGCAGTTAGCATAATGGCTATGTCGCTGGACGCCCATGTAGTCAGCCGCGGTTCCCATCCTGGACCCAGTGGCTTAAACTCATGCCGGGCGTGTGTGCATGCGTGCCCAAGATCCTGAGAGGAGAATGGAGGAGAAGGGATTGCAGCATGGCCATCCCCCCTGGGGGGTGATTTCTTACTTTCTATCTCTCTGTCTCTCTCTGTCTTTCTGGCGAGTGCACGCACCCTATAGCAAAAGATAAATAAATAAAACCTCTCCAAAAAGGAAAAAAAAAATTTGTCCTAAAATCATTGAAGCAAAAATCATGATAAAACATTCTGCTTTCCTTTACAGCTCCCAAAACACACACACACACACACACACACACACACACACACACAATTTGTAGGAAAAAAATGGTTTAATACATGGGATGAAAGAATATAAACTCAAAACTTACAGATGAGGGTTAGCTCTATCACTCATCTCTTTAAAAAATTTATATGACTATCCAGTCAAAACCAACAAGAGTATCTCCCTCAGAACATTTTTCTGGCTTTCCAAGTAGACCACAAGACCACACACTGCCTTGGAATGTCCTCAGAAGGCTCTGTCAGTGAGCAGGTAACAGAGTAGAAACCCCAGAGTCCTTTCTTTCAAATGGAAGAGGGAAGACAAAAGGACAGAGAAACTATTCAAACTTTGTCTTCTTGCCTTGTGGCTTATGGTCTCCTTCTCCGCCTCCTCGGAAGCCATCTCACCCTCCAAAGCCTCCTTGTCCCCTGCCACCATATACACCTCTGCCTCCTCTGCCTCCACCACAACCCCCGAAGCCACCTTCACCTGTAGGCTTGGCCCAGTCCAAGGTATCTTTGTTTCTATCAATTTCACCATCTTCCATGGCCTCCTTGGCAGCTTTGGCATCTTCCTCCCTGTTCCGCCTCCTCGGAAGCCATCTCACCCTCCAAAGCCTCCTTGTCCCCTGCCACCATATACACCTCTGCCTCCTCTGCCTCCACCACAACCCCCGAAGCCACCTTCACCTGTAGGCTTGGCCCAGTCCAAGGTATCTTTGTTTCTATCAATTTCACCATCTTCCATGGCCTCCTTGGCAGCTTTGGCATCTTCCTCCCTGTCGAAGTCTATCAAACCAAACCCTCTGGAGGATCTTGTTTCCTGGTCAGTGACTATCCTTGCACAAACAGGGCCGTCAAGAGACTCCTCTAGTATCTCTTCGGTGGTATCCTCAGGCAGACCTTTGACAATTGGAGTTTTGGAGAAGGCTGACTTCTTGCATTAGATGATCCCCTAGGTCCTTGCAGCTCCAGCCTGATTGCTCTGACTTTCAATTTCCCTTTTGTTACAGGGAGTTAAAGCTTCTTTAGCATCTTCAAAGGAAACAAATTCTATAAATGCATACCCTTTAGATTTGCTGTTTTGGCTCTGAGGCACTTGGATAAAAGTTGCCTTCTCAAATACTTCCTGAAGTGTTTCTTCTGTTGTATTGTTGGAGAGGTTGCTCAAAACCAGAGTTCTTGATTCACCATCCCAGTGCTGTTCTTTCCACCTCTGTAGTCTTGATTTTGACCTTTCTCTCCAGTGTAGTATAGGGAAATGGACCGCCCATCAATCTCTGTTCCCTGCTTTTCTTCAAAGGTTTTCTCTGCATCAGCTTCTGTCTTCAATTCAATATAGACAATCCCTTTACTTTTTCCTCTTTGCTGATTATTCTGATCTCCATGGCATCCTCAAATACTTCTTTTAGTTCACATTGAGTGACTTTGTAGGGGAGATTTTTGGCCAAAAGTGTTCTTGCTTCTCTTTCTTACTGTCTTTTCCTTTTGGTTTCCATAGTTTAATTTCATGGCCAAAGACTTTTAAACCAGTGAGTTCTACAGCTTTTTCTAGATCTTCAGCAAATTCAAAGTCAACATAGCCAAACTTCCTAGATGTACCAATTCTGACATCCACAACAGCAAGATCATTTTTTAGCAAAAACATCACTAATACCAGTTTTTAATTCAGGAATAGATTTGTTATTGTTCAGGTTTTCAACACACAGATGGAAGGTTGTAGTTCTTTCTGTGGCTTCCACCTTCTGTTTCTTATCCCCAGGAGCTGCTTTCTGTGTGGTCATTTCCTTCTTTCATTTTCCAGGAGCTTCTTTGACAGGCTTTTCTTCTTCTTCATCTTCCTTATCCTCATCGTCTTCCTCTTCATCTATATTATCCTTTTCATCTTCATCTTCAGCCATGGTCTTGGCTTTCACAGGTGCAGCTTTTGCAGGAGTTTTCTTTCCTTTGACTGGTGTGGTCTCCATAGCTGCTTCTTCAGACTCATCTTCCTCATCCTCATCTTTGTCCTCATCCTCATCTTCCTCATCTTCCTCCTCTGAGGCTGGGGCAACAGCTGCTGCTTTCATCACCACTCATCATTCACCCTCATCTTCATCCTCATCCTCATCATCTTCCTCGCTGTCACCTTCTTCCTCCTCCTTGCTGTCTTCTTTCTTGGCATTCTTGCCATTCTTTGACCCCTTGGCTGCACTGGCTCCCTACTTTCTTTCTTTCTTTTTTTTTTTGGAGAGGTTTTTGTGATAGGGCGCATGTGCTCGCCAGACAGAGAGAGAGACAGAGAGACAGAAAGCGAGAAATCACCCCCCCAGGGGAGATGGCCACTCCGCAATCCTTTCTCCTCCATTCTCCTCTTGGGAGTTTGGGCACGCACGCACACGCGCCCGGCATGAGTTTTAAGCCACCAGGTCCGGGACATGAACTGTGGTCGACTACATGGGAGTCCAGTGACATAGCTATTACACTAACTGCTAGTCCTGCTGGCTCCTTTCTTACCAGAGGTTGCTACCAATGCTTTCCCCAGCATAGGTCCCTTCTTGCCAGGTGTTGTGACTGCTTTGGCTGGTGGAACTGTCTTCCTGGACAATCTGACAGCTGCCTTTTTGCCTGGGGTGACTGCTGCTTTCTTGGCAGGTGTGGCAACTGCAACCTTTTTTGTTGGGGAAATGACTACTTTCTTTGCTGGAGTTGTGGCAGCCTTCTTGCCTTTTATTCTGAGAGCTGATAACCTCTTCTCCACTGCTATCATCTTCCTCATCTTCTGACATTTCCTCCTTTGGAGGAGGAGCTATGTTTTTGGGGTCACCTTGATTTTTACCAGGCTTGGTGAGCCATGATGGCTGCTTATGATGGCAGACAGGTAGTACAGATGAGTGTTGAGGAACTCAAGCGGCGTTGATGGCAGCCATGGGTACTGAAGATCCTGAGCACGTGACCACCAGCTAGAGCTCTAGACTCACAAACCTAGCTTCGATGGTGTAGTCAATAGCCTACTAAACTGCAGTCCTGGAACACACATGGCTAGCCGTATGTTCAGCTCTCTGGCCAGTCAACCTGGAACACACTGCGTATGTGTGCACATGCCCAAGATCTAACTAGATGGAGGGTTGGAGAAACGGCATTGGGCCACGATGGGATCCCATTCCAGGATGAATATCCGCCCCCCACATGTGCACACATGCACGCTCTATGATAGAGTAAATAAACTTTAATAAAAATTACGTAGATATGATCATGCCACTTCCTGATAAAATATTTATATTTCCACTACCCTTTAAAAAAGTCCTGTGTTCCTTCCCTCGAGTATGCAGCAGACTAAGACCATCCCAAAACCTTCCACGTTGGCATCAGCAGCTTCCACATCTCCTATGAGGTCTGATCTGTGAAACCACTAATCTATTCAGCATCTCCATTCAGGCACCTCTAAGTCATTAGGGACACTCCCCATTTTCAGAACTGATGTCACCCCCTAAAATTTATGGAGACTATTCTAAAGAATCTCCATTTCCAAGACTAGCACAACTGCTCACCCCTCCATTACTCCAGCAAGGAATCAGAGCTCTCCTTGCATTCTCTCTCTCTCCCCCCACAAGGTGGCAACCCACCAGGCAATGTTTCTTGAACCTGACAGATTCTCACCTCTCCATTCCCACCCCTTCCTCCCAGCTACCATCCTCTCTGGGTGGGTCCCAACAAGGGCTGAATCCCTCATACCTCCATGAGCTTCCTCCAGGGCAGTCTCCCCATCTCAATCGTAGTGATCTCTCCAAGGTACAGACTTGTCCTCTCTGACCAACTCTGCCGCAAGTGCAGCCTGCTAGCCCTAACTCTGCCCCTTCTCCAGATCCTTCCAAACACACTGCCTATCACTTTCTATGCTCTAGCCACCTGGCAAAGCCTCTCCCCATCTCTTCCCCGGAGTATGCTCTGTCCTGCCTTTGCATCTGCTCTGTCTCTGCCTTGTTAATGCCCAGTTAGCCTCCACATCTCTGCTGAGGCTTCACTTCCTCAGGAAGCCTTCCCTGACTCCATGTCTAGATCATCTTGCTGTGTCCAATGCTCCCATAAGAATGTAGTCCTTTTCTTCAGGCCAGCATCTCAGAGTGTCATGACATATCTCGTAATGTCTAATGCATCACCCCCTCATAAAGCCATACATCACCTGGGAGGAAACATCCTGTCTGTTTTCACTTACTATTATATCCTGGAATCTATTCACTAGATGTTTCATTAACCGTAGAAATGTCCCCTGTGATTATGTGAGAATTTGGATGAGAGGAGGCAACAGCGAAGCGGGTGTCTTGTAAGGGGGACCGTCACAGTGAAGTAAGCCATGTTCAGTTCTAGCAGGACTGCAGCCATTTTTAAATTAAGGAAGGCCTCCAATGAGAACAGTCTAACCAAGGTGGGGAGATCTGTTTGAGGAATGGTCAGATGGGAAGCTAGGAATGGGTATTTGAAGAAAAACGAGAACCAGGATAATTGCTCAAAGGAAAGTGATGGACTTCGATTGACTGTCGTGATGAATGATTTCCACATGCTCGTGCTCATATCT
>NW_006160227.1:581605-589781 GCF_000334495.1 Tupaia belangeri chinensis | reverse complement strand
CTCCAGCAAGGAATCAGAGCTCTCCTTGCATTCTCTCTCTCTCCCCCCACAAGGTGGCAACCCACCAGGCAATGTTTCTTGAACCTGACAGATTCTCACCTCTCCATTCCCACCCCTTCCTCCCAGCTACCATCATCTCTGGGTGGTTCCCCACAAGGGCTGAACCCCTCACACCTCCCTGAGCTTCCTTCAGTGCAGTCTCCCCATCTCAAATGTAGCAATCTGTCCAAGGTGCAGACTTGTCCTCTCTGACCAACTCTGCTGCAAGTGCAGCCTGCTAGCCCTAACTCTGCCCCTTCTCCAGATCCTTCCGAACACACTGCCTATCACTTTCTGTGCTCTAACCACCTGGCAAAGCCTCTCCCCATCTCTTCCCCGGAGTATGCTCTGTCCTGCCTTTGCATCTGCTCTGTCTCTGCCTTGTTAATGCCCAGTTAGTCTCCACATCTCTGCTGAGGCTTCACTTCCTCAGGAAGCCTTCCCTGACCCCATGTCTAGATCATCTTGCTGTGTCCAATGCTCCCATAAGAATGTAGTCCTTTTCTTCAGGCCAGCCTCTCAGAGTGTTATGACATATCTCGTAATGTCTAATGCATCACCCCCTCATAAAGCCATACATCACCTGGGAGGAAACATCCTGTCTGTTTTCACTTACTATTATATCCTGGAATCTATTCACTAGATGTTTCATTAACCGTAGAAATGTCCCCTGTGATTATGTGAGAATTTGGATGAGAGGAGGCAACAGCAAAGTGGGTGTCTAGTAAGGGGGACTGTCACAGTGAAGTAAGCCATGTTCAGTTCTAGCAGGACTGCAGCCATTTTTAAATTAAGGAAGGCCTCCAATGAGAACAGTCTAACCAAGGTGGGGAGATCTGTTTGAGGAATGGTCAGATGGGAAGCTAGGAATGGGTATTTGAAGAAAAATAGGAACCAGGATAATTGCTCAACGGAAAGTGATGGACTTCGATTAACTGTTGTGATGAATGATTTCCACATGCTCGTGCTCATATCTATAAGCACTGAGCACATGCTGAGTTATTTGAGACACTTTGGTGGTGCTTGTTGGCTTGCTTGCTATCTCCCTGCAACCCAGTTGCAGAAATAAACACCCTTCTTCTCCAACCTCTGCCTCTCGTTACATTGATTGTGAGTAGAAACAGCCAGACGTAGTTTGCCAGATACAAATGGATAACCGCAGCAGTATGATGGGTGGAAATTTCCACTGGAAGCTTCCTCCATCTGTCAGAGCCTATTAAGTCTAGGGGCTTTCTGGGAGCTTACAGTCAAGGTCTGTTGGCTCCAACTGGAGTAAGAACTGAGATTGGGACTGAATGTGCCTGTTTTGGGGTAAGTGAAACCAGATTGCAGCTGAAGAGTCAAAGCCCCTTTCTATTTGGGTTCTATTCAGACAGGAACAGCAGTTAGCATAATGGCTATGTCGCTGGACTCCCACATAGTCGACCGCGGTTCACATCCCTGACCTGGTGGCTTAGAACGCATGCCGGGTGCATGTACATGCGTGCCCAAGATCCCGAGAGGAGAATGGGGAAGAAGGGATTGTGGCATGATCATCCCCCCTTGGGGGTTATTTCTCGCGTTCTGTCTCTATGCCTCTCTCTGTCTGTCTGGCAAGCACATGCACCCTATAGTGAAAACCTCTCCAAAAAAAAAAAAAAAAAAGACAATGAGCCATTTATGTGCCTTGGGAAGGGAAGCTAGACTCATTTGAATTTGAAGGGCACATATGTCATTTGTGCCCTTTTGTAGTTGAATTCATTGTAATTTGTGTCTTGTATGACTGTTTGTGAGTGCTACCAACAGGAAAACAAGTTCAGTTCCTTCAGATAGCCCCCTTTGTTGTAAATCCCACATGATGGGAAACAAGATGAATAGCCACCCATGACCTATTAAAAGATAGCTGTCTATTTTTTTTATTATCATCATAATCTTGTTTATATTCCACTGAATTACATATATCTTTACAGTGTATTAGTTCTTTTTCCAGAAGGAATATCTTGCATATCAGTCAAGACAAAGACATTACTATCTTTATCGTTATCATCAAATAGCTTTTCATCAGTTTTTCCAGATTATTATTATTATTATTCTCATTATGTTTTCAAAAATTTAATCATCATATATCATTTTGCTTGTAAAAGGTATTTACCCAACATGAAATACTTCCAGTTGTAAAGATGGTTGTCTATTGTAATTCTACTTGGCCTACGTATTTATTGGGATGGGAAAAGGTGATGACCAGAGAATGGGTCCCTGAATTGTTACTCTGTTCTGTGACTGGAGTTGTTTTGACAATAGTCAGGGAAGTGGAGAAAGATCTCATACATTCAGGCCTTGACATTACTGCATAATCAGGATTTAGAGTTTCAAAGTAATGGTGCAAAGTCAGGCTGAAATTTGCCCTGATAGTCAAGCTTAGACAGGGAAAGAGGTTGAAACTCAGAAGCTAGTAGACTCGTTGAACCCTGTGGAATCTATGCTGAGAAAGCTAAAGAATGGCCTGAATTCCAGCTCCATTATGGGGAAGCTGTAGAGCCTTTGTCTTCCTCTTATACAAGACAGGGAAATACTTTAAGTTGAGAAAGATCTGAGCTCAGAGCAGGACATTACTCCCCTTCAACAGTACCTGGTGAAGTAAATCAACAGTTAGCCCTGGCTGGATACCATTTAGCCTATAGATCTTTCTGCACTTCAGATTACTCAACTGGAAGAATTAGAATTCTCTCTTCTGAGTGGACCTTCAGAGGGTGGCAGGGCTATTTGCCACCATTTTTGCCACCCATCACCCTACTTGGGTGGACAATCAGGCTCTTATGAATATCTCTTGTTGACATCAATGAAAGATGGCTGATGCTAGATAGGGCAGAAGAAGCACAGTGGCTTCACACTGAACACCCAGGTGATACACCTGACCCAGAAGGTGCTGTGTCTTGCACTGACCCACAATGGTAACCTAATGGTGCAAACAGACAAGGAATCCCTAAACTAGAACATTACAGAATGTGTAACTTAGGAAGAATCAAACCATGAGTCTTTGAACCTAAGAGCTCCAGTAATATGCAGGAATTATAGCAGAAGCCCTCAGAGTACCCATTTGATTTTTTAGATAGAATATACTGAACTTATAGAAAGCATTCACGCATTAGCCCATGGGCTCCAGAAAATACAAAAATGCTTAATATGACTTTTATTAGGTATATTAGTCAGAGTGCTCCTGACCTGACAAAGAAAATGCAGAAAGTAGAAGGAGCTATGGGAATGAAAATTTTGAACCTGATAGACATTGCCATTAAGGTGTGAAAAAACGGGGAGGTGAAAGAGGTGGAAGGATAGAAACAAGCAGCCATTTGCTTGTTGCTACAGTTGAGACTTCCACAAAAGGGAGAAAAAAGGATGCAAGGAAAGCTGTCAAAGGACCAGTGTACATCTTTCAAGGAAATGGGGCACTGAAAGGAGGAATATTGCAACTTAAAAGATTCCCAGCTTAAGGACAGTGTGGTTCTGCCTGCAGACGATGAGTCTGAGAAAGAATGAAGGAGCCCGAGGCCCAGAACCGCTTAGGCTCTGCAAGTAATCCCAGCCACCTGATGTGAGCCTTGGATGCAATCGACAGTAGGGAGACTTTCTTGTAGATTCTGGAGCTGCCTTCTCAGTAATCAACAAACATTCAACAAGCTTTTCAGAGACCTCAGCTAACATGGTGGATATTGATGACATGATCAAGCAAGAATGACTTTTGGAACCTCTGGAATGTCAAGTAGGAGAGAACCTCACTTCTCATGTTTTCTTTTGTTGTTGTTGTTACTTTCTGTTTCTTGAGAGGAAGTTTTGGTGTAGGGCATATGCATTCACTAGAGAGACAGAGATAGAAAGCCAGAAATCAACCCCCAGAGAGGATGAGCATGCCACAATCCCTTCTTCTCCATTATCCAGTCAGGATCTTGGACATCACACACATGCACATAATGTGAGTTTCAAGCCTCCAGGTATGGGACTCAAACCGTGGTTGACCACATGGGAGTCCAGTGCTTACCACTGTGCCACCTCCTGGCCCCTCATGAATTCTCTTATGTACCAGACTGCTCCATTCCTCTGCTAGGAAGATACTTGCTCAGTGAACTGCATGCTTGCATGATACTTGAACCTGCTGAGCAAAGATTACAGCTCCAGGTCCCCTTAGATAAAGATCTGTGGCTGCAAGATGTCTTATTCAGCCTCCCCCCCCTCCAAATAGACCCTTGGAACCAATACCCTAACAAGTGACACAGTGTCCTCAGGGTTCTGGGCAACAATCTGCTCCATCCCTATAAATAATGTTGCACCCTTTAAGATTAAATTAAAATCTCCTGCTGTTCCAATAAATAAGAAACAACATCCCATCAGGAAGGAGGTCTTGCTAGGAATCCATCCAACTTTGACCAAGTTTTTGAAATATGGACTCACTTGGCCATGTCAGTCACCTTACAATACTCCAGTACTCCCAGCCAAGAAGCCCTGCTCTCATGAATATCGGTTTGTGCAAAACTGGAGGGCGATTAATGATATAGTGGAGGATGTATGTTCCATGGTATTTCATCTCTTCACCATGCTGCCTCAATACCCAGAAGCCACTGCTGGTTTGTCATTCTAGATTTGAAAGACACCTTCCTCTGCATACCTGTGGAGGAAGAAATCCAGCTTCTATTTGCCTTCTAATAGACTAATTCAGAAGCTATGGCACAGTTCAATATTGTTGAATTGTCCTCCGCCAAGGATTTAAAAACTTTCCCACTATTTTTAGTGAATCTCTGGCTAAAGATTTCAGGTCTCTTCAGTTAGATAATGGAATATGACTCCAATATGTTGATAGCTTGCTACACTCCTGTTCTACAGAGAAAGAGTATTTAGATAACACCATTTGCATCTTCTAACATTTGAGTGCTTGTGGATATACAATGTCAGCCCAAACAGCTAAAAATGGGAAAGCAATGTATTGAATATCATGATTTTTTTTTATGCCAGGAAGGGTCCGGAGCATTGACTATTAAGCAAGACAAGCCATAATGGCTATCCTGACACCAACTTCTAGGGTTAACTTTGAGGATTCTGGCCATGTCTGGGTTTTGCTATGAATTCCCAATTACAGTCTACTAGTAAGACATGTACATGACATTTTGAAGGAACCAAAACCCAGCCCATTCAAATGAATGAGAAGTCATCAGAATAGTTTTGACACCCTGAAGGCTGTATTACTTTCTTCACCTGTACTAGTGTTACCAGAAACCCAGAAACCATTTCAGTTACATGTTCATGAAAGACAAGAACTAGCCCCAGAGGTGCTCATACAAACACTTGCACTAGTTACCTGAGAAATAATTTTCTAAACAACTGGACACAGTAGTAACAGGTTGGCCCCCTGTTTTGGGGCAGTGGCAGCCACATGTCTCCTCCTGAGAGAAGCTGAAAAGCCTAACTTTGGGCAAGGCTATGGAGGGTCCACTTTCCACATCAAGTTTTGGTAGTTTGGGAAACAAAAAGAGGGGACTTCTGACTGCTGGATGCTTAGGGAAATACCAAGCCATGTTGTTAGATGGTCCATCCATTATCCTAAGAGTTACTGCTGCTTGGAGCCCAGCTGCACTGTTGCCTCCCACTGAGGGCCACCTAGACTACACAGCATGACTGTACAAAAATATTGGACCAAGTCTATGCTGTGTTCACCCTAAACTCAGCCCTCACCTTTTGGGATGTTGATACGGAAGGTGAATTGATTGCTCTGACCTGAGAGCTGACTCTATGCCAAGGAAAAGTGGCTACCATACATACAGACTCTCAGTATGCATTCATGGTTGTGCAAGCCTATGGGGCCATCTGGAAAGAGCAAGGACTGCTACAAGCTGATAACAAGGAGACCAAATAAGTGCCCAAATCTTGGAACTCCTGGAAGCCATCCAGTTACTAAGGAAATAGCAGGTGTCCACTACTGAGGACACCAAACCATGAATACCAGTGAGGCCAAAGGGGACATACTAACAGACCAGGCAGCCTGTCGAATGGCAATAAATGCAGTATGCTCTAATGTCCAAGCCCCCACTCATCCCAGGTTGGAGTTAACCAGATACCACTCCTGTTGTGAGTCAGATGAATGCCAGGCAGCCAAGAATAAAGGATATGATGAAGAGAGAGAATGCTGGCTGGGGAATCAGGAAGGCCATGTCTGGGTGCCATGTACGCTCTTGTATCCCATCCAAAACCCTTTGGATGACTGCCCATTTTGGTAGAGATTGTTCTCTACAGTTTATTCAGAGGAAAATAATAAGATGTAAGATCATGCATACAACAGAAAATGTTATCAGATGCTATGTTTTAAATGATTTATTTTACTTATTATTATTGTTTAAAATTGTTATAGGGCACATGTGCTCACCACAAAGAAAAAGAAAGAGAAAAGAAAAGTGAAAAAGCAAACCATCAAGTCCAGGATTTGAAACCACAGTTGGTCCCTGGGGAGTCCAGCACCTTAATCACAAAGCCACTTGCTGGCCCCCAGCCAGCAACAGAGAGGTGAGATAACTTTGAAACTAGCAAGTTCATTTTACTCGTATGCCAAAAGGACAGTATAGTTATAAATATGTATTGATTTTTGAAAGCACCTCTCCTGGTTGGGTAGAGGCCTTCCCTGTAGATCAGAAAGGGCCTATGGGGGCCAGCAGGTGGCATGGTTGTTGGGGCACTGGACTCCCACATGGCCAACTGTGGTTTGAGTCCCAGACTTGATGGATTGCTTTCTCACTTTCCCTCTCTCACTTTCTGGTCAAATGAAAAAATAATGATAATAAGTAAAATTAAATAAATAACTCTTAGGGGGAAAAAAAAACAACAAACACGTGGAAAGGGCTTCTGAAGTGTTCGTGAAAGAAATAATTCCTTGATATGGACTTCTGGATAGGTTGAAAAGTGACAGAGGTCCTGCCTTTGTTTCTGACATCACAAATCAAGTGAGTGCTACCTTAGGGATCAGGTGGAAGTTGCAGACCACACAAAGGTCACAGTCTTCAGACCAAACTGAGAGGATAAGTCAGAGTTCAGAAAAGACTATGGCCACGTTATCTCAGGAGACGCACCTAAAATGGACTCAGGTGTTGGGAATTGCACTGCCCCAAGCTCGACTCAATCCCAGAAGTGGGATTAATCTGAGTCCCTGTGAAATTGTTTATGGAAGGCCATTTGCAGCCAACACATAAGGGAGAGGCTGGTTTGTTAGACAGAGACATAACGGTTAAACACTATGTAACTCCCTGAGGACAGATGTTAACTGCTGTGCGGTAGCTCACTTCTCCAAGGTGTTAGTGTCGCAGTGTCCAGGTGGCACCTATTTCAGCCCACAGATCAGCTTATAGCATGTTTCTGCTAGTTTCTACAGCTTCCAAGTTGGCAGGGTATGTCACACCCATGCCAGTCCTTGCCCTCCTGGAGAGAGGAATGCCATCTCTTAGAATCTTGGGCCATTGAGCATGTGAAGGAGCTAAAGTATCTTTTTAAGCAAAAGCCGACTGGCTCCTGTTAATGACATTAACATTTAGCCTGGGGTTACCTTGAGAAGAAATGCATCTTCAGTCCACTAGAAAGACTACGAGGTAAGTCACCAAAGCTAAAGTCTGGATGAGCCACAGTGATCCTCTGGTTTTACCTGTCACTAACTGTTCCCAAGTGGCTCCTTGGGAATATGTCCTCCCCCCACACCATCAACTATCACTATGCCTGCTATTTGCAAAACTGAGTGAGCATACAAGTACTAATGACATCTGTCTCCAACCGAGGACCACCGCTCTGCTCCACCGTACCAATGGAAACAGGTGACACGTCTTCTCAGGTGGAAAAGCTTACTATAGGTAGAGAGAAACTATTGATGGCTGGACCTGATTTTCCAAGGATGTTTGTACTGTGTTCTGAGTATGACCCAGTCATTCCATAAAACCAGAAGCAATCAGGGAGAGACCCTTCAGTTTTCTCATAATGAAATATGACCTCGATAGACATTGCAGGCACATTATATACTCTGTGGAATACTACTCAGCCATAAAAAATAAACAACAACAACAACAAAACCAAGATCCTGGCATTAGATAGAAAGTGAACAAATATGGAAGATTTACTGCTGAGTGAAACAAGCCAG
>NW_006160227.1:577460-581501 GCF_000334495.1 Tupaia belangeri chinensis | reverse complement strand
GGAGGAGAAGGGATTGCGGCATGGCCATCCCCCCTGGGGGGTGATTTCTCGCTTTCTGTCTGTCTCTTTCTGTCTGTCTGGCGAGTGCACGCACCCTATAGCAAAAACCTCTCAAAAAAAAAAAAAAAAAAAAAGAAAGAAAAGAAAAGAAAAAAAGAAAAAACAAGCCAGGCTATGGAAGAGAGACACTGTATGTCTCCACTTAACATATCCTGACTGTCCGAACCCTATGACAGAAACTGAAAGTCTAGAGCATATAGAAACAAAGAAATGGCTAGGGATCCAAAGACAGTGTGGGAGAAAAGGGGAGAATATGAGGAAAGAAATGAAAGAGAATAATAGAGGCAAGACATTTATGAAGTACAGGAATGGATTATTATTTGTTGATAATAACATGTTTAGTACCCTGAACTGGACTGGTGTGAAGTGTATTCGTGTTACATAAATTTACTTTATAAGCTAAGTGATATATACTGATTAAATGTATAAAATAAAATAAAAAGAAATCGCAGGTGCACTTTACAGAGGGAATTGAAGCAGGCTAGCTTATATCCTAGCAGGACTGCAGCCATTTTGAAATTAAGAAAGCCTTCTGACGAGAAAAATCTAACCAAGTGTGTTATAGATCATGAGGAGGCCTCCTTGAGAAATAGTCATTTGAGAAGTCAGTAATGGATGTGAAGAAAACCAGAAATCAGGACACTTGCTAAAGGAAAGTGATTGCCTTTTATTATAGTAAGGAATCGCTTGCGTGTACTTGTATTTCTCGATACTGATCACACACTAAGCTTCTTGAGGCAGTTTGGGTGTGCTTGCTGGCTGTCACCCTGTAACCTGGTAACAGAAATAAATGCCCTTCTCCAGCTTCTGCCCCTTGCTGCATTGATAACGAGTAGAAGTAGCAGGAGGTAGTTTGCCACAAATGACAATGGGCAGTATTACTGGAGAGAGGTCATGGTGGTTTGCACTGGAATGGAGGGAGCGCATGTGGACATAGGAAAGTGGATGGAGGTGAAGGAAGACTTTCTGGGAGCACCTAAGGGTGAGGAGCCGGGCCACATCAGGAAGAGTTCCAGGTGTTTGGCTAAGCACCCATGGGAGCGTGGGGCTGTTTATCCAAGAGGGATTCCAGAGTAAGTGGGTTCTCTGTAGCTCACTTCTCCAAGGGTGGCCGTGGTCTGTGCTTCCTCGTGAGCCTCTGCAGAAGGCGTGTCCTGAGGACGAGATCCGTCCATGGCAGCTGTGAGCTTTTCTGTGGGGAATGGGGAGAGCACAGCTGCTCCAGGGGGACTGAGTCTGCCCCCGTGCTGACCTGCCTGCTGGTACTGAGCACAGAACACAGAGCCCCTCCCAAGCCAGGCTTGGGTGCCCAGTATCTCTGCCTATGCTCTGGCTTCTGCCCAGAGTGCACCAGCCTCTTCTTCCCCGGGCTCCTGCCCCATAACCATGTTCCAACCCCAAGATTCCATGTCTTGGGGCACCATAGCACTCTCATGGGAGCCAGGCAGGGTGTTGTCCTCATAACAAGCCCTGTTGGCTAAGAATCAACTTAGTAATGATTAGTTACTTAGTCTCCATGGGACTGCCCTGCCCTTCATGTCTGAAAAGCACTGAAGTTAACTTCTAGTCATCCTTACAAACTGAGCTCCAGGTCACCTCCTCCGGAGAGCCTGTCCTGATCTCCCACCCACCCCAGCAGACTACAGGACAGGAGGGAGCTGGCCTAGCTCAGTAGTGAGGTACTGCACATTCAGGAGTGTTCCAGCTCCAGTTTTCCCAGGTCCCCTGACAGCTCCTTGCTGGCCTCAGTGTCAACACTCCAACTCTCCTCCTTCCATGCATAGAGGCAGGACCATGTCTCCCTGTTGTTTGTGTCCAGCCCCTCTCCATCCCTTGTCTAAGCCCATGACCTGGCCCACAGCTTGGGAAGCTGCCTGCATCCAAGTGTCATCATCCACGTCATCCAGGGAAATGTTTCATGTTGGAACCTGCCTGACATCTTAGCCATGGTCCTTCCGTGTGCTGATACTGCGGGAATCATTTCTTATGGACCAATTGTGTGTGCAGATGTTTTCGTTTATTTATTTACTATATATATATATATATATCTTTTCAAACGTTTCATGATAGAGGAGGCATTTTGACAGGGTCTTGCTGTGTCCCCATCTCCCTGCCCAGCCTCCCCCCTTAGCCAGGATCCCAGGCAGGCACAGCCTTGCCAGCATGTTCAGGTTGGTCCGGGCTCCACACCCAGGCCCCCAGGCAATGGAGTGCTCTGTGTGACAATTAAGCTGGGGATATATGATTTTACAAAACTGTGTCTCAGTTATTTTATACTTTATTTTACCTCAGACACTGACATAACAACTAAAAGGACCCACATCTTTAACGTGCTTGTGTATATGTGTGTGTATGTGTATGTGCATGTCTATGTGTGTTTGTCTGTGTGTTTGCCATTAAGGCTAAGCTTCTGTTTAGCTGCATAACGTTGAGGAGTATTTAAATGACAAGTATTATCTTAAAACAAAATGCTCAAGAAAAAGAACAGAAGTCAGACAGTGACATGGTAGATAATGCAGCTGGATCCAATATGGCCAACTGCATGGTTTGAATCCCAGACCCAGAGGCTTGAAAACACTCCAGGACCAGCAGTTGGCATAAAGGTTATGTCACTGGACTCCGATGTAGTCGACTACAGTTTGAGTTCCGGACCCGGTGGCTTAAACTCATGCCGGGCGCGTGTGCGTGCGAGCCCAAGATCCTGAGAGGAGAATGAAGGAGAATGGATTGTGTCGTGGCCATCCCTGCTGGGGGGTGATTTCTCACTTTCTGTCTCTCTCTGTCTTTCTGGCAAGTGCACACACCCTATAGCAAAGACCTCTCCAAAAAGAAAAGAAAGCACACCAAATACATGTGTGAGCATGCCCAAAATACCAAAAGGAGAAATGCAGAAAGGATTGTGGTGTGACCATCTCTTCATTGCATGCTTTCGCACACCAAATACATGTGTGAGCATGCCCAAAATACCAAAAGGAGAAATGCAGAAAGGATTGTGGTGTGACCATCTCTTCATTGCATGCTTTCTTACCTTTCCTTTGGGTTTCTTTCTCTCTTGTAGTGAATGCACATGCCTTGTGGCAAACTAAAAAAAAAAAAAAACGAAAGAAAAGAAAAAGGGGATAACAGATGGTATGGGGGGTAAGGGGCGGGGGCCCCCCAACTGGACTCCCACAAGGCTGGTTGTGGTTCAAGTCCTAGACCAGGTGGCTTGCTTTCTCACTTTCCCTTTCTCTTTATCTCTGGTCAAATTAATGATAATAATAATGATAACAAATTGAAATAATTTTTTTTAAAAAAAGAAAGGTATGTTATTCTCTTAAGGTTTTGGGTTTTATTTATAATTTATAAAAACCAAAGCATTTAGGTAAAAATTGATGGATGAATACATCTGCAATAAGAACTTATACTATACAAAGATGAACTTAATGGTCTTAAATGACTGTCTCAAACTTAGATGGTTTAAATAAGAAGACTTTATTGAAATCAAAACACAACACTTATACTATGTAGCCTAAATGATCCTGTGATGAGCAAATGTATTCCTGGGAATGTAACCAACTAATCTATATGTTATAACACTACTATGAATTCCGGTGCTGGAGCACACGTCAGTGAGAGCAGACTGCATCAGTAAGTGAGCAGCAGCTGAACTCACAGTGACGGTCACAATCACATTAGACAGGTCTCACAGGAGGGGCCTGTTGGGGCTGGGGTTCAGGCCCTGCTGCCATGAGACCTGAGTAACCCTGTAAAAGACCCTGGGGGCTCTAAGCCCTCATAGGGTGACCCCCTCTTAAGGGGACCTGGTGACCTAGGGGACGCCCAGGCACTTTCGGGCCCCTGTGGGCTGCAGGTGGAGCTGCAGGAACAAACGGGCCACTTAGGGAAGGCTGGAGCCCAAACTCCACGTCAGCCAGGAGCCTCCTGGTGCGCTTGTTCTCGGCCCGCAGCTCCGTGAGCTTCCTCTCCGCCCGCACGGCC
>NW_006160227.1:570010-576096 GCF_000334495.1 Tupaia belangeri chinensis | reverse complement strand
CTCGCCCTCCACCGAGGATGACCTGAGGGCCTCCTCGGCTGGTGTCACGGGTCCAGTGCTCCGACGTCCTTCTCCAGGGGCTTCTGTGTGCACCGAGCGCTGTTCACTCAGCTCCTTCCCTTTCCGGAGGATGTGTCGTCTCTACCTTTAAAACTGCCACTGTCCCACAGGCCATCTCCACCCAGGGGAGTTCAGGCATCCCCAGGGCTTTTTTGAGGATCTCGGCCATGAGATGCAGAGCAGCCCACAGCTGCAGAGTGGCCCACAGCTGCCCCAGCCGCCGCCCCCAGAGTTACGGTCTGCCGGCAGACAGCAGGCCCTTCATGGCTGCCAAGGGCCCTTCAGCTCTGCCTCCAGTCGCCAGTGCTCTCTGGGCCACAACTGACCACTTGGAGCCCTGTGCAGAGTTCCATCTCTGACATAAATGGGTGCCTGGCAACCAGGGCCAGCAGTCAGTGAGGGTGGGGGAGGGAAAGTCAATAGTACTCCCCGTCCCTGCTGTGCCCAGTGCACACTTAGGAGTCACCGTCACCTGGACCTTGTGTGGGCTGGTGGACATGCTGACTGCAGCCTGGATCAACCACTGCCTGCACACCTGGCCCTGCAGTAACCTAGTACATCAATCACTGTACTGCCGTGTCCCCTCTGTCCACCCAGCCTGCCCAGGAACAGGTTTAGGGCCCTCCCTGACTGAGGTCAGTCTCCTGACATGCAGTGTCCTCTGCACAGGACAGCCCGGTTCTCTGTTCACTTCTAAGTCCAGGCCAAGGAGAAATAGAAACACACACAAAATCTTACACAGCAATATTCATAGAGGCATTACTCATGTAGACAGAAATGTAGAGGGGCAGTCGGCGGCATGGTGGTTACCATACTGACCTTCCATATGGCCAACCATGGCTCCAGTCCTGGTACTGGCAGCTTTGGTATCATACCGGGCCCGAGCATATGCATGCCTAGTACCCAGGAGAGGAATGGAAGGGAAGGGATTGCAGTGTCCAGTTCTCATGGGGGGTGAATTCTCACTTTCCTTTTCTCTCTCTCTCTCTCCCTGGTGAGCATATGTGCCCTATGGTAATAACCAAAAATAAATAAATAAATAAAAAGTAGAAACAATGTAAATATTCATCAAGTGATACATGGATACAGGAAATATTGTGGAGGCCAGCAGATGGCATAGTGGTTAAGGCATTGGATTCCCCCATGGTCAAATATGGTTTGAGTCCCAGATCTGGTGGTGTGAAACTCATGCTTGGTGTGTGTGCCCCATGCCCAGAATCCCGAGAGGAGGAAGGAGAAGGGATTGCAGGTGGTGATTTCTTTCTTGCTTTCTGTCTCTTTGTCTCTGTCTCTCTGGCAAGCTCACATGCCCTATAGCAAAAATCTCTCTTAAAAAAATTCTCAGGATAGCATTTTTCTTTTATGTAATGTTGCTTTGTGATTAAAAAAAAAAAGTATTTCATTCATGACAGAGAATGATTCTGGCAGAAACACCAGAGAGAGAGAAGCACCCTCAACATCGCCTTCACTGTCATCATCCTTTCTTCCAAGCCCTGCATGTCTTCCAATTCTAGGGCTTTTACAGAGCTATGCATCCTGCATGGTTTCAGGCCAACCCAGAGATCCAAACGCAGTCAGCCGTTGGCTTCCACCACTACAGTTGGGTTTATTACCAATGGCGCTACCAGGCTGGGCCATGAAGGCCTTTTTTAATTGTAGGAAGCAGAAGTCTAGCTCATAGACTCAGGGAATTGTTCACAAGCTAACCAAAAACTACGTGCTCCACACTGATTTATTGACTTCAGAAGGGAAAAAGAAAATCATTAAAATCATGAACAAGTGCTTAAATGGCTACAAATATGACCTTATCTTAAATAGCTGCAACTTAACTTGTTTGTGTGTGTGTGTTTGCGTGTATATTTTATGTCCATAGATTTAATGTGAGACATCCTACATTAACCTGGTTTTAATTTGTGTCTTTACCTCTTGTGGTTCTGTGGCTTTGGATAAGTTTGTTAACGTCTTTCGGTCCCACTGTCATTGTATATAACAGAAAATATGGTTGTATCTACTCCACAGGGGTTTTGTGACCGTTCCAATGACATGCCTTACCCATGTGTGGAAGAGCTGCCCCATTGTGAGCACTCAACACGTGAGAGCTGTGAGGACAGTCATAACAAGATGGTTTCCACCCTGTGCCCTTGACATATGGTTGCTGGGGTGAGTAGAAGTCCTGAACTGGCTAAGCACTTGATAATGGGCACATAGTTTAGCCCAGCCAGAGAAGAGGCTGTGTAGGATCAACAGTAGGGAAGAACAGTAGGATCAAGAGGGGGGGAAAAGGGTAATTGGGAGCTTAAGTGGATATTATTTGAATTAAAGTACAAAAACAGTGTGGGAAAGCCACAGGAGGGCTGAGACCAGTAAAAGGTTTGCATTGTGAGCTCACCTGGTGATGAAGTCAGGAATCATTTTATACAAACTCTGATCTGACTTATGATTGTCCGATGGATTTTCCCTGCTAAAGCTAAGAGTTCGTTGGCTTGTTTTGTGTTTTGTTTTTGTTTTTGTTTGTTTGTTTGTTTTAAGAAAGCATGTGCTCCGGCCAAACAAAAAGGGGGGTGGAAAGTGAGAAATCACCTGGAGGGCAGGCCGCACCACAGTCCTTTCTTCTCCATTCTCCTGTGGGTATTCTTTTTAAGGAATTATTTAACTTTATTAATTAACTTCTTTCTTTAATTTGATCAGAGAGGGATGGAGTGAGGAAGGGGTGAGTGAGGAAGCAAGCTTTCAGGTCCAGGATTTGAACCGTGGTCAGCCATGTGCTAGTCTAGCACCTTTAACCACCATGCTATCTGGTGAGCCCTCCTCTTGGGATTAAAGGCAAGCCTGCACACAAGCCCATTGTGATTTTCAAGAAGTTTCTGAACTTGAAGCAGTCAGTTGACCATGTGGGACCCAGATGCATTAATCCTCACACTACCTGCTGGCCTGCTAAAACTTATTTTTTAAAGGTGGTTTTTGGCATCCCTCTTCCATACCCCAGTACTAGTCAGTACAGAATCCTTCCAGGCATCTCAATCTCTGCCTCTGATCAGCATTAATGCTGTGAAGCTCTCCCCAGCAAAGGCTCCCCATTTCCACACCCCAGTGCTAGTCTGATAGGCAAAGTCCCTCTCCTGTTCTTCTCTGTCCATTTTAGCTATTTTTTTTTCTCAAAACAAAAACGAAAACAAGAAAACAAAAAACAGCTTTCTGTCTGCTTTGTGCATTTCACTTTCTAATTTGTCACTTCTTCCTTCATCTAGGGCAGAATGCTTCCAGGCCTCTCTATCTCTACCTCTGTTACCTTTTAGGCAGCACGCTTGTGCACCTCATAGTTTTCCATTTTTAACCCAATTTTATTTTCTGCAATGTTATTTCTGTTTTATTTATTTATTTTTTTGTCATCGTTTTGTTCTAGTTCTTTCCTTCTTTTTCCTTTGCTTTTTCTTCCTATTTCTGTTTCCTACTTTCTTTTTCCTTTACCTTACATTCCTATTTCACTGCTCAGCCCTTACCCACTATCTAGAGATGTCTAGTTGCACAGTAGCTCTTAACTTACATTCCTATTTCACTGCTCAGCCCCATGTTCCTGGATTGGGAGAGTTAACGTAATCAAAATGGAAATCCTACCCAAATTAATCTACATAGTTAATGCAATCTCTATGAAATTATCAGAGACATTCTTTACAGATCTAGAAAAGACAATCATAGAATTTGCCTGGAATTACAAAAGTCCCCATATTGCCGAAGCCATTGTGCACAAGAAGAGTGTCCACAAACAGATGAATGGATTGAAACATGTGGCACATATACTCCATGGAATATTATTCAGCCATAGAAAAACAAGAAGATAGCTAGGTAGATAGATAGATTGATTGATAGATAGACACATACATAGAAAAAAAGGAAATACCAAAGTGATTCCAGAACCGGGTGAATTTGACCCCTAGACTGAATGACCCTGGGCCATGTCTGGGAGCCCTTTACACATGTCCCAGGGCCTGCTCCTGGTTGAGCACTGAAGACGCAGAACAGCCAGTCCTCGGGCACCCAGCAATGTAGCCACAAGACGTAGCAGGCCCAGACCCACAGAGAGGCCCATTCTAAGTAAAATCTGGGAATTTGGGAATGCTGTGTCCTACTTTTTGAAAATAATCTTGATGCAGAGATGATTTAAGGCTCATCTTCATGTTTCTAGCACCTCAGAAGTCATGTTCTAGAAAGCAGCACAGTGGACATCACTGTGAGAATTAGGGCATTATGGAGATTAGGGATGATGTGACCTGGGTTTGGGTACAGGTTCTCCTCTTTCCATTGTGTGTCTCTTGCCAAGTCACCTGACCTTGGAGCTTCCGTTTCCTCATCTGTAACAAATGAATAATACTACTCACTTCTTTGTTTTGGCATGGTGTTAGGTAAGGTGAATTGAGTGTTATTCAAATATTGTAAAACATTATAGGACATTATGGTGATTTTTCTCAGGTAGGCCTGTTTATAGATCACCTGGAATCACAGAAATCACATTATTTCTAGATGTATTTAGTTTTCACATTTCAGGCCAAAATTAGAGTAGGATGTGGAAATTCCAGACTATAGAAAAAAACTTCTTCACGAATTTAATTGATCACATTTCCCATGTTTTATCCCTCAAGAACTTTGGGACCTCTCAAAAGTTAAAAAATCTTTTTTTTTAATTTTTTTTGCATCTATACTCATCAGTCAAAAGTGAGCACTTCAGGGCCAGCATGTCATGAGGTAGTCAAGAAGACTGGACCCCACACTGATGACTCTGCAGTTTAAGTCCCAGACCCAACAGCATAAGAAACATGCCAGGCATGTACACGTACATGTCCAAAATCCCTAGGGGAGAAGGGAGAAGGGATTGCAGCCTATCCCATCCACCTCAGGAATGATTTCTCACTTTTCCCCTCTCTCTCAGTCTCTGTCCAGCTAACAGATACACCTTATAGGAAACCAAGAAAAGTAAAAAAGCAACTCCTTGAGTTTGTTGGTAGCGCTCAGGAGGGAACATTGACCTAGGGCTTTAAGGATTCTATCCATACATAGGAGCACCATTGGGGAGGGAGTTCCTCCGCAGGTCTTAGAATATTAGACTTCCTCGCTGTTGGGTTAATGTCAGAATGTTGCAGGCTGGCCTCAGGCTTTGGGGAGAAGGAAGGAAAAACCTCGTCTGCAAGATGCTAATAGACTTCCTTAAGTTACAAAGAGTTCCCTGAGAGCAGCTGGCCTATCTAGAATAAATACAACAGATGTGTTTTGGAAATTTTTTTTTTTTGAGAGGTTTTCGCTATAGGGCGCGTGTGCTCACCATACAGACAGAGAGAGACAGAAAGCAAGAAATCACCCCCAGGGGGGATGGCCACGCCACAATTCCTTCTCCATTCTCCTCTCAGGATCTTGGGCAAGCACGCACACGCGCCTGGTGTGAGTTTTAAGCCATCGGGTCCGGGACTTGAACCGCGGTTGACTACGTGGGAGTCCAGCGACATAGCCATTACACTAACTGCTGGTTCCCTGGAAATGGTTTTATGAGGCCCATCAAATCTGTGTGAGAGTCCTACTCAGTAATGTTTTCTTAAACTTTATGTATTACAATTTAGTTTCAGTCTGGATCCTTAAATTTTTTAAAAAGAATCATTCATTTATTTAATTCCATTTGCTGTTGTTATTATTTTAATTTGCCAGAGAGAGACAGACACAAAAGGAAAAGCAAGGATGCAAGCCATCAGGTCTGGGATTCAAACCACATTTGGCCATGTGGGAATCAAAGCTTCTTTAACCACCACAACACTTGCCGGTCCATTCTGTATTATTAAAAGCAGTTGGTGGAGGAACGGTGGTGGAAGAACGTTAGACTCTAATGGTTTCCCATAGTTTTCTTGCCAATCCACACATAGACTCTGCAGCTCAGGTATTTTTGTTTCAAGCTTGTTTTCTTCTTCTTCTTTTCTTTCTTTCTTTCTTTCTTTCTTTCTTTCTTTCTTTCTTTTTTTTTTTTTTTTTTTTGCCTTAGGGCACAT
>NW_006160227.1:565147-567068 GCF_000334495.1 Tupaia belangeri chinensis | reverse complement strand
GCTTGCCAGACAGACAGAGACATAGAGACAGAAAGCGAGAAATCACCCCCAAAGGGGCGATGGTCATGCCACGATCCCTTCTCCTCCATTCTCCTCTCGGGATCTTGGGCACGCATGCACACGCGCCTGGTGTCAGTTTTAAGCCACCGGGTCCGGGAAGCGAACCATGGTCAACTACATGGGAGTCCAGCAACATAGCCATTAAACTAACTGCTGGTTCCCCTGAGGGGTGATTTTTCACTTTCTGTCTCTCTGTCTCTCTCCTTCTGGCAAGCGCATGCAACCTATAGCAAAAAATTAAATAAATAAAAAAGAAAAAAAAAAAAGAAAACCATCTAAGAAACATAGGTAAAAAAAAAAAGAAAACCATCTAAGAAACATAGGTAAAACAAGTAAAACGCCTTTGGATAGCCCTTTAGGGTGAATCCTGAATGTTTTAAAGCAGTATGGGTCTCCACCCTTGAATAGGAAAAAAGTGGTTTTCTATAGTATTGCTGCGTATTAGGATTCTGGGAAAAGTGCAGGCCAGTGAATGGTCCCTGAATTGTGACTGTATTCTGAGACTGGACTTGTTATGTCAATAGTCAGAAAAGTGAAGACAGATACAATACTTTGAGGCCTTGAAATTACTATGGAATTGGTCTTAGGGAAGGTACAATGTCAGGATAAAGTTGCCATGATGGTCAAATGGAGACAGAGAAAGTCAGAAGCTAACAGACCTTTTTAACCCTTTGTCTCCTGCACTGATGAAAGCCAAAAAGGGGGTGAACTCCAGTGCTGATGGCCCAGAACCACTCAGGCTCTATGAGAAATCCTGATCACATGATCTGAGCCTTGAGTGCAATTGGAAGTGAGGACAAAAAGCTCAACTTTCTTATGGATTTGAGAGCTACCTACTCAGTACATAACAAGCATTTAATAGACTTCTTTTTGTTTGTTTTTTGGAGAGATTTTTGCTATAGGGCTCATGCACTTGCCAGAAAGACAGAGAGAGACATAGAGAAAGAAAGTGAGAAACGGGGTGGCCATGCCACATTCCCTCCCTTCCATTCTCCTCTGGGAATCTTGGGCACACATACACATGCTCCCGACGTGAGTTTAAGCCACCGAGTGTGGAACTTGAACTGAAGTCAACTACATGGGTGTCCAGCGACATAGCAGTTATGCCAACTGCTGGTCCTTCACTTGATAGACTTTTTAGGCACCTCAAATAACATTTTGGGCATTGCAGGTCAAAAAAATGATTTTTGCAACTTCTGGAAAGTCAGGTAGGAGAGACCCTCATTTCTCATTAATTCTTATATGTACCTGACTATTCCATCCCTTAGCTTGGAAGAGACTTCCTCTGAAACTGCATGCTCAGATATTTGAACCTGCTAGGCAATAGTTACAGTTCCTAGTCACCTTAGACAAGGGTCTATGGCTGGAAATCAGCCCCACATATGAGACCTGACAACAAATAACCTAAAAGGTGACACAATGCCTACAGAATGGGCAACCCATGGCCCTGCCTTTGGAATTAATGTTGCACCCTTTCAGTTTAAATTGAAGCCTTCTGCTGTGCCAATAAATAAGAAAAAGCATCCTATTTAGAAGGAGGCCTAACTAGGCAACCAATCAATTTTGATTAAGATTTTTAAATACTGACAGGATTTGACCACATTGGTCATGCAGGAATCGCCCTAGAGTAGACACAGTCTTTGTGCTGTTGCTGCAAGGTGTGTGGAAACTCTAAACAAAGACATAACCGGGAACCAGCAGTTAGCGTAATGGCTATGTCGCTGGACTCCCACGTAGTCGACTGCGGTTCACGTCCCGGACCCGGTGGCTTAAAACTCTCACCGGGTGCGTATGCAGGCGTGCCCAAGATCCTGAGAGGAGAATGGAGGAGAAGGGATTGTGGCGTGACCATCCACCCCCG
>NW_006160227.1:563697-565131 GCF_000334495.1 Tupaia belangeri chinensis | reverse complement strand
CTCTATGTCTCTCTCTGTCTGTCTGACGAGCGCACGCGCCCTATAGTGAAAAATCTCTCCAAAACAAAAAAACAAACAAACAGAAAAGCAAAGACATAACCTGCTCTTGCATTTCACAGAGAGACAGAACCAGAAGAGCCAGAGTAGAGCAGGACAGGCTTGTTTAAAAACACAAGATGCTCCGTAGCTGAAGCATGGGGCTTTGCCTTGCATTTGACAGAATGAACACAGAAGAGCTCTTGTCTGTGGTATTTTAGAGTAAAGACTCTGGGTCCTCCCAACTCTTGCTTTTATTTTTTCTGTTCTCTCTCAGTCCACTGCCCATCCCCTTGGAGTACCCTTGTACTCGGGTAGGAACATGTGGCACCGGAACAGGGACCCCAAATACAGAAGATGATGTGAATGAACACTCCATTAGCTGGCAATAAGAAAGTAAAAGAAAAATATTGAGAGAGTAAGGAGCAGATTTGCAGGCAGATGGGTATAAAGCAGGGGAACCTCTCTGAGAGAGAGATACATCTATTTGAATGTTGTCCTGTATGTGAAAAGTACATCAAATGTGTTAGAAGTCCAAAGTTAAGAAACTTAGAAGAGATTTGAAAGCTACGGAACTTAGAAGTTAAGAGTTAAGAGGTAGAAGCTAAGGCTAGGAGAGTAATTAGAAGTCTAAGGTTAAGAAAATTTCTTGAAAGATTAAGAAATTTAAAAGGCTAAGAAGAAAATTCGAAAGCTCAGAGACTTATTGAAAGACTAAGAAACTTAGAAGGCTAAGAAATTTATTGGAAGGCTAGAGAGAAATTTAGAAAGCTAAAAAAGTAACAACTGAAGGAGTCAATTTGAAGTCAGGAGTAAAACAGAAAAATTTCCAAGAAAAAAAGGGAATTGGCAGAACAAAACAGCTAGGAGCAGCAAAATTAACAAAACGCAGTGAAAAAATAAAAGTTCTCAGATTTAAAACTAAAATTAAAGCTCTGAGAATTTGAAAGGTTCAGTGGAAAAATGAAAAGCTTACTAGAAAAATAGGTATGTTGAACGTAACAGCAAAGTCTATGTGCTCAAATGAGAAAAACGAAAGGGGGGAGATGCAGGAAACACCTTAAAGTAGATAGTCTTTCTGCTATCTTTGCAGGACACGTGGAAAGCCCTAAACAAAGATGTAATCTAGTGCTGGGCTACACAGGTAGATGAAACCTGAGAGTAAGTGAGAGAAATCCAGGAGAGGCTTGTTTAGAACCAGGGGCACTCCACAGCTGAAGAATGAGAAATTGCCTCTCCTGTAAAAGAATGAGCCCAGGGACCAGCAGTTAGCATAATGGCTATATCGCTGGACTCCCATGTAGTCCACCATGGTTTGAGCCTGGACTGGTGGCTTAAACCCACGCTGGGCACATGTGCATGCATGCACAAGATCTCAAGAAGACAATGGAGGAAAAG
>NW_006160227.1:552331-563631 GCF_000334495.1 Tupaia belangeri chinensis | reverse complement strand
AAAAAAAAAAAAAAAAAAAGGATGAGCACAGAAATGGCTCTGACCTATGTGTTCTCCAGCAGACACAGGGTCATTCTGACACCCACTTTTGTCTGTCCTTTCTCAATCCACCACCCTTCCACCCCGTGTACCCTATGTCTTTGCCCTCGGGCAGGGGCAAGTCACCTTACAGTACTTCAGTACTTCAAGTTAAGCTCTGCTGAGGTAGGAAGAGGAAGGTTGTGATGTTGTTAAGGTACTGGACTCCCATATGGCTGTCTATGGTTCAAGTCCTGGACCTGGCAGTTTGCTTTCTTACTTTCCCTCTCTGTCTCTATAGTCAAAATTAAAAATAGTAATAAATAAAACAATTCTTAAACAAAAAGTCGTTATGAACGTCAATTTGTGCTGATATGGAGGGCGATGAATGATATAATGGAGAGTATGTATCCCATGGAAGCTAATCACTACACCATGCTACCCCAGTAGTAGGAATCCTAGATTTGAATTACACCTTCTTCTGCATACCTGTGGAGGAAGAAAGCTAACTTTTCTTTGCCTTTGTGTGTACAAATCTGAAACTATAGAATAGGTTCAATATTGCTGGACAGTCATCCCTCAAGGATTTAAAAAGTCTCCCACTCTTTTTCGTAAATGTCTGCTTAAATAGTTGCGGTCTCTTCAGTTACATAATGGAATAGTATTTCAATATGGGGATGACTATCTAGTCCTAGAAAGAATATTTAGAAAATACCATCTGCATCTTCCAACACTTGGTTGCTTGCTAATATAGGATATAGGCGAAAATACCTAAAAATGGGAAAGTGATCTGTTGAATATCACAAGTTTTTATGCCAGCAAGGCTCCAGAAGCTCCTAGCATTAGGGATACTCATACAATCACTGGGCGCTGAACACCTCCCCATTGGACATTTTTTTAAACAAATGAACACAGTACCTACAAGCTGCCTCCCACCCCCGCTATTCAGACAGAGACAGCCACTTTTCTTCTCCTGAGAGTAGCAGAAAAAATGAATTGAGTCCAGGCTGTGGTAATGCACATTCCACAACAAATTTTCATAGTTTAGAAACAAAAAGGAAGGGAACGGCTAACTACTGGATACTAGAGGAAATACCAAGCTGTGTTGTTAGATGACCCATCTATGACCTGAAGAGTTACTGCTGAAGAACTCAGCCACATAGTTATCTCTAATTGAGGGCCACCTAGACAGTACTACAAGACTGCACTGAAATATTGGACCAGGGCTACACCACGTCTACACCGTGCTCATCCTAGACACAGCCCTGACCTGTTGGGACTTTGGTAAAGAAGGTGGATTGCGTACTCTGACCTGAGAGCTGACTCGATACCAAGAAAAAGTGACTACCATACATACAGACACTCAGTTTGTATTAGTGGTTGTGCAACCCCTGGGACCATATGGAAACAGCAAGTACTACTACCAGATAATGACAGAGAGACCAAGTAAGTGCCCGAATCTTGGAAGTCTGGAGGCCACCCTGTTACTAAGGAAATAGCAGGTGTTCACCACCAAGTAAATCAACCATGGATATTGATGAGGCCAAAGAGAACACACAAGCAGACCAGGCAGCTCATCCAATGGCATTAAGTGCAGTAATCTCCAATATCCAAGCCTCCATTATATACATAGGAAGTTCTGTGAGAATGACGCCCCCCAGCACTCCCTGCCATCAGTATACCCACTATTTGCAAAAGCAAGCTTTCAAGTACCAATGGCATCTGCCCCAAATTGAGGGCTAACACTCATTTCCACTAGACCAATGGAAATAGGTGACGCGTCTTCTCAGGTGGAAGAGCTTACTATAGATATAGGGGAACTATTGATGACTGGCTTACTCATATACTGTTTGGGTACCTGATATCCCAAGGATGCTTGTACTGTGTTCTGAGTATACCAAAGCTCATGGCATGATAATTATGTAAAACCAGAACTGATCAGGGAGACGCCCTCTAGCTTTCTCATAATAAAATATGACCGTAATAAAAATTGCAGGTGCATTTGAAGGGGGAATTGAAGCAAAGCCTCTGACAAGAACAATCTGAGTGTGTCCGAGGTCACAGGGAGGTCTGCTTGAGGAAAGGTCAGTTGAAAAAGCTGGAATGGTTATTTGAAGAAAAAAAGTAATCAGGATACTTTTTCAAAGGAGAGTGATTGTCTTTGATTATAATGAAGGGTCACTCGCATGAGCTTGTATTAATCAATACTGAGCACACAAAAGGTGTTTTAGTCTGTTTGTTTTTGTTTTGCTTTTGGTATTAGGCCCATGTGATCACTGGAGAGACAGAGACAGAGAGATAGAGAGAAAGAAAGAGAGAAAGCCCACAGGGGTGATGGCCACACCACAATCCCTTCTCCTCCATTCTGCTCTTCTGTTATGGACATGCATGCACACACACTCAGCATGAGTTTTAAATCTCTAGGTCCAGACCTTGAGCCACAGTCAACTCAATGGGAGACCAGCAATGTCAACATTACACTATCTGCTGTTCCCCACTAAGTTTCTTGAGTCACGTTGGTGTGCTTGATCCATGAAACCAAGTTGGAGAAATAAACCCCCATCTCCAGCTTCTGCCCTTCGTTGTACTAAGTAGAAAAGGCAGAGATAGTTTGCCACAAACCAGCAGGGGTAGGATTCCTGGGGAGAGGTCATGGTGGTTTGCACTGTAATGGTGGGGACCCATGTGGACAGAGGAGCATGGAGGGAGGTAAAGGGGGACTTTCTGAGAACTTTTGAAGGTGAGGATGCAGACCAAGTCAGAAGGGATTCCAGGTATTTGGCCGACCACCCACAGGAACATGGGTTGTTATCCACAGGGGGGATTCTGGAGTAAGTACACCTCGTGGCTGCCTTCTCCAAGGGTGGCTGTGGTCTGTGCTTCCTCATGAGCCTCTGCAGCAGGTGTGTCCTGAGGACGAGATCTGGCCATGGCAGCTACAAGTATTTCCATGGAAAATGGGAGAGCACAGCTGTTCCAGGGGGACTGAGTCTGCCCTTGTGGTGACCTGCATGTTGGTACTGAGCACAGAACACAGAGCCCCTCCCAGGCCAGGCTTCAGGGCTTAGTATCTCTGCCTGTGCTCTGCCTTCTCCCCAGAACGCCCAGCCCCTTCTTCCCCTGACTCCTGCCCCAGGGTTATGTTCAGACCCCAAGATTCCATGTCTTGGGGCACCATAGCACTCTTGTGGGAGCCAGGCAGGGTGTCATTCTCACAACAAACCCTTAAGTGTTGAGTTTCAGATCACCTCCTCCAGGCCACCTGCCGCTGCACACTCCCACGTGGTCCAATCCCAGACCTGGTGGCCTGCTTTCTCTCTCTCTCTTTTTGTCTTGGACTTCAGGGACAGGAGGGAGCTGTCCTAGCTCAGCAACGAGCCCCTGCACATTTGTGTGCGTTCCAGCTCAAGTTTTCCCAGGTCCCTGACAGTTCCTCCCTGGGCTCTGACCACACACCCTCTCTCCTTCCAGGTCTAGTGCTGGACCGTGTATTCTTGTCACTTGTGCTCAGTCCTTTATCATTGCATGAATAATCCCCTGTCCTTGCCCACAGCTCAGGGAACTGCATCCAGGTGTCTTCACTGGCACCATCAGGATGAAAGGTTACCTGCCGGAACGTGCCTGACAGGTTAGGCAAGGCCCTTCTGTGTGCAGGTAAGTTAGGAATACTTTCTTATGTATCAATTGTGTCTGTAAATTGTTTATACGTATATTCTTTCCTCCTTTTTGAGAGAGAAAGCTGTTTTAATGCATCTTGCTGTATCCCCCTCTCCCTGCCAAACCTCCCTCTTAGCCAGGAACCCAGGCAGCTGCAGCCTTGCCCAGCGTGTTCAGGTTGGCCCGGGCCCTGCACCCTCAGGCAGTGGGGCTGTCCGTGTTCCTCCACAGCTGGGAATGTGCATCTTTACAACCCTGTGTCTCAGTTATTTTACATTTATTTTTACCTCAGACACTGACGTAACACCTAAAAGTGCCCACGTCTAGATGTGCTTCTGTGTGTGTGTGTGTGTGCGCGCGCGCTCCTGGCTCAGGTGGACCCCCTTCCCGCCCAGGCCCAAGATTAATGGAGCTTACTAAACTTCATTTGAGTAATAATTTAAACATTCAGATAGATTTAAATAACAAACATCTGACAACAGAAGTGGTTGAGAATAAAGTCTAAAGCTAACCAGTGGCATGATGGTTAAGGTGGCTGCATCCAATATGGCCAACTGCACAGTTCACGTGCCAGAGCCAGAGATGTGAAAACACACCAAGAACATGAGTGAACATGCCTCAGATCCCAAAGGGGAAATGAAGAAGGGATTGTGATGTGACCATCACTCCCAGGGGGTGCCTTGTTAAATTCACTCTGTCTTCTAAAGCTAACCAGTGGCATGATGGTTAAGGTGGCTGCATCCAATATGGCCAACTGCACAGTTCACGTGCCAGAGCCAGAGATGTGAAAACACACCAAGAACATGAGTGAACATGCCTCAGATCCCAAAGGGGAAATGAAGAAGGGATTGTGATGTGACCATCACTCCCAGGGGGTGCCTTGTTAAATTCACTCTGTCTCTTTCTGCGTGTACATACCCTTGGCAAATATATTTTTTAAAAATTGTTATGTAACTCTGGTTAAGGTTTTGTGTTACTTTTTATTAATCATTTAATTTTATTCCTTTCATTCATTCATTCCGTTTTTTTAAATTTGACCAGAGAGAGACATAGAGAGAGAGAGAGTGAGAAAGTAAGTCACCTGGTCTGGGACTTGAATCACGGTCATGTGGGAGAGTCTAGCACCTTAACCACCATGCCACCTGCTGGTTGCCTATTACTTTTATATTTATTTATTTTAAGAATTATTTATTTGTTTTATTTTTATTATTATTATTACTATTATTTTAATTTGGCCAGAGAGAGAGAGAGAGCAAGCTGCCAGGTCCAGAACTCGAACCGCAGCCAGCCATGTGCTTTCACCACACCACCTGCTGGCCCCGGGAGTGACAGTGACTGAAGCTTCTAAGGAAGCAAGCACGAGTGATGCAGGGTGCAGCGGAAGGCGGCCACCCGAGAGGACTGCACGAGGCACGCGATGCTGGTGGAGCCACTCGGCATGAGGGTCCTGTGCGCACTGCCTTGGTGACTAGCGCCCGGGCCCTCTGGGACAGTAAGCAAGGATAGTAAGCAGCATCTGGCAACAATGACACCCAAATTGTACCAAATTGACAGCAAACACATCTGCATTGGCAATTTTTAATGCTTCACTTGTGCAGAGCTGACACTAGTATCCGAAGGCACGGGAGGAGGGCAAGGCGGCTACCCGAGTGCAGGGTCGCAGTCTGGGCACACCACGACTGCCCCTTCTGCCTTGGGAGCATCGACAATGCAGAGCTGAACTAGATTTCAATCTTTATTACATTTCCACTGAGGACAGCACTCAAATGTCAGCTGAGCAAAAAAGACTACGGCCAGATAGCAAAGGTGCCCAGTCAGTCCCACCGTGGGTAGACGACCCGAGGGGAACAGCGCCAGCGAGTGGGGGCTTCAGGCACAAAGCAAGTTCTCGCTCAGTAAGTGGCCAGAGACCGGAGCAGTCACACGTACAGCTCTTAGAACGGGAACCTTTCATGCCATTTATTCTGAAAGTAAACATCATCTGCATATCAAGAATTGTAATTTTCAAAAATGGAATCAGGCCCGATTCAATAGCATTTATGACCTACTGATAAAAATTACAAAAATAAAAATGAAAATTCTTCTGTCCTTAAAAGAGATAGAAAACTATATTTTTTTCTGTAATATCACAAGAGAATCATCAGCATTTCATCCTTTTGACTCTTGAAATGTCATTTCTTCTTTTTGAGTCACGCCACTTTTAACATGGTAAAACCAGTTCAGTATGGTGATTTCTGCTAAGTGAAAGGATGCAGTATTTACTGAATAAAAGAGGATGATTAAGAAAAAGCTAAAGTTACCTCTAATGGGATCAGGCCCACCAGAGGGAAAGAGAGATAAAGACTGAGATTTTCTTAAAAACAAAATAACTCAATGATTTAAAACGTCCTATTCCTGATTGCTGATTTCAAAGTGCTATTAGAAACCCTGGTCGGTGGTGGGGAGAGGGAACAGAGTACCTGAAATCTGGTGGGACGGCAGGGCGCATTTCCAACTATGTTCATGTGAAGAACATTGGCCTGTTAGCTTTCTTTCTTATTTAAAACACTGACTGGCCAGGCTAAATCATATTAGCATGAAGGTAAAAACAGATTTCAACACAACACGTGGGAGTTTTCGTTCAAACATTCTTTTCCTTTCTTCAGGAGGTTTTCTCTCTTCTTCAGCTGTTCTAAGACGCTTCCCGTGTCTGTCACCTGGGAAGGATCAAGAGGGTCCCATTTCCCAGCTTCCTCCCAGAAGTGGGCAACACCCGACATGAAATGCACCAGATAGTTCTTGAGTTTCCACAGGCAGAGAAACTGTAACTTGGGATGCTCAGCCTCCATCAAGGATGACCCAAGGGCCTCCTCGGCTGGTATCACTGGTCCAGTGCTCTGACGTCCTTCTCCAGGTACTTCCTGGTAGGCAGAACACCAGTCACTCAGCTCCTTCCCTCTCCAGTGTATGTGTCGTCTCTTGACCGTTAAAACCACCACTGTCCCACAGACCAGCTCCACCCAGGGAAGTGCAGGCAACCCCAGGGCTTGCTTGAGGCTCTCAGCCATGAGATGCAGAGTGGCCCACAGCTGCACAGTGGCCCACAGCTGCCCCCGCAGCAGCCAGAGGTACCGTCTGACGGCAGACAGCAGGCCCTTCATGGCTGCCAAGGGCCCTTCAGCTCTGCCTCCAGTCGCCAGTGCTCTCTGGGCTGCAACTGACCACTCAGAGCCCTGCAGAGAGGTCTATCTCTGACATAAGTGGGTGCCTGGCAACTGGGGCCAGCAAACAATTAGACTGGGGGAGGGGAGGCCAACTGTGTCCCCAACCCTGTTGTGCCCAGTGCATGCACAGGAGGCGCTGTCACCTGGACCATGTGTGAGCCGATGGACACACTGACTACAGCCTGGATCGGATCCTCCCTGCACACCTGGCCATTCAGTAACCTAGTACATCAATCACTGTACTGCCGTGTCCCTTCTGTCCACACAGCCTGCCCAGGAACAGCTATAGGGTCCTCCCTGACTGAGGTCAGTGTCTTGACATGCAGTGTCCTCTGCACAGGACTTCCCTGTTCTCTGTTCACTTCTATGTAAAGGCCCAGGAGAAATGGAAACACACACTCACACAAAATCTCACACAGCAATATTCATAGAGGCATTACTCACGTAGACAGAAAGGTAGAGGGGCAGTAGGTGGCATGGTGGTTACCATACTGACCTTCCATATGGCCAACTGTGTCTCCAGTCCTGGTACTGGCAGCTTTGGTATCATACCGGGCCCGAGCATATGCATGCCTAGTACCCAGGAGAGGAATGGAAGGGAAGGGATTGCAGTGTCCAGTTCTCATGGGGGGTGAATTCTCACTTTCCTTTTCTCTCTCTCTCTCTCCCTGGTGAGCATATGTGCCCTATGACAATAGCCAAAAAAATAAATAAATAAAAAGTAGAAACAATGTAAATGTTCATCAACTGTTACATGGATAAAGGGAATATTGTGGAGGCCAGCAGATGGCATAGTAGTTAAGGCATTGGATTCTCACATGGTCAAATATGGTTTGAGTCCCAGATCTGGTGGTGTGAAACTCATCTTGGATGTGTGTGCATGCATGCCCAGAATCCCAAGAGGAGAAAGGAGAAGGGATTGTAGGTGGTGATTTCTTCCTTAATTTCTGTCTCTCTGTCTCTGCCTCTCCAGCAAGCTTACATACCCTATAACAAAAATCTCTCTGAAAAAAATTCTCAGGATAGCGTTTTTCTTTTAAGTAATGTTGCTTTGTGATAAAAAAAATTATTTTATTCATGATAGAGAATGATTGTGGCAGAAAGACGAGAGAGAGAAGCAGCGTCAACATGGTCTTCCCTGCCACAATCCTTTCTTCCAAGCCTGCATGTCTTCCAATTCTAGGGCTTTTATAGAGCTATGTGTCCTGCCTGGTTTCAGGCCAACCCAGAGATCCAAACCCAGTCAGCCATTGGCTTCCACCACTACACTTGGGTTTGCTACTGATTGTGCTACCAGGCTGGGCCATGAAGGCCTTTTTTAATTGTAGGAAGCAGAAGTCTAGCTCACAGACTCAGGGAATTGTTTGTGAGCTAACCGAAAGACTACATACTCCAAAGTTATTTATTGACTTCAGAATGGGAGAAGAAAATCATTAAAATCATTAAATCAGTGAGTCCGAGAGGCCATTTTTATGAGTCTATTATTATCACTATCTTAGGTCTCAGAAAGCAAACAATTACACAATGCCAAAGGCCACAATTGGCTACCTTATGATTGGCATATAGATCAGCCAATCATCGCTCACCAACGTGTATATAACCATGATCCCTGGCCCACGATAAATGGAAAAGCCTGAAGAGCAGTAACACTGTGTCGTCTCCATGCTGTTTGTCCCATCTCTCACTCCTTCCCTCAGGAAACCTGTTCGACTGTCCCATGGGCCGGGGCAAGTGGCACCCGAACTCAGACCTGCGTACAAAGGATCCAGTGAAGAGCTCCCGAGGAAGGCTCCAGTGCAGAGCAACCCAAAAATGCTGGTGGAAAACACAGAGGGACGAAGAGAAGACGTCCTGGTAAGTATTTACTTACGTTTTATTTTAAGTACGGGTAATAATGGGACAAAAGCTTAGTCAGTACAAAATATCCATTCAGAACTTAATAGAAGCCCCTTGCCATTATGGTTGCTAAGGGAGAGCAGATCATGCAAAATGATCAACCCCAGGAGGAGGCTATAGCCACCTCAGATCTAACCAAGGATTCTAAAATTGAAAAAGACCAGGGAAAGGATCTTATTTCCCTAGATAGTGAGGAAGAAGTTAAAAGACCCGAAAGCGAGACAAAACCCCAAAAATCTAAAAAGCTAAAAAAGAAAAACAACCTTAAGGCTCTACAAGAGCCAAAGAAAAATGAGTTATCAACTAGTTCAAAGGAGGAAATCCTAGAGGCCAAGGCTGATAAATATAATAACTCAAAATGGCCATCAGAAAAAGAAACTTTAGAAACAAAGACTGCCATGTGCAATAACCCAAAATGGCCTTCTGAACAAAAAACCTTTAGAAACAAAGACTGCCACGTGCAATAACCCAAAATGGCCGTCTGAAGAAGAAACTTCAGAAACGAAGCCAGGCAAGTACAATAATTCAAAATGGCCACTTTCCAAAAACAACGGCCATCTTACAACCTGGTCGCATCTGAACCACCTTTGATGCCGGTTATTGACCCTAGGGAAGATATTTTGAATAAAATAAAACAATTAAAAGAACAGATTCAATTAGAAAAAGAACACTGGGAACTAATATCACAATTAGAGAAACTAAAAACCAATACAGACAAAGAAACAAAACCAGTTCAGGGATCACATACGACAGATTTTGAGACATTCCCTGTTACAGAAACTACAGATTCCCAAGGACAGGTTTGGCGGCGTCACAACGGGCTTGACTTTAAAATGGTAAAAAGAAATTAAGGCAGCAGTCACCCAATATGGAGCTACTGCTCCATATACCTTAGCTATAGTTGAAGTTATCGCTGAGGGCTGGCTCACACCGTCTGATTGGCAAACATTAGCCCGAGCCACACTTTCAGGAGGAGATTACTTACTTTGGAAATCAGAATATGTAGAGGCTTGTTGGGAAACCGCCCGCTACCATCGCACAGACAGACTTTGTAAAACAACTGGCATATGAAAATGCTAACGCCTCTTGTCAGGCAGCCATTAGGCCACACAGAAAAAAGACAGACCTGACAGGGTACGTACGTCTGTGTTCAGAGATCGGATCAGCATATCAACAGGGATTGGTCATGGCCGCGGCCCTTCATGGGTACACTGTCCGCCACTTCCTTGACCACAATAATCAAGGTAATTGTTTTAAATGCGGTCACCCAGGACACATGGCAAAACAGTGTAAAACAAAAAAATATTAAAGATCAGAGACAGAATCAACCCCTTGAGTTATGCAGTAAGTGCCAGAGGGGATGTCATCCTGACAATGAGTGCAGGTCCAAAACAGATTTCCATGGCAGACCACTTATTTACTTTTCAGGGAAACGGGAACAGGGGCCAGCCCCAGGCCCCCAGACCCAAGCAAGTTTTGGGGGCGATGCAAACTGTTGCAACAAACAATCCATTTCAGACCTCTCCAGAGCGACTCCAGGAAGCGCAGGGCTGGACCTCTGTTCCACACCCACACGGTATTAACTCCTGAAGTGGGGGTACAGGCCTTGCCTACTGGAATCTTTGGCCCTTTACCTCCAAACACCTTTGCAATGCTCATAGGTCGTAGTAGTGCTACTATGGAGGGACATCAAATCTTTCCAGGAGTAATAGATAATGACTATGAGGGAGAAATAAAAATTATGGCTTCCTCTCCAAATTTAATCACAACTATTACAGCTGGAAAGTGCATAGCTCAACTCTTACTCCTTCCACTGCTTTCCACTCAAAATAACATCCAAACCTCTTCACGAGGTGAAAAAGGGTTTGGTTTCTCAGATGCCTATTGGTGTGTCCAAACAAATTTCTCCAGAGAAACCAATGCTTACTTTACTGATGGTTCCTCCAGCGGAACTGCTTCCTATTCTTTCTCTGATCAGTTACGTTTACCACTTCCTCAACATCAGCTCAGTTAGTTGAGCTGCAGGCAGTCATTGCAGTCTTCTCTGCTTTTCCTAAAGCACCTTTGGATTTATAGACAGATAGTGCTTATATTGCTATGTCTGTTCCACTTCTAGAAACCGCGGCACAAATTAAACAAGTTTCTCAGGCTGCACAGCTTTTCCGCCAACTACAGTCTCTCTTAGAAATCAAGAGCTATCCTTTTATATTGGCCATTTACGTGCACATACTGACCTGCCTGGTCCTCTGACTGAGGGCAATTGCCGCGCCGATCTTGCCACTAAACATTCCTTTCTTGCTTCTACATAAGCTGATAAAAATCTTTCAGACACCGTTGCTGCACCTAAGCTACACCATTTAAATACTCACACACTTCGCCTCAGGTTTAAAATTACTCGAGAACAGGCCCGACAAATTGTAAAACAATGTCCAGCCTGTCTTACCCTTTTTCCTACACCACATCTAGGTGTTAACCCTAGAGGCCTTATACCTAACACATTATGGCAGATGGACGTCACTCATATCA
>NW_006160227.1:548862-551912 GCF_000334495.1 Tupaia belangeri chinensis | reverse complement strand
AAGCCATCCAGGGACGATGAAAGCCCTGAGATATCTCTCTCTCTTTCCACAGATCAACAAAATGCAGATCCTTCTTAAATACCTGATCCTGTTTTGCTTCTTCGACACTACTGCTGCTGGTTTTGATCCTGGTGGCACTCCTCCTGGCAGAACAGGGGGGTCTCTGTCTTGCTTTACAGGAATGCTGCTGCTTTTACGCCAACAAGTCCAGCATCGTTTGTGACAACTTGCTGACAATCCTTTATGGTCTGCCTGGAATGGTCTCCTCCCTTTTCTGCTCCCTCTACTCGGTCCTTTCCTTGGCCTTTTAGTTGTTTGCTTACTGAGACCTGTTATATTTAATAGGCTCATGACATTCCTCAAACAACAAATTAACTCGCTAACTATGCAGCCCATACAGGTCCACTATACTAAATTAGAGATGGAGGACCAACATCCCTACACTGATCTCACCTGAGGTGCTGAATCGGTTAGCCAAAGACAGGTAAGAGAGTCTGATGAACCAAATAACTGTTCAGTCCTTCCACCCAAGACAGGAGGCCCATCATAGCTATGGGGCTCTCCAACGATGGGTAAGGATGGATGTATGGTTCCATAAACGGCTCCAACCTAAGACAGGCACGATTCCCCCAGGCCTTTTCCTCATCTCTCAAATTAAAACAAAAAAGGGGGACATGTGGGAAACTGCACATCAGTGAGTCCGAGAGGCCATTTTCATGAGTCTCTTACTATCACTATTTTAGGTCTCAGAAAGCAAACAATTACACAATGCCAAAGGCCACAATTGGCTAACTTATGATTGGCATATAGAGCAGGCAATTTACCACTCACCAAAGTGTGTATAACCATGATCCCTGGCCCACAATAAATGGATGATCGTGAAGAGCAGTAACACTGTGTTGTCTCTGTGCTGTTTGTCCCGTCTCTCACTCCTTCCCTCAGGAAACCTATTTGACTGTCCTGCAGGCTGGGACAATTAACAAGTGCTTAAATGGCTACAAAATATGACCTTATCTCAAATAGCTGCAACTTAACTTGTTTATTTGTGTGTGTGTGTTTGCGTGTGTATTTTATGTCCATAGATTTAATGTGAGACATCCTACATTAACCTGGTTTTAATTTGTGTCTTTACCTCTTGTGGTTCTGTGGCTTTGGATAAGTTTGTTAACATCTTTCGGTTCCATTGTCATCGTATATAATAACAACAACAAAATGGTTGTATTTCCTCCAAAGGGTTTATATGACCGTTCCAATGACATGACATGCATTACCAATTCATGGAAGAGCACCAATTCATGGAAAAGCGTCCATAGAGAACCTGCCCCATAGTAAGCACTCAACAAGTGAAAGCTGAGACGACAGTGATAACAAGATGGCGGTTTCCACCCTGTGCCCTTGATGTATGTGGTCAAAATGCTGGGGTGAGTAGAAGTCCTGAACTGGCTAAGCATTTGATAATGGGCACATAGTTTATTTACCCCAGCCAGAGAAGAGGCTGCATAGTGGGTTCTATGGGAAGAACAGTAGGATCAGGGGGGATAAAAACCCTAGGTCACTGGGAGCTTAAGCGGGTATTATTTAAATTAAGCTACAAAAACTATGGGAAAGCCACAGAAAGGGTGAGCTCAACAAAGGTTTGCATTGTGAAGTCAGCTGATGATGAACTAAGTCAGGAAGCATTTTATACATACCCCGATCTGACTATGATTGACAGATGAGTGTTCCCTGTTAAAGCTAAGAGTTTGTTTGCTTCTTTTTTTTTTCCTGTGGGTTTTTTTTTTTTTTTTTGGTTATAGAGTATGTGCTCTGGCAAAACAAAAAGGGGAGTGGAAATTGAGAAATCACACCTGGAGCGATGGTCACACCACAGTCCTTTCTGCTCCAGTCACCTGGAGCAGAATTATTTAACTTTACTTATCAATTTCTTTTTTTTAATTTGATCAGAGAGGGATGGAGTGAGGGAGGGGTAAGTGAAGAAGCAATCTTTCAGGTCCAGGATTTGAACCGTGGTCAGCCATGTGCGAGTCTAGCACCTTTAACCATCATGCTATCTGCTGACCCCTCCTCTTGGGATTAAAGGCAAGCCTGCACACAAGCCGTTATGATTTTCAGGAAGTGTCTGAACTTGAACCACTCAGTTGACCACGTGGAACCCAGCTGCATTAATCCTCACACTACCTGCTCGCCTGCTAAAACTTATTTTTTAAAGTAGATTTTTGGCTTCCCCCTTCCATTCCCCAGTGCTAATCGGGACAGAATCCTTCCAGGCATCTCGATCTCTGCCTCTGCTGCCCCTTCTGGGTTCACTGTTAATGCTGTGTACCTCTCCCCAGCAAGGGCTCCCCATTTCCAGACCCCAGTGCTAGTCAGGTAGGCAAAGTCTCTCTCTCCTTTTCTGTCCATTCAAACTTTTTTTTTTCTAACAAAAACAAAAACAAAAACCAGCTTTCTGTCTGCTTTGTGCATTTCACTTTCTAATTGTCTCTTCTTCCTTCATCTAGGACAGAATGCTTCCAGGCCTCTCTACCTCTACCTCTGCTGCCCTTTAGGCACCACATTTGTGCACCTTATGCTTTTCCATTTTTAACCCAATTTCATTTTCTGCAATGTTATTTCTAGGTTATTTTGGTCTTCTTTTTGTTCTAGTTCTTTCCTTCTTTTTCCTTTGCTTTACCTTCCTATTTCTGTTTCCTACTTTCTTTTTCTTTTACTTTACATTCCTATTTTATTGCTCAGCCCTTACCCACTATCTCGAGATGTCTAGTTGCACAGTAGCTAAACATCTGAACATTGTGAGTTTTAGAGAATTCTTTGCCTCTCAATGAACTTGTTGTAAAAAGAGTGAAACTCCCCTTCATATATCGTATTTTTAAACTCCTCATTGTGATTCCCACACTGGAGGACACAGTAGAAGGAAGAAAATGGCACCAAATTATTTCACAGGAATGGAAACACAGGAGCTCACAGTTACAGAATCCTTCTTCAACAAATCAGTGACAAGTGAATACATTACCGAATAACTAAAAATCAGAGAAGAGCGTCAAGGATGA
>NW_006160227.1:545932-548711 GCF_000334495.1 Tupaia belangeri chinensis | reverse complement strand
TCCAAGAGATAAAGAAGTCTTTCCATGATATGAAAGAAGAATTGGACACTATAAAAAGGCATAAGATGGAACAATAATATATGAAGGCTGTAATACAGGAAATCAAAACCTCACTCAAAAGTATTAAAAGCAGGTAGGGGCTAGTAGGTGGTGTGGTGCCTAAGGACGCTGGACTCCCACATGACTGACCATGGTTCAAGTCCTGGACCTGGTGGCATTGTCTCTCTCTCTCTCTCTCTCTCACTCACTCACTCTGCCTCTCCCTGGTCAAATTAAAATAAATAAAGTTAAATAAAATAATTCATTAGGAAAAAAATTATGTTAGGCCATGCAGAACATCAAATCTCAGATGTAGAAAACAAAACCTGACCTGGAAAAAAATGATAATATATACAGAGACATCAACCAAGAAAACTGGGTAATACATGACAAATACTACATACCATGAAACACCCAAACATCTAAATAATTGGTATCCCAGAAGGTGAGGAAACTAATATGGGCATAGATAATCTATTCCACGAAACCCAGAAAAAGAACTTTCCAAATCTAGAGAGTCACTCAAATATTTAGATCCAAGAAATACAAAGAACCCCAAATAGAATCAATCCCAGAAAATCGTCTCCACGACACATCATAGCTAAATTGACCAAAACCACAGACAAAAGCAAGATACTAAGATTGAAAAGAGAGAAACATAAAGCCATTTACAAAGGATATCCCATCAAGCTAATGCCGGACCTCTCATTGGATACAATGCAAGCTAGGAAAGAATGGGGAAATATATTCAAAGTATCAAATGAAAAACAATTTTAACCAAAATGCCCAGCAATGTTACCCTCCATATGGAAAAAGAAGACAAAAACATTCTCAGATCAACAAAACCTGAAAGAATTTACCAACTCCAGACCAGGTCTTCAAGAAGTTCTGAAAAGAGTACATATACTAAGAAAAGTAAAGACTGACAGCAATAAGAGAACAAAAGCAAGAATGTGGCCAGCATAATGGTAGACATGGGTCTAGAAAAATCGATAATAATGTTGAAGGTTAATGGCTTGAAATCTCAAGTCAGGAGACATAGATTGGCTGAATGGATTAAAAATTAGAAATCCTCCATCTGCTGCCTACAGGAAACCCAACTCATGGATAAAGACATTTGTAGATTAAAAGTGCAGGGCTGGAAAAAAGATATGCCCTCCTAAGAGAAACCAACAATAAACAGGAATCACTATCCTAATTTCATACAAAATAGACTTTAAGAGAAAAATCATAAAAGGAGACAAAGAATGGCATTACATAGTAGTAAAAGGGCTAATTCATCAAAAAATATAATGCTTATAAATATCTATGTATCCAACTCAGGAGCACCCAAATATGTAAAAGAATGACTACTAGATTAAAAGACGTAGAGATAGACTGTAACACACTAATTGTTGGAGATCTCAACATCCCATTCTCTCCTTTAGACAATCAACCAGAAAAAATGAGCAAAGTGATTTAGGACCTAAATCATACCATAAATCAGATGGACTTGACAGACATCTATAGAACTTCCACCCCTAAACCACAATATATACATTTTTCTCAGCCCTGCATGGTACCTTCTCAAAGACTGACCATATGATAGGGCACAAAACCAGCCTTTACAGATTCAAAGGCGTAGAAATTATATTCTGCATCTTCTCCTACCATGGTGGAATTAAAATTGATATGATTCTCAGGAGAAACCCTTGAAAACAAACAAGTACATGAAAACTAAACTTGTTTCCTAATGACTTCATGACTACTCAAGAGATTAAGACTGAAATCAAAGGATTCATAGAAACAAACAATAATGAGTGCACAAACTTCCATAACTCATGGGACACTGCAAAAGCAGCCATAAGAGGGAAGTACATAGCAATTAGTGTACACAAGAAAAAGATTGAAAGGTGGCAAAAGGACAAGTTAACATCATGCCTCAGGGAATTGGGGGGAAAATCACAAAAAAACATGCCAGGAGTAAATAAATAATATTCAAGCAGAAATAAATGAAATAGAACAAAAGCAAACTGTACATAATTTAAATGAAAGAAAGAGCTGGTTCTCTAAAAAGATTAACAAGATTGACACACCATTAGCTAGACTAGTTAAGAGGAAGAAAGAAAGGAACCAGATAACTCAAACTGCCAATAAATCAGGCATCATTACATCAGACATAGTAGAAATACAAAACGTTATTTAAAGATTCTATGAGCGACTGTACACCCACAAAGAAGAAATCTGGATGAGACAGAGAAATCCTTGGACACATATAATCTACCGATATTGACTCAGAGACACATAGAAAGCCTGAATAGACCTATAGAAAGAAATTAGTTTAAATCAATAATAAATAACATCTCAACAAAGAAATGTCCTGGTCCTGATGGCTTCACTGGGTAATTTTACAAAACTTTAAAATAAGAGGTGACCCCCATTCTACTCAAACTATTTCTAGTGATCCAGAAGGGAGGAACCCTTCCAAAGTCATTCTATGAAGTCACCATAACCTTCATTTCCAAAATGGATAAGTATACAACAAAAAAGGAAAATTACAAAGCTTTATCTCAGATGAATATAGATGCAAAAATTCTCAACAGGATACTTGCAAGCTGTATCCAACAGCATATAAATATATTATTCATCACAACCAGGTAGGCATTATTCCAGGGATGCAAGGATGATTTGACATATTCTAAACTATATATGTAATACACCATATTAACAGAAAGATAAAAACCATATGATCATTTCAATC
>NW_006160227.1:537094-540398 GCF_000334495.1 Tupaia belangeri chinensis | reverse complement strand
GAATGATTATTTTAAGAAAAATAGTAATAAGGATACTTATTCAAAGTAGATTGATTGTCTTTGATTACAATGAAGGATCACTTGCATAAGCTTGTGTTTATCAATACTGGGCATAAACTAAGATGTTTTTTGTTTCTTTGTTTTTGTTTTGTTTTGTTTTTGCTATAGGGACCATGTGCTCACTGAAGAGACAGAGACAGAGAGACAGAGGAAGAAAGAGAGCAATTCCCACAGGGGGGATGGCCACACCACTATCACTTGTCCTCCATTTTGCTCATTGAGTTTTGGACAAGCACACAGACACTCAGCATGTGTTTTAAATCTCTAGCCCCAGGCCTTGAACCACAATCAACTCAATGGGAAACCAGCAATGTCAACATTACACTATCTGTCGGTCCCACTTAGTTTCTTGAGACAGTTTGGGAGTGCTTGCTCCCTGAAACCAAGTTGGAGAAATAAACCCCCATCTCCAGCTTCTGCCCTTCATTGTAATGAATAGAATAGCCAGAGATAGTTTGCCAGAAACCAGCAGGGGCAGTATTCCTGGGGAGAGGTCATGGTGTTTGCACCGTAATGGTGGGAACCCATGTGCACAGAGGAGCGTGGAGAGAGGTGAAGGAGGACTTTCTGAGAACTCCTGAGGGAGGGGAGCCGGGCCAAGTCAGACGGGATTCCAGGTATTTGGCCGAACATCTACAGGAACATGGGCTGTTATCCCCAGGGGGATTCTGGAGTAAGTACCCCTTGTGGCTGGCTTCTCCAAGGGTGGCCATGGTCTGTGCTTCCTCGTGAGCCTCTGCAGCAGGCGTGTCCTGAGGACGAGATCCGTCCATGGCAGCTGTGAGGGTTTCTGTGGGGAACAGGGAGAGTACAGCTGCTCCAGGGGGGCTGAGTCTGCCCCCATGCTGACCTGCCTGCTGGTACTGAGCACAGAACACAGAGCCCCTCCAAGGCCAGGCTTGGGTGCCTGGCATCTCTGCCTGTGCTCTTCCTTCTCCCCAGAATGCCCAGCCCCTTCTTCCCCTGACTCCTGCCCCAGGGTTATGTTCAGACCCCACGATTCCATGTCTTGGGGCACCATAGCACTCTCATGGGAGACAGGCAGGGTGTCATCCTCACAACAAGCCCTGTTGGCTACTGACCAGGTTAGTAACGAGATCTCCACGTGACTGCCCAGCCCTTCACATCTGAAGAGCAGTGAAGGGAACTCCAACTCATCCTTAAGTGTTGAGTTCCAGGTCACCTCCTCCAGAGAGCCTACCCTGACCTCCCACCCACCCCAGCTGATCGCAGGGACAAGAGGGAGCCGTCCTAGCTCAGCAACAAGCCCCTGCACATTCCTGTGTGTTTCAGCTCCAGTTCTCCCAGGTCCCCTGACAGCTCCTCCTTGGGCTCTGACCACACAACCTCTCTCCTTCCAGGTCTAGTGCCGGACCGTGTTTTCTTGTCACTTGTGCTGCTCCGTCCTTCATCATTGCTCGAGCAAGCCCGTCCTTGCCCACAGCTCAGGGAGCCGCATCCAGGTGTCTTCTCCCGCACCATCAGGATGAAAGGTTACCTGCAGGAACGTGCCTGACATGTCTGTGTGCAGGTAAGTTAGGGATACTTTCTTATGTTTATATGGATACTTTTTCCTCCTTTTTGAGAGAGAGAGAGGGGTGTTTTAATGGGTCTTGCTGTGTCCCCATCTCCTTGCCCAGCCTTCTCCTTAGCCAGGGTCCCAGGCAGCTGCAGCCTTGCCCAGCATGTTCAGGTTGGCCCGGGCCCTGCACCCACAGGCAGTGGGGCTGTCCGTGTTCCTCCACAGCTGGGGATGTGTGTCTGTACAAACCTGCGTCTCGGTTATTTTACATTTATTTTACCTCAGACACTGATGTAACAACTAGAAGGGCCCATGCCTAGATGTGCTTCTGTGTGTGCGTGTGTGTGTGTGTGTGTGTGTGTGTGTGTGTGTGTGTGTCTGTGTGTTTGCCATAGAAGACTAAGCTTCATTTTGGCTACATAATTTAATGGAGTTTACTAAACTTCATTTGGGTAATAATTTAAACATTCAGATAGATTTAAATAACAAACATCTGACAACAGAAGTGTTTGAGAATAAAGACTAAAGCTAGCCAGTGGCATGATGGTTAAGGTGGCTGGATCCAATATGGCCAACTGCACAGTTCATGTTCCAGACTTGAAAACACACCAAGAACATGAGTGAGCATGCCTCAGATCCCAAAGGGGAAATGGAGAAGGGATTGCGATGTGACCATCACTCCCAGGGAGTGCCTTCTTACATTCATTCTCTGTCTCTTTCTGAGTGCACATACCCTAGGCAAATACATTTTTTAAAAAATTATGTTATTTTTGGTAAGGCTTTCTGTTACTTATTTTTAATCATTTAATTTTATTCATTTATTCATTTTTTAAAAATTTGACCAGAGAGAGACATAAGAGTGAGAGAGTGAGAAAGCAAGCCACCAGGTCTGGGACTCGAATCACAGCCATGTGGGAGAGTCCAGTGCCTTAACCACCATGCCACCTGCTGGTTATCTATTACATATATATTTATTTCTTTTAAGAATTATTTATTTTATTTATTATTATTACTATTATTATTATTACTATTATTTTAATTGGACCAGAGAGGAAGCAGGAGGGAAAGTGAGAGAGCAAGCCCCAGGTCTCACACTTGAACTGCAGTTACCCATTTTGGGGTCCTACACCTTAACCAGCATACCAGCTTATGGCTCCTTGATCATTTTTTTTTAGAACAATCAAAATCTATTGACGTAAACATTGATGGATGAGTAGCTGTCGTAAGAACATATACTATACAAAGAGGAACTTTATTGTCTTAAATGACTGTCTCAAACTTAGATGGTTTAAATAAAAAGAAGACTTTATTAAAATCAAAACACAACACTTATACTACGTAGTCTAAAGGATCCTGTAATGAGCAAATGGATTCCTGGGAATGTAACTAACTAATCTATATGTTATAACACTGCTATGAATTCCGGTGCTGGAGCAAACGTCAGTGAGAGCAGACTGCATCGGTAAGTGAGCAGCAGCTGAACTCACAGTGACGATCACAGTCACGTTAGAACAGGTGGAGCTGCAGGAAAAAACGGGCAACTCGGGGAAGGCTGGACCCCGAACTCCACGTCAGCCAGGAGCCTCCTGGTGCGCTCATTCTCTACCTGCAGCTCCATGAGCTTCCTCTCTGCCACCACGGCCGCCAACCATCTGTCCTGGAGTCTCTTCTCGTAGAAGCGGAGATGCTCCTCACAGGAGGACGTGGTGGCCTCCCGCTTCC
>NW_006160227.1:526750-535049 GCF_000334495.1 Tupaia belangeri chinensis | reverse complement strand
TCTCCAGTCCTGGTACTGGCGGCTTTGGTATCATACTGGGCCTAAGTAGTACTCAGGAGAGGAATGGAAGGGAAGGGATTGCAGTGTGTCCAGTTCCCATGGGGGTTAATTTCTCACTTTCTCTTTCCAGCTCTCTCTTTCTGGTGAGCCTATATGCCCTATAGCAATAACCAAAAAAAAAGAAAAGAAAACGAAAAAAAGTAGTAACAATGTAAACATTCAAGTGATCCATAGATAAAGAAATATTGTGGGGGCCAGCAGGTGCCATAGTGGTTAAGGCATGGAATTCCCACATGGTTAAATATGGTTTGAGTCCCAGATCTGGTGGTGTGAAACTCATGCTGGGTCTGTGGGTCTGCTTGCCCAGAATACTGAGAGGAGAAAGGAGAAGGGATTTCAGCTAGTGATTTCTTGCTTTCTTTTTTTCTGTCTCTCCAGAAAGCTCATATGCCCAATAGCAAAAATATCTCTTTAAAAAACAAATTATCAGGATAGTATTTTTGTTTTAAGTAATGTTTTTTGATAAAAATTTATTTTATTTATGATAGAGAACGATTCTGGTACAAACACCAGAGAGAGAGATAAGCACCCTAAACAAGGTCTTCCCACCTAAACAAGGTCTTCCCTGCCACAATCCTCTCTTCTGAGCCCTGCATGTCCTCCAATTCTAGGTCTTTTAAATAGATATATGTCCTGCATGATTTCAGGCCAACCCAGAGATTCAAACCCAGTCAACCATTGGCTTCCAGTACTACAGTTAGGTTTGCTACTGATGGTGTCACCAGGCTGGACCATGAAGGTCTTTTTTAATTATAGGGACCAGACGTCTATCTCATAGACTCAGGGAATTGTTCACAATCAGACTATAGGAATCTAGCTCATAGACTCAGGGAATTGTTCACGAGCAAACCAAAACACAGCATGATCGAAACTTACTCATCGACTTAAGAATGGGAGAAGGAAGTCATTAAGATCATTAACAAGTGCTTAAATGGCTACAAAATATGACCTTATCTCAAATAGCTGCAACTTAACTTGTTTATTTGTGTGTGTGTGTTTGCGTGTGTATTTTATGTCCATAGATTTAATGTGAGACATCCTACATTAACCTGGTTTCAATTTGTGTCTTTACCTCTTGTGGTTCTGTGGCTTTGGATAACTTTGTTAACATCTTTGAGTCTCAATGTCATTCTACATAAGTTGTGACCATTCCAATGACATGCCTTACCAATTCGTGGAAGAGCCTCCATAGAGGACCTGCCCCATTGTGAGCACTCAGCAAGTGAGAGCTGTGAGGACAGCCATAACAAGATGGCGGTTTCCACCCTGTGCCCTTGACGTGTGCTTCTGCATGATCTGGGTGCTGGGGTGAGTAGAAGTCCTGAACAAACTAAGCACTTTATAGTAGGTACACAGTTTATCCCAGTCAGAGAAAAGGCTGGTATATTGGATTCTATGGGAAGAACAGTAGCATCAGGGGGGGTAAAAACGTAGGTCATTGGGAGCTTAAGCAGGTATTATTTAAATTAAAGCTACATAAACAGTGTGGGAAAGCCACAGAAAGGGTGAGCTCAACCAAGGTTTGCATTGTGAGGTCAGCTGGTGACGAACTGAGTCAGGAAGTATTTTTTACAAATCCTGATCTGACTATGATTGTCAGATGAGTTTTCCCTGCTAAAGCTAAGAGTTTGTTAGATTATTTTGGATTTTGTTTTGTTTTAGTTTTTTTTGTTATAGAGCATGTGCTCTGGCAAGACAGAAAGGGTGGTGGCAGGAACAAGCAGTTAGCGTAATGGCTATGTTGCTGGACTCGCACGTAGTCGACCGCGGTTCATGTCCCGGACCTGGTGGCTTAAAACTCATGCTGGGCGTGTGTGCGTGCGTCCCCAAGATCCTGAGAGGAGAATGGAGGAGAAGGGATTGCGGCATGATCATCCTCCCTGGGGACTGATTTCTCGCTTTCTGTCTCTATGTCTCTCTCTGTCTGTCTGGCACATGCACCCTATAGCGAAAAAACCTCTCAAAAAAAAAAAGAAAAGAAAGGGTGGTGGCAAGTGAGAAATCACATGTGGAGGGCTGGCCACACCACAGTCCTTTCTCCTCCTTTGTCCTGTTGGTATTTTTTTTTAAATTATTTAACTTTATTGATCGGTTTATTTATTTCAATTTGATCAGAGAGGGATGGAGTAAGGGGGGAGGAATGAGGAAGCTAGCTTTCAGGTCGAGGATTTGAACCGTGGTCACCCAGGTGTGAGTATAACACGCTTAGCCACCTTGCTATCTGCTGACCCCTCCTCTTGGGATTAAAGGCAAGTCCTCACACAAGCCCATTGTGATTTTCAAGAAGTGTCTCAACTTGAACCACTCAGTTGACCACGTGGAACCCAGCTGCATCAATCCTCATACTACCTGCTCGCCTGCTAAAACTTATTTTTTAAAGGTGGTTTTTGGCTTCCCCCTTCCAGACCCCAGTTCTAGTCATGACGGAATCCTTCCAGGCATCTTGATCTCTGCCTCTGCTCCTCCTTCTGTGTTCAGCTTTAAGGCTGTGAAGCTCTCCCCAGCACGGGCTCCCCATTTACAGACCCCAGTGCTATTCAGGTAGGCAAAGTTTCCTCTTTCTCTCTCTCTCTGTCTCTCTCTCATTCATTTCTGTCCATTCTAACTTTTTTTCTCTTTAAAAACAAACAGACAACAAAACACAGCTTTCTGTCCTCTTTGTGCATTTCTCTTGCTAATTTGTCTCTTCTTCTGTACCTAGGACAGAATCCTTCCAGGCATCTTCATCTCTGTCTCTGCTGCCCCTTTATGTGGCATGTTTGTGCACGTCGTAGTTTTTCATTTTTAACCCAATTTTATGTTCTACAACATTATTTGTTTTGTTTTGTTTTTGTTCTCGTTTTGTTCTAGTTCTTTCTTTCTCCTTTGCTTTATCTTCCTATTTCTGTTTCCTACTTTCTTTTTCTTTTACCTTACTTTCCTATTTTACTACTCAGCCCTTACCCACCTCTGCCTAGAGAAGTCTAGGTACATAGTAGCTAAACATCTGAATATTGTGAGTTTTTGAGAATTCTTTGCCCCTCACTGTACTGGTTGTAAAAATAGTAAAACTCCCCTTCATAAATCTGATTTTATTCCTCCTCCTGTGATTCCCACACTGGAGGACACAGTAGAAGGGAGAAAATGGCACCAAATTATTTCACAGGAAGGGAAACACATGAGCTCACAGTTGCAGAATCATTCTCCAACAAATTAGTGAAAAGTGAATACATTACCAAGTGACTAAAAATCGGAGAAGAGCCTCAAGTATGAGAGAATCAAGTCATACATCTCCTGCAATGAAATATGGTAACATTTCTCGAAGTAGGGAAAAATTAGAGGATATTACCAAAACATCAGAAAAAGAATTTAGAATATTGATGATTACAAAACACAATGAGATGCAAGAAAAAGAGGCATTGAGCACCAAGAGATTAAGAAGTCTTTCCATGTTAGGAAAGAAGAATTAGACACCATAAAAAGGAATCAAACTGATCAATAAAATATGAAGGCTGTAATGCAGAAAATCAAAACCTCCCTCAAAAGTATTAAAAGCCAGTAAGAACATGCAGAAGATTGAATCTCAGATGTACAAAAAAAAACCCATCTGACCTAGGAAAAAATTATCAAAATTACTGAGAAAACAACCAAGAAAACGGGGGATAATATATGAGAAATACAAGGTGCCATGAAATACCCAAACATCCAAATTATTGGTATCCCAGAAGGTGAAGAAACTAATATGGGCATGGATAATCTATTTCATAAAATCCTGAAAGAAAACTTTCAAACTCTGCAGAGGCACTGAATCATTCAGACCCAAGAAATATAAAGAACCCCAAATAGAATAATTCCAAGAATATCCTCTCCATGGCACATTATAGCTAGATTGGCCAAAACCACAGACAAAGGCAAGATAGTAAGATTGGCAAGAGAGAAACATAAAGTCACTTACAAAGGCTATCCCATCAGGCTAACACCAGACTTCTCATAGGATACAAGCAAGGGAAGAATGTGGAAATATATTCACAGCATTAAGTGAAAAACAATTTTAACCAAAACGCTATACCCAGCAAGATTATCCTTCATATGGGAAAAGAAGATAAAAACATTTTCAAATAAACTAAACTGGAAAGAATATGCCAACTCCAGACCAGCTCTTCAAGAAATTCTGAAAGGAGTACTATACCAAGAAAACTAAAGACAGACAGCAATAAGAGAACAAAAACAACCAAGAATATGGCCAACATAATCTGGCAACAAGTCTGGAAATATCGATTATAACGTTGAATGTTAATGGACTGAGATCTCCAGTCAAGAGACACAGACTGGCTGAATGGATTAAAAATGGGAAATCCTCCATCTGCTGCCTACAGGAAACCCATCTCATGGGTAACGACATTCATAGATTAAAAGTGAAGGGCTGGAAAAAAGGTATTCTCTGCAAATGGAAACCAACAAAGAGCACGAGTCACTATCCTAATTTCATACAAAATAGACTTTAAGACAAAAATCGTAAGAGGAGACAAAGAACAGCATTATATAGCAGTAAAAGGGCTAATTCATCAGGAAAATATAATGCTTAGAAATATCTATGCACCCAACTCAGGAGCACCCAAATATGTAAAAGAAAGCCTGCTAGATCAAAAGAGAGAGAGATAGACTATAACACACTAATTGTTGGAGATCTCAACATCCCATTCCAGTTCTCCCAGGCCCCCTGATAGCTCCTCCCTGGGCTCTGACCACACTCCCTCTCTCCTGCCAGGCCTAGTGCAGGACCGTGTTTTCTTGTCACTTGTGCTCAGTCCTTCATCATTGCCCGAGCGAGCCCCAGTCCTTGCCCACAGCTCAGGGAGCTGCATCCAGGTGTCTTCACCTGCACCATCAGGATGAAAGGTTACCTGCTGGAACCTGCCTGACAGGTTAGGCAAGGCCCTTCTGTGTGCAGGTAAGTTAGGAATACTTTCTTATGTATCAATTGTGTGTGCAAATTTTCATATGTATTTATTTTTTTCCTTTTTGAGAGAGAGGGGGGTGTTTTAATGGGTCTTGCTGTGTCCCCATCTCCCTGCCCAGCCTCCCCTTTAGCCAGGATCCCAGGCAGCTGCAGCCTTGCCCAGCATGTTCAGGTTGGCCCAGGCCCTGCACATGGGGCCCTGCACCAATAGGCAGTGGGGCTGTCCGTGTTCCTCCACAGCTGGGGACTGGAAATATCGATTATAACGTTGAATGTTAATGGACTGAGATCTCCAGTCAAGAGACACAGACTGGCTGAATGGATTAAAAATGGGAAATCCTCCATCTGCTGCCTACAGGAAACCCATCTCATGGGTAACGACATTCATAGATTAAAAGTGAAGGGCTGGAAAAAAGGTATTCTCTGCAAATGGAAACCAACAAAGAGCACGAGTCACTATCCTAATTTCATACAAAATAGACTTTAAGACAAAAATCGTAAGAGGAGACAAAGAACAGCATTATATAGCAGTAAAAGGGCTAATTCATCAGGAAAATATAATGCTTAGAAATATCTATGCACCCAACTCAGGAGCACCCAAATATGTAAAAGAAAGCCTGCTAGATCAAAAGAGAGAGAGATAGACTATAACACACTAATTGTTGGAGATCTCAACATCCCATTCCAGTTCTCCCAGGCCCCCTGATAGCTCCTCCCTGGGCTCTGACCACACTCCCTCTCTCCTGCCAGGCCTAGTGCAGGACCGTGTTTTCTTGTCACTTGTGCTCAGTCCTTCATCATTGCCCGAGCGAGCCCCAGTCCTTGCCCACAGCTCAGGGAGCTGCATCCAGGTGTCTTCACCTGCACCATCAGGATGAAAGGTTACCTGCTGGAACCTGCCTGACAGGTTAGGCAAGGCCCTTCTGTGTGCAGGTAAGTTAGGAATACTTTCTTATGTATCAATTGTGTGTGCAAATTTTCATATGTATTTATTTTTTTCCTTTTTGAGAGAGAGGGGGGTGTTTTAATGGGTCTTGCTGTGTCCCCATCTCCCTGCCCAGCCTCCCCTTTAGCCAGGATCCCAGGCAGCTGCAGCCTTGCCCAGCATGTTCAGGTTGGCCCAGGCCCTGCACATGGGGCCCTGCACCAATAGGCAGTGGGGCTGTCCGTGTTCCTCCACAGCTGGGGATGTGTGTCTTTACAAACCTGCGTCTCGATTATTTTACATTTATTTTACCTCAGACACTGATGTAACAACTAGAAGGGCCCACACCTAGATGTGCTTCTCTGTGTGTGTATGTGTGTGTCTGTGTGTCTGTGTGTTTGCCATAGAAGACTAAGCTTCATTTTGGCTACATAATTTAATGGAGTTTACTAAACTTCATTTGGGTAATAAATCTGGCAACAAGTCTGGAAATATCGATTATAACGTTGAATGTTAATGGACTGAGATCTCCAGTCAAGAGACACAGACTGGCTGAATGGATTAAAAATGGGAAATCCTCCATCTGCTGCCTACAGGAAACCCATCTCATGGGTAACGACATTCATAGATTAAAAGTGAAGGGCTGGAAAAAAGGTATTCTCTGCAAATGGAAACCAACAAAGAGCACGAGTCACTATCCTAATTTCATACAAAATAGACTTTAAGACAAAAATCGTAAGAGGAGACAAAGAACAGCATTATATAGCAGTAAAAGGGCTAATTCATCAGGAAAATATAATGCTTAGAAATATCTATGCACCCAACTCAGGAGCACCCAAATATGTAAAAGAAAGCCTGCTAGATCAAAAGAGAGAGAGATAGACTATAACACACTAATTGTTGGAGATCTCAACATCCCATTCCAGTTCTCCCAGGCCCCCTGATAGCTCCTCCCTGGGCTCTGACCACACTCCCTCTCTCCTGCCAGGCCTAGTGCAGGACCGTGTTTTCTTGTCACTTGTGCTCAGTCCTTCATCATTGCCCGAGCGAGCCCCAGTCCTTGCCCACAGCTCAGGGAGCTGCATCCAGGTGTCTTCACCTGCACCATCAGGATGAAAGGTTACCTGCTGGAACCTGCCTGACAGGTTAGGCAAGGCCCTTCTGTGTGCAGGTAAGTTAGGAATACTTTCTTATGTATCAATTGTGTGTGCAAATTTTCATATGTATTTATTTTTTTCCTTTTTGAGAGAGAGGGGGGTGTTTTAATGGGTCTTGCTGTGTCCCCATCTCCCTGCCCAGCCTCCCCTTTAGCCAGGATCCCAGGCAGCTGCAGCCTTGCCCAGCATGTTCAGGTTGGCCCAGGCCCTGCACATGGGGCCCTGCACCAATAGGCAGTGGGGCTGTCCGTGTTCCTCCACAGCTGGGGATGTGTGTCTTTACAAACCTGCGTCTCGATTATTTTACATTTATTTTACCTCAGACACTGATGTAACACCTAAAAGTGCCCACGTCTAGATGTGCTTGTGTGTGTGTGTGTGTGTGTGTGTGTGTGTGTGTGTGTTTGCCATCAAAGACTAAGCTTCATTTTGGCTACATAATTTAATGGAGCTTACTAAACTTCATTTGAGTAATAATTTAAACATTCAGATAGATTTAAATAACAAACATCTGACAACAGAAGTGGTTAATAAAGACTAAAGCTAGCCAGTGGTATGATGGGTAAGGTGGCTGGATCCAATATGGCCGACTGCACAATTCACGTTCTAGACCCAGAGACTTGAAATCACACCGAGCACATAAGTGAGCATGCCTCAGGTCCCAAAGGGGAAATGGAGAAAGGGGTTCCGTGTGACCATCACTCCCAGGGGTGCCTTCCTACATTCGCTCTCTGTCTCTTTCTGAGTGCACATACCCCAGGCAAATATATTTTTTAAAAATTATGTTATTTTTGTTAAGGCTTTCTGTTACTTTTTTTAAATCATTTTATTTTATTCATTCATTCACTCATTTATTAAAAAATTGACCAGAGAGAGACATCAAGAGTGAAAGAGTGAGAAAGCAAGCCACCAGGTCTGGGACTCGAATCACGGCCATGTGGAAGAGTCCAGTGCCTTAACCACCATGCCACCTGCTTGTTGCCTGTTACTTATATATTTATTTATTTTAAGAATTATTTATTGGATTTATTTATTTATTATTATTATTACTATTATTTTAATTTGACCAGAGAGGAAGCAGGAGGGAAAGTGAGAGAGCAAGCCCTAGGTTTCATACTTGAACTGCAGTTGGCCATTTGGGGGGGTCCTACACCTTAACCAGCATACCAGCTTATGGCTCCCTGATCTTTTTTTTTTTTTTTTTTTTTTGGGGGTTTT
>NW_006160227.1:521363-526574 GCF_000334495.1 Tupaia belangeri chinensis | reverse complement strand
AAACCGCAGTGTACTACGTGGGAGTCCAGCGACATAGCCATTACGCTAACTGCTGGGTCCCAGTCCTTGATCATTTTTCTAAGAACAATAAAAATCTATTGACATAAACATTGATGGTTGAGTAGATCACTTGTGATAAGAACTTATACTATTCAAAGATGAACATTATTGTCTTAAAAGACTGTCTCAAACTTAGATGGCTTAAATAAGAAGACTTTATTGAAATCAAAACCCAACACTTATACTACGTAGTCTAAAGGATCCTGTAACGAGCAAATGGATTCCTGGGAATGTAACTAACTAATCTATATGTTATAACACTGCTATGAATTCCGGTGCTGGAGCAAACATCAGTGAGAGCAGACTGCATCGGTAAGTGAGCAGCAGCTGGACTCACAGTGACAATCACAGTCACGTTAGAGAGGCCTCCCAGGAGTGGCCTGCTGGGGCTGGGGGTTCAGGGCCTGCTGCCATGAGACTTGAGTAACCCTGTAAAAGACCCTGGGGTCTCTAAGCCCTCAGAGGGTAACCCCTCTTAAGGGGACCTGGTGACCCAGGGGACGCCCAGACACTTTCAGGACCCAGTGGGCTGCAGGTGGAGCTGCGGGAACAAACGGGCAACTCGGGGAAGGCTGGGCCCTGAACTCCATGTCAGGAGGAGCCTCCTGCTGTGCTCGTTCTCGCCCCGCAGCTCCATGAGCTTCCTCTCTGCCAACATGGCCGCCGACCATCTGTCCTGGAGTCTCTTCTCGTAGAAGCGGAGATGCTCCTCACAGGAGGACGTGGTGGCCTCCAGTTCCCTCTTCACGTCTGCGACTACCTTCCTGTGGAAGTTGCGAACCTTCTCGGTGCAGGCCCTGTCTGCAGGTCCCCGTCCAGCTCTGAGCAGCGTTCTTCCTCGTTGGTGGCCTCTCTCTGCAGCTTGGTCATGTGGTCTCCATGTAACTTGGGCAGGGTCTCCAGCCTCAGCTCAAGGTTCTGATTGTCACTGTCCAGCTGGACGTTTGCAAGCCGCAGAAATCCCTGCTCAGTTTCCAGACGCTGAATCTGTGCTGTGAGCTCCTCTATCATTGCACTTCCTTCCCGGAGCTGTCTGGCCATCTCCACGTTGTCTTGGCGGTCACAGGACACATGGACGTCCCCTTCATCAATGACACACTTCAGGTCCACATCTGACAGATAGATGGAGTGACTGGCATTTCCTTCTCCCCTCTTTAGCTCCTCTTCTGCGTTCCCGTGATCCCCAGGGAGATCTGGAAAGGCGATGTCCATAAGCAAGTTTCCAGCCCCAGCTTTGGGTTGGCACAGGGAGTCCTGGGTGAGCTGTTCTGTTGGTGCCTTCGAGAGATCCGACCTTTCTCCTTCCTCCTTCCTTTCCCAGGCACGTGGCTTCCATTTCTCAATTTCTTCCTCTAGCACGTGGGCGTTTTTGTTCAAATGTTCTTTTCCTTTCTTCGGGAGGTTTTCTCTGTTCTTTGGCCTTTCTAACACACGTCCTGTGTCTGTCTGTCACCTGGGAAGGATCAAGAGGTTCCCATTTCCCAGCTTCCTCCAGGGAGTGGGCAGCACCGGACATGAAATGCAGCAGATTGTTCTTGAGGGTCCACAGGCAGAGAAACTGTAACTTGGGAGGCTCGGCCTCCACCAAGGACAACCCGAGGGCCTCCTCGACTGGTGTCATGGGTCCAGTGCTCCGACGTCTTTCTCCGGGGACTTCCTGGTAGGCAGAACACCAGTCACTCAGCTCCTTCCCTCTCCAGTTTACGTGTCGTCTCTTGACCTTTCAAACCTTTCAAACCGCCACTGTCCCCCCGGCCAGCTCGCAGGCCCCTCATGGCTGCCAAGGACTCTTCAGCTCTGCCTCCAGTCGCCAGTGCTCTCTGCCGAAACTGACCACTCGGAGCACAGCGGAGAGTTCCATCTCTAACATAAGTGGGCTCCTGGCAACCAGGACCATCAATCAGTTAGGCCGGGGGAGGGGAGGCCAAGTGTGTCGCCAACCCTGCTGTGCCCAGTGCACGCATAGGAGTTGCTGTTGCCTGGACCATGTGTGGGCAGATGGACACGCTGACTCTTGACTTTTCTTATTATTATTATTTTTTTTTTGGAGAGGTTTTTGCTATAGGGCACGTGCGCTTGCCAGACAGAGAGAAACAGAGAGATAGAAAGCAAGAAATCACCCCCCAGGGGGGATGGCCACACCGCAATCCCTTCTCCTCCATCCTTCTCTCGTGATCTTGGGCACACACGCACACGTGCCTGGTGTGAGTTTAAGCCACGGGGTCTGGGACTCGAACCGCGGTCTACTATGTGGGAGTCCAGCGACATAGCCATTATGCTAACTGCTGGTCCCGTCTTTTCCTATTATAATGCTGGTGCATCCAGTATGAGTGGTGTCATGTCCTCCTGTCCACACAGCCTTTCTGGGTAGTGGTGCGACCTGGGTTAGGGTCTGTGTCCAGACTTGCAGTGTGCTCTGCCACAGAGCAGCCTGGTCCTGTCTATCAGTTTCTCAGGCGTCACCTCCTCTTTGGGCCCTTTCTTCTGTTGCGTTTGGTCCCTGTCAGGTTCTCACTGAGGAATGAAGGTTCCCCCTTTGGGTATGAACTGGAGCCTTGGACATCAATATTAAGAACCCAGGAGAAATAGCAGTATTGGAATGGCTCTGAGGTTTACGAGAGTTCTGTGGAGCCCGTTTCTCCCCTTTCGATTTAAGTGTTTATTAGAGTAACTGCTCTGGTGTATGATGACCCAGGCTCCTTCCCTCCTCTGGCTCTGCCTCAGCTTCTGCCTCCCATGTGGTCCTGAGGACAGTCCCCTGGCCAGTGAGTCATCCTCAGAACTGCTCCTCTGTGGAGGTGCAGTGCTCTCTGTTGGCTTAATTTGCATCTTTTATTTCATTAAAGCACATCTCACTCTTCCAGTGTCTCTGTCAGGCTGACTCAGAGTGTCCTCGTCCATCCTTCCCCTGGGACTTGGCCATGAGCAACTCATTCTAGTCCTTTGACCCTGAAGGAAATTAGAAAAACCATTGGCCAGAGCCAGTCTGGGGTCTCCCTAGATAGAGAGGGCAGAGGCTGGGCCCAGGATGAGTGGTGAGGAGTGAGCTCAGTAAACACCTAAGGCGATCATTGTTTATTTGTTGCTTTTAACGGAGCTAAAAAAAAAAAAAAAGAAAAGAAAGAAAACTGTTTTATGTTTAAAGAAAAATTGAGCATGGGGCCAACAGGTGGCATGGTGGTTAAGGTGCTGGACTCCCACATGATCAATCACAGTTCAAGTCCTGGACCTGGTGGCTCACTCTCTCTCTACAGCAAGTTAAAAATAATAATGATAAATAAATAAAATGAAGTAAATAATTCTTTTTTAAAAAATATTGAATAGCCGGCAGGTGGCACAGTGGTTAAAGGTGCTGGATTCCCACATGGCCACAGCATTTTGAGTCCTGGACTTGGTGGCTTTTTCTTTCTTTCTTTCTTTCTTTCATTCTTTCTTTCCTTCTTTCTTTTATTTTAAAGAGGTTTTTGCTATAGGGTGCATGCACTTGCCAGAAAGACAGAGAGAGACAGAAAGTGAGAAATCACCCTCCAAGGGAGATGGCCATGCTGCAATCCCTTCTCCTCCATTCTCCTCTTGGGATCTTGGGCACACACGCACACGCACCCGGCATGAATTTAAGTCACTGGATCTGGGACTCAAACTGTGGTCAACTACATGGGAGTCCAACAACATAGCCATTACGCCAACTAGTGATCCCCTGGTGGCTTGCTTTTTCACTTCCCCTCTCTCTCTCTCTGTTTCTCTCTGGTCAAATTAAATAATAATAATAATAATAATAGTAATAATAACAATAACAAATTGAATTAAATAAATAAATAAATATTTTAAAAAATGTGAACAGATGGGCCAAAGACCCTCTGCCCAGATTTTACCCTCCTGCTCCCCGGTCTAGCAAGGAGCCAAGATAAGCCAATCAGCAACCATCTGTATCTCAGTTAAAAGAAGTTCCTTTCAGGGATTTTGGCCACCAAAGACACTCTGCCCAGACTTCACCCTCCTGCTCCCTGGTCTAGCCAGGAGCCAGGAAAAACATATAATCCATCAAATGACCAGAAACCACTGCAGAAGCACAAAAAATTTGAGAAATGAAGAAAATATCTCTCTAATGGAAAAGAATAATTCCTCTTCCTCCACAAAAAGTAAAAGGGAACTTGTGGAAATGTCAGATAAAGAATTTAAAATATTCATAGTGACAAAGCTAACAGAGATGCAAGAGAATAAAGACAACGAACTCCCGAAGATGTAGGAGAAGAGACACTGAGTTCCAGGAGGCGAGGAAGTTCTTGCACAATCTGAAAAAGGAGATACATATCATAAAAAAGAATTGAATGGAATTGTTAGAGATGAAGGCCTATAATACAGAAAATCAAAACTTCTGTTGAAAGTATCAAAAGCAGATTAGACCATGCAGAAGATCTAATCTCAGATGTAGAAGATAGAACCTCTGACCTAGAAAAATTCACCAAAAAGAATGAGAAAAGAACCCATAAAAATGAAAATAACATACGAGTTATACTAGATATCATTAAATGCCCAAACATCTGGATCATCGGTATACCCCAAGGTGAAGAAACTAATAAAGGCATAGATAATCTATTCCATGAAATCCTAGAAGAAAACTTTCCAAACCTATAAATGCACTCAAATATCCAGACCCAAGAAATACAAAGGACCGCATAAAATCAACATAAGAAGATCTTCCCTAAGACACATTATAGCCAGATTGACCAAAACCACAGACAGACAAGATACTAAAATTGGTAAGAGAGAAACGACAAGTTACTTTCAAAGGATATCACATAAGACTAACATCAGACTCTCATCAGAAACAGTGCAAGCAAGGAAAGAATGGGAAAATATATTCAAAGTGTTAAGTGAAAAACAATTTCAACCAAGAATATTATACCCAGCAAGATTATCTTTCACATGGGAAAAAAAGACAAAAACAATCTCAGATAAACAAAGCCTGAAAGAATTCACCAACGCCATACCAGTTTTCCAAAAAGCACTGAAGAGAGTGCTATACCAGGAAAACTGAAGTCAGACACACAGAAACAATAGTACAAGAAACAACCAAGAGAATGACCAGCCTAATGGTAGGGACAAGTACAGAGTTGAATGTTAACTTCCAGAGTTTAAATGGAAAGATCA
>NW_006160227.1:520132-521174 GCF_000334495.1 Tupaia belangeri chinensis | reverse complement strand
TTTTGAGAGGTTTTTGCCATAGGGCGCGTGCACTCGCCAGACAGAGAGACACAGAGAGACAGAAAGTGAGAAATCACCCCCCAGGGCGGATGGCCACGCTGCAATCCCTTCTCCATTCTCCTCTTGGGATCTTAGGGCACACACGCACACGCGCCCGGCTTGAGTTTTAAGCCACCGAGTCCAGAACGTGAACTGCAGTCAACTACATGGCAGTCCCACGACACAGCCATTACGCTAACTGCTGGTCCCCTTGTCTTCTCTTAAACTGTTGATAGGTTCATCTACCAACTGTTTGAATTGAATCCTAACCTTTTTTTTGGCTTTAAGTCTTTTTTTTTTTTTGGAGAGATTTTCACTGTAGGGCGCGGGCACTCCCCAGACAGAACTAAATTTTTAAATTAAAAAATTCATTAAAAATACCTATTAATAACTATTTAATGACTGCAGTAAGCTATATAGTCCCAGCAAAGTGCCACTTTGTAGTATGTTCACTTTACTCACTTAGGTTTACTCCTGAAGTCAGATATGCATTCTTAAATATGTATATATCAACTGTGCTTGATATTGAAAGTCTTTAAATTAATTTAGATCTTTAGTGATACAATAAAATGTTAAAAAATTTTTGAGCAGGTGGAACCAGCAGATGGAGTAATGGTTATGCCGTTGGACTCCCATGTGATTGACTGTGGTTTTGAGTCCCAGATCCAGCGATTTAAACTCACGCTGATTGCGTGGGTGCCCAAGATTCCAAGAATGGACAAGAGATTGCAGTGTGGCCATCCCCCTGGGAGGTGATTTCTTGATTTCCCTTTCTCTGTCTCTCTTTGTCTTTCCAGTAAGCACACACACCCTATAGCAAAAATTTCTCTTGAATATATATATATATATATAAATTTATATATTTTTTTCTTTTTTTGGAGAGGTTTTTTGCTATAGGGCACATGCGCTCGCCAGAAAGACAGAGAGAGACAGAGAGACAGAAAGCGAGAAATCACCCCTCAGGGGGGATGGCCACGCCGCAATCCCTTCTCCTCCATTCTCC
>NW_006160227.1:515202-518998 GCF_000334495.1 Tupaia belangeri chinensis | reverse complement strand
CCTGTGCTGCCCTGCCCTTGTTCCTGGTTCACTGCTACATCGTCTCCTGGGTTAGCTAACATTTCAGCTCCCTGGGAAGCATCCTCTGCCCCTCACACTGAGTTGGAACCCCTGTTTACACTCCCAGGCTTCTCTGTGCTGCCCCTTTGTAGAACCTCCAAATACAACTTGGATGATTTCTTTAGTGCTCCTTTTTCTACCAGACTCAATTCCTAAACAACAAAGACTGAGTCATTCTTGTCTACCGGCAAACCCAAAATCTGTTCAGTGAATGGGCCGGGAAGAGATGCGGGCTGTAAGTTGTCTGCATGAAGGATTGTCACCTTGCACTTAAGTGGTGACATGGCCAGTGATTGAGGGGAAGCGACACAGAATTGCTTCTAAATCGCAGAAGCAGAGCAAAGATTAAGCAGGCCTGTGATTTATTTCCAAGTGACTTTCAGACGGGGCCTTCAGATGATCTAGAAGATAAGTTATAAAGCATTGTCATTTTGCTGTCTATGACTGGCTGTTAATCAAGCCCTGGTGAGGCCCAATTCCCCATGAGGGAAATAAACCAGGTGACATCATGGTGACACACCCCCAAGGGATCCTGCAAGCTGGCCAGCTCTGCATGCTGGTTGGAAGAGGCCATCTGTGGTCTCCAGGGCTACTAATCATCTCTGTAAGGCTTGTGACTCTAGGGCTCTCCAGAGCCAGCCTGCCCTGCGGGGGCAATGGCCTCCCCTGTATATGCCCTGGCTGGCCACCTTTCGAACCCTGGGTCCACTCAGAATTCTCCTCACTTGACTTTCATCCTAGCAGCTAACACCTGTCTAGCACACCACAGTTTGGAAACCTTTTTTCACTTATTCTTTCATTCGGTCACTGAAAGAAATTAGAAATGACCCCCTGGGTGTGACTTATATGTAGACGGTTCCTGACTTACAGCATTTGACTTACAGTATTTTGGCTTTACAATGGTAGAAAGCCATATGCACTCAGTAGAGTGCACGCAATCGTTCTGTTTTCACCTTCAGAATGGTATTCAGTAAATCATGGGAGATGTTCAACCCCTTATGCTTTCTTTCTTTTTTTTAGGTTTTTGCATTAGGGTATATGCTCTCATTGGGGAAAGAGAGAGAGACAGAGACAGTAGGAGGGAAGGTGAGAAATCACCCCCGGGGGGAAATGGCCACACCACAATCCCTTTTCCATTCTCCTCCCAGGGTCTTGGACACACACACACATGCGCGCAGTATGATTTTCAAGACACCGGGTCTGGGACTCGAACTGTGGTCAGCCATGTGGGAGCCCAGCGACATAACCGCTAGGCCGTTTGCTGGTGCCAAACCCCTTATTCTAAGCAAGGTTTACTGTGAGACGGTTTTGCCCACCTGTAAGCTAATGTGAGTGTTCCAGGCGTGTTGAAAGCAGGCGAGGCTAAGCCACGACGTTTGGTAGGTCGGATGTATGAGGTGCATTTTTTATTTCTGCTTTGGTGCTAACAGTTACCGGCTGTAGGACCTCAGGGGCATTACCCAAGTGCCCACACACAGGATAGTGATTGGTACTACCAACCTCCAAGGGGCAGGGCTGCGACTTTGTGTGGCGTGCTGATACTCCCCTGCTCAAGAGAAGCCAGATCCCACATGGTGTAGTTCAAATCCCCTGACCTGGGAAGCCTGACACAAGCCAGGCACATGCCCAAGTATCCAAGTATTGGCTAGAGGACCAGAGGCAGGGGATTGGGGCATGACCAGCCCCTGTGAAGCATGCTCATCTCTCTCTCTCTCTCTCTCTCTCTCCTACATGCACACATACTCTATCATGAACAAAGACAAATGTTTAATTTTTTTTTGAGAAATTTTTGCTATACGGCACATGCACTCACCAGAAAGACAGAAAGTGAGGAATCACCCTCCCCCAGCGGGGATGGCCACACCACAATCCTCCTCCTTTCTCCTCTTGGGATCTTGGGCATGCATGCACATGCGCCTAGCGTGAGTTTAAGCCACCGGGCCCGGACTCGAACTGCAGTCGACTACATGAGAGTCCAGTCACGTATCCATTACGCCAAGTGCTGGTCCCAGCATTTTTAATTTTTAAAAAGGTCCTTCACCTAATTTGACTATTAGAGGAGAGACTATCTGGAAAACACCTAGTGAAGGCCAGGCGCAGAGTGGGCTGGGGTGAACGACAGCTCCTGCCTATTGCCCGGCTTGGAAGGCTGCTTGGCTTCTGGAGCGTAACAGAAGACGACCAACCTCAAGTGAACTGGGAATGCGAGGTCTAGGCCACAAGGACAGGCAGTGCTGGTGGACAAGCAGCAGCCAACAGACAGTAGCTGTTAATGATAGCCAGCATTCACTGAGTGCCTCGGTAGAAAGGGGAACTAAGGGCCAGCAGGTGGCGTGGTGGTTAAAGCCGCCGGACTCCCACGTGGCCGGTTATAGTTCAAGTCCTGGTGGCTTGCTTCCTCACGTTACCTCTCTCTCTCTGTCTGTCTCTCTCTGATCAAACTGGAAAATAACAATAAAGTTAAATAAAAATTCCTTAAATTAAAAAAAAGGGGGAGCTGGGCACCAGCAGTTAGTGTAATGGCTATGTTGCTGGACTCCCACATAGTCGACCGCGGTTCGTGTCCCGGACCGGTGGCTTAAAACCCACACCGGACGCATGTGCGTGCGTGCCCAAGATCCCAAGAGGAGAATGGAGGAGAAGGGATTGAGGTGTGGCCATCCCCTCTGGGGGGTGATTTCTCGCTTTCTGTCTCTCTGTCTCTCTCTGTCTGGTGAGCGCACGCGCCTTATAGTGAAAAACCTCTCAAAAAAAAAGGGGGAGGAGCTGAGGTTTATTGAAAACCACTATGTGCCAGGCACCTGACGTTGGCCATCTGAGCCTCCAAAAGCCCAGCAGAGACTCCATGCTATCGCTAATAAGACGGAGAAAATGATCACTGTGGTCTCGTGGGCAGTGCACAGGAATGAGGCAGGTGCCACCGTGGGGTTAGCTCCCTGTGACATGATCCTGACCACCCAAATGTCAGTAAGGATAAACAGTGGCTAGGAGAGGCTGAGGGAGCTGTTTTATGGGGGAAATCTCCACAGGGAGTGGGAACAACACGACCTGGGTGGGGACCACAGACAAGTGTGAGAGCCGGGCCTAGGAGTGGCATGAGGCCAGGCTGGAGGTGTCACGGGAGGGCTTCCCTGATGACATCTAGGTTCCAGGCTCTTGGTGTTTTGGACAAAGAATTGAACGAAACATGCCAATAGGGAAGGAAAAGGTAGTGTTTTTTTTTGTTTGTTTGTTTTTTTCCCTATAGTGCGTGTGCCTGGACGTCACACCTCCCAGTGTGGCCAACGCAATTGATTCCCAAAGATGGGATCTCCTGTGCAGTGTTGCAGAATCCACTCACAAAACCAAAACCCGGTGTCAGGCCCAAACTTTACTCAGTGGCCAAGGAGTGGAGAAGGCGGAGCCCAGCTCCCGGATCTGCTCCTCGACCTGTCTTAGCTGAGAATCTTAAGGTGTAGCCGAGAGGATAATGAAGGGATGGGACAGAGTAAAGGAGGAGAGGAATATCAGGGGTTTTCCTAGGGAAGGCAGAGACGAGCGGAAAACCTGCCTCCTGTTCCACTGTCCACAGTAATCATGGGGCTTGTCAACAGTCATGGCGCCGGCTGCCGGGTGGCGGGGCCATGTTCCCGCTGGGATGAGTTTTATTTTTCCTTCTTTTCTTTCAGATTGCCATAGGGCGTGTGTGCTCACCAGAGACAGAGAGAGAGGGAGGGGAGGCAAGCGATAAATCATC
>NW_006160227.1:511077-515051 GCF_000334495.1 Tupaia belangeri chinensis | reverse complement strand
GAGAGAGAAAGGGAAAGTGAGAAAGCAAGCCACCAGGTCCAGGACTTGAACCATGGCCAGTATTGTGGGAATCCAGCACCTTAACCACCGCACCACCTGCCAGCCTCCTCAGTGTGGTTTTCAAGCCACTGGGTCCAGGACTTGAGCTGTGCAGTCAGCCGTGTGAAATCTAGTTGTGTTACCTGCTGGCCCCAGGCTGGTTTTTCTGTTGGAAGCATTTATTTCTTTGTGTGTTCGTTCATTCATTCATTCATTCATTCATTCATTTTAGGTTTTTGCTGTAAGGCCATAGAGAGGGAGGAGAGAAAGAAAAAACTGAGAAATCACCCCCATGGTGGATAGCCACTGCACAACCCATTCTGTTTCCATGATTCCAGGCATGCACATGCACATTCCCAGCATGATTTTCTTTCTTTTTATTTTTTAAATAATTATTTAATTTAATTTAATGTATTTATTTGATTGTTTATTTTACTGTGACCAGAAGGGGATAGAGCAAGAGAGAGAGAAGGAAAGTGAGAAAGAAAGCAGCCAGGTCTGGGACTCGAACCATAGTGGACCATGTGGCAGTCTAGCGCCCTTAACCACCACGCCACCTGCCTGGTTCCCAACACAGCATGATTTTCAAGCTGCTGGGTCTGGGACTGGAACTGCGGTCAGCCATGTGGGATCCAGCTGCCTTAACCTCTATGCCACCTGCTGGTCAATGACTGACTTTTTGTTTGTTTGTTTGTTTGTTTGTTTGGAGAGGTTTTTGCTATAGGGCGCATGCGCTCGCCAGACAGACAGAGAGAGACAGAGAGACAGACAGGGGGGATGGCCACGTTGCAATCCCTTCTTCTCCATTCTCCTCTCGGGATCTTGGGCACGCACGCACACACGCCCGGTGTGAGTTTTAAGCCACCGGGTCCAGGTCTCGAACCGCGGTTGACTACATGGGAGTCCAGCGACATAGTCATTACTCTAACTGCTGGTCCCAATGACTGACTTTTAAACTGCTTTCTTAGGAGCGTTACTCTGCCTGTTTGTTTTTAATTGCCAGAGGATGCATGCACTTCCAGAGGGGGGAGAGGGAGAGAGCACCCACAGTGGGCTACGGTCACACCACAATCCCTTCTTTATGTCTCTATCCTGTCAGGATTTGGGGCACAATGTACAGGCACCCAGTGTGTTTTTCTTTCTTTCTTTTCTAATTTTATTTATTATTTTTTAATTTGACCAGTTACTATTTTTTTTTTTTCAATTTGACCAGAAAGTGACAGAGAGAGGGAAAGTGAAACAGCAAGGTCCAGGTCCAGGACTCAAACTGTAATTGGCCATGTGGGAACGGAATGGAGGAGAAGGGATTCCGAGTAGGAAACCGTTTCCAGAGCTCCATCATGAACTAAAAATGGCCAGACCTGGGTGTGAGAGGCAGGGGTAGGACTAATTCAAGTGGAAAAATGGTTATTTGAATTTACACCCTGGGTCCAGCATGGGGGCAGGTACTGAGGTTTCAGGATGAATAGAGCTGCTTGGAACCAGCAGTTAGTGTAATGGCTATGTCGCTGGACGTCCATGTAGTCAACCGCAGTTCAAGTCCTGGACTCAGTGGCTTATACTCACACCGGGCGTGTGTGCATGTGTGCCCAAGATCCCGAGAGGAGAATGGAGGAGAAGGGATTGTGGTGTGGCCATCCCTCCCAGGTAGTGATTTCTCACTTTCTGTCTCTCTGCCTGTGTCTGTCTTTCTGGTGAGCATACGCACCCTAGAGCAAAAACCTCTCAAAAAAAAAAAAAAATAGAGCTGCTGGCTTGCAGGAGCCCAGGGTGGCTTAAAACTCACCACTGAGTCAAGAGAGCAGTTTTCCTGAAGCAGCTGAGCAGTGGCTTGTACTTGTAACTGGACCGCTGGTCATCAATCAAGTCCCACTGCATAGAACACACCAGAAATTTGTCGTCGCCACCTCCACGAAAACTGATATTAACAAAGTGAAAATCCCAAAGCCCCTACTGATGCTTACTTCAAGAAAAAGAAGCTGCGGAAGCCCAGACATCAGAACGGTGAGATTTTCAACCTAGAGAGGGAGAAACACGAGATTACAGAGCGCGCAAGGTTGATCAGAAAGCTGTGGACTTGGAAATTTTACCAAAAATCAAAGCTGTTCCTCAGCTCCAGGGCTACCTGCGAACCGTGTTTGCCCTTACAAAGGGAGTTTATCCTCACAAATTGGTGTTGTAAATTTCCTGAACCAAGAACCTAATTAAATAATTGATCATATATAAAAATAATAATAAAAAAGATAAAATTAATCATTATTAAAAAGAGAAAGGAAGAAAAAAAAGAAAGAAAGCAGCAGGAAGCCAGGAAACACTTAGGGGGTTGGAGACTTCAAGAGACTCGGTCCACTTATTGAGTGCTTTTTTTTTTTTTTTTTTTTTTTTTCCCTTAATAGTTGGAGTCTGTTTTCCAATAAGTGTCAGGCTTTTTTTTTCCTTCAATGTGGTAAATTGGCTAGCTGCCACCTGGAGATCATTTGAAATGAAAGCTGGTATAATGGGATTTGGTTTCTCAGCTCAAGTTAGCATTTTTTTTTCCAGTTTATTAAATGTTGATTGGATTGCTCTCTATATTGAAATTATTGTTTTTCTTATTTTATGTTATTTACCACTCGAGAAACAAATATTAATATAGACTTTTTCTTTTCATTTTTTGGGTCTTCATGATATTTTGTTTAAAATGCTATGTAACTACTAATTGTAAAAAAGGCAGTGTGGAAAATATTATCCTGATCTATGACAACTATGACATTTCAATTTAAAGTAAAATGTTAAAGTTCTTTTTTTTTTCTTTCTCTTCAGTTTCTTGTAGTTTCCCAGAAAGCAGTTCTAGGTCCGGTATATGAACTCTGGTTTCTCCTGCAGCAGACACAGTAAGGAAGGGCCCCTTGTTTCATGTCTCCCACAAACATTTATTAAGCACCTGCCACGGGTCAGGCCCTGTGCCAGACAGCCTAGATTCAGCAACGGCCGGACACTGCCCTGCGCTGGAGAAACTGCATTATTAGACCCTTGGGGGAAAAACAAGGACTCCAGGAAGGAAGGGATTTAGTTGAGTCGCGTTTACCTGACATCTGGGACAAAGGTCCAGGGCTGGCGCAGTGACCTCTGGAGGTCCCGAATGTCCCAGGCTCCTGCTGTCTCTTAACCCCACCACCACAGCACACCTTCCACCCTGAGTCACCACGTGGTTGCCAGGGAGCCCTCACATCTAAGGTCATCATGAGAAGGGACAGCACGGAGCCTCTGGCCAGCGGGACCCCTCAGCTTCTGCTTGTGTCTCATTGGCCAGAGATCAGCCAATGACCACTCTTGTCTGTAAGGGGCTCGGAGCTCCCCAGGTTGGCCATGGGAGAATGAATGTAGGCTGGATCTAGGACCTTGTACTCTAGGTGGGGCGACCAGTAACTGACAGTGCTGCCTGATAACAGCCATGGAGAGTGAAACAGGAGAAGAAGGCCGGGCCTGAAGCAATCAGGGAGGGCTTAGCAGAGGAGGAGACCTTTTGAAGAAACGCCCCATAAAGGAAATGCGGACAGCGAGCACTGTGAAGTGTACTGGAACAGAAGGATTTTCAGGGCCAGGCTTGGCCTGGTGGTTAAGGTGGCTGGATCCTGCACAGCCACTTGGGAACTTGGGAGGTTTGAGTCCCAGGCCCAGGGATCAAAGCCTGACATGAGGGAGAGATGGAGAAGGGCTTGTGGCACTCGAGATCCACCTTAGTTCCATAGTCTCCTGATTAATCTTCAGGTATGACATTCCAGTCAACGCCTGTCCAATAATGAATATTTCCAATTTCTGATTTAATGCAACAAGCATTACTGAACTTATGCAAATGACCCTTCTGCCACAAAATGAGAATACTCCCAAATATTTTCCAATTCCAGAGGGGTCAGGAAGAAAGAAAAGTTTATGTTTCCATTTAAAGAAACAAA
>NW_006160227.1:499347-510922 GCF_000334495.1 Tupaia belangeri chinensis | reverse complement strand
CCAAACTCCCTGCTGTTGAATATGCAGTGTTGCTGTGGTCCAGTCTTTCCGTTTAAATCCTGGAAGTTAACATTCACTGCTATTATTGATATTTCTTGTCCCTAGCATTAAATTGGCCATTTTCGTGGTTGCCTTTTTTTTTCTCTTGTTTCTGTATGCATCTTTAGTTTTCCTGGTAGAGCACTCCTTTCAGAACTCCTTGAAGAGTGGGTCTGCTATTGGCAAATTCTTTCAGGTCTTGTTTATCTGAGAATATTTTTATCCTTTCTTTCCATGTGAAGGATAATCTTGCTGGGTTTAGTAACCTTGGTTGAAACTGGTTTTCACTTAACACTGAATATATTTTCCCATTCTCTCCTTGCTCGCATTGTATCTGATGAGAGGTCTGAGGTTAGCCTGATTGGACAGCCTTTGTAAGTAACCTGACGTTTCTCTCTTGCCAATTTTAGTGTCTTGTCTCTGTTTGTAGATTTGGCTAGTCTGTGCCTTGGAGAAGATCCTCTTGGGTTGATTCTATTAGGGGTCCTTTGTATTTCTTGGCTCTGGATATTTGCATGCCTCTCTAGATTTGGAAAGTTTTCTTCCAAGATTTCATGGAATAAATGATCAATGCCCTTATTAGTTTCCTCACCTTCTTGAGATACCAATTATCTGGATATTTGGGCGCTTAATGCTGTCTAGTATTTCTCAAATAGTATTCTCATTTTGGGGGGGTTATTGTCTCAGTCTTTTTTTTTTTTTTTGGTGTTTTTTTTCTAGATCAAAGATTTTGCCTTCAACATCTGAGATTTGGGAACCAGCAGTTAGTGTAATGGCTATGTCGCTGGACTCCCACGTAGTCGACTGCAGTTCACGTCCCAGACCCGGTGGCTTAAAACCCATGCCGGGCGCGTGTGCGTGCATGCCCAAGATCCTGAGAGGAGAATGGAGGAGAAGGGATTGTGGCGTGGCCATCCCCCCTGGGGGGTGATTTCTCACTTTCTGTATCTCTGTCTCTCTCTGTCTGACGAGCGCACGCGCCCTATAGTAAAAAGCCTCTCAAAAAAAAAAAATCTGAGATTTGATTTTCTGCATGGACTAATCTGCTTTTAATACCTTCGAGGGAGGTCTTGATTTCCTGAATGGAAGCCGTCATCTCTAATAGCTCCATTTGATTCTTTTTTATGGTGTGTATTTCCTCTTTCAGGTCATAGAAGAACTTCAACACCTCCTAGAAATCATTGTCTCTTTTCTCCTGCATCTTCTGGAGTTCATTACCCCTCAGCTCTTGCATCTCGTTTAGTTTTGTCACTGTGAATATTCTGAATTCTCTATCAGACATTTCCACGAGTTTTTCTGTACTGTCTGTGGATGATGAGGGATTGTTCTTTTCCCTTAGCAGAGAGATATTTTCTTGGTTTCTCATGCTTCTTGTGCCTCTGTGGTGGTTTCTGGTCATTCTGTGACAAAATCTCTCCTCCACTATGCATGTCTGAATATTGAGTTTAGAGAATAGCTTTCCTCTCCTCTTGGGATTTTGAGCATGCATGCACATGTGCCCAGTATGATTTTCAAGCCACCAGGTATAGGATTCCAACCATGAAGTCAGCCACGTGGGTCCCAGCTGCCTTAACCTCTAAACCACCTGCTGGCACTATGGCAACTTTTGTTTAAAAAAATAAGGTATTTTCAAGGGGATTGTCAGAAGAGGCTGGGACCAGAACAGGAAGAGCCTTGAATGCCATGCTAAGAACTTGGACTTAGCCTAGGAAACAATAGTTTTCAAATGTCAGCATGTCCTAGTGTCATCTGGGTCATCGGACTGCTGGGCACTCTCTCCAATGGAGAATGTCTGGAACGGGGACTCAGAACTTGTCATCACATTTCTAACAATCATCCTGTTGGACAGGGAACCCTGTTTTGAGAATCACAGGTATAAGGAATATAGATTTGACCTCGGTTTCAAGTCCAGAAATGATTTTTTTTTCCAGTGGACTGTACTTTGCATCCTGTCCCCACGACTGGAAAATCACCCCAGGGGCATGTGCACATATGCCATAGATCCTGAGAGGAGAATGGAGGAGAAGGGATTGTGGCATGGCCATCACTCCTGGGAAGTGATTCTCACTTTTCTTCACTCACCAGGCACAAAGGTAGGCAGTAACGTTCTCGGAGGCTGACCCCTGTGTCAGGGTTCTGAGTTCCTGTAGGAAACCTCCCTGGGCACATCAGGAACACACATGCCTGTGACTCGGGGCTGGCTGGGACTGGTCCTGGTGTCAGGAGACCTGTGGTAGGCAATGGAGAAGGGTCTCCAGGGTGTTGGCTGCCCTGGAGCACAGCGGAGCAGGGAGAGTGGGAAAGCGCAGGGAAGTCCGGGTGAAAGTTCTGGAAAGTTCTAGCTCAGATTCTCTCTCTCCTGTGTCTATTGCTCATAGAAGAAATAAACTTTTAAAAAAACGTGCTGCTATTGGGGGCCAAAGGGTGGCATGGTGGTTAAGGTGCTGGATACCCGCATGATCGACTGCTGTTCAAGTCCCAGACTCAGTAGCTTGAAAATCAGAATAAGAGCCCAGCAGGTGGCAGAGTTGTTATGTCAGTGGCCTCCCACATGGCCAACCATGGTTCAAGTCCTGGACCTGGCAGCTTGCAAATCATGCCAGGCACACGTGCATGCATGCCCAAAATCCCAGGAGGAGAATGGAGGAGAAAGGATTGTGGCACTGCCATCCCTCTGGGGATGGGGTGTGTGTGTGTGATTTCTCACTTTTCCTCTGGCTCTCTCTTTTTTCCGATTAGCATACACACCCTATGGCAAAAAAAACTTAGAAACAAACAACAACAACAAAAAGGTCACAACAAATAAATCGTAAGTGTTTAAAAAGGAAAAGCAGTCTCTGCTCTGCTCCCATCCTTCCAGGCTGGCCACGCAGCTGGTTTTGCTAGAGCCTGAGGGATGAGAGGCGTCTGTCCGGGTCTGCCAGGTCTGGCCGTAGCACTTGCTAGCACTTGCTAGAAAGAGGAATTTGCAGTGCCTGCCCCCGACTGCAGTCTGCCCTGAGGAAAGCCTGGCGCAGGAGGGACAGCTGCAGCCTGGCGTGATGCAATGGCACCCTCCCTGGTCCGGTCACAGACCCTCCCCTCGGAAGGTGTTTCCTTGAGGGAGCTGTACAGGAAGTTCCTGGCTGAGAATCGCCTTCTTGGCAGTCTTTGCAGGCACCTGGAAGTCGGTTTGTTTTTCTCCTTCCTTCTCCAGTTACCTGAAGGAGTTGGGGAAAGCCATCCGCGGGGCTGCTGCATGATCTGCCCACCCCTTCCACTCTGACCTCTTCCCCCACCTCTCCAGCTGTGTCCCCAGCTCGCTGCAGCCACACCAGCCACCTGGCTGCTTCTGGAACATCTGCAGACTGTCCTGCCTCTGGACTTCGGCATGTGCTATGCCCTCCCCTGACCCATTCTTCCTCCATCCTGTGCACGAGATTCGGTCCCTCTGCTCCTTTCAAGTCTTCCTATTACGGAAGTCTTCCTGCTTCCAGAACTTTCACCCGGACTTCCCTGCGCTTGCCCACTCTCCCTGCTCCGCTATGCTCCAGGGCAGCCGACACCCTGGAGACCCTTCTCCATTGCCTACCACAGGTCTCCTAGAAGGCAGTCTTCACGAAGCAGTGGCTGCCTCTTCTTCCCGCTGATCGCTGGCGCCCAGCACACAGTAGGCACTCAATAAACTGTATTGGCCGGCAGGTGGCATGGTGGTTGAGGCGCTGAACTCCCACGTGGTCGACTATGATTCGAGTCCCAGACTTGGTGGCTTGCTTTCTCACTTTCCCTTTCTCTCTGCCTCTCTCTGGTCAAATTAAAAACTAATAAAAATAAATACAATTAAATAAATGTTCTTAAAAAAAGAAAGAAAAAACTACACATTGAATGAGTGAAAGCAAACAGTAGTAGCCCCTGCCATTAAAAAAATTGTTCAGGGGCCAACAGGTGGCATCTTGGTTAGGATGCTGAGTTCCCACATGGCTGATTATGGTTCAAGTCCTGGCCCAGGTGGCTTGAAAATCACGGCAAATACATACATAAATGGGTTTTTTAAGAGTTTTTTTTGCTATAGGGTGCGTGTGCTTACCAGACAGACAGAGACAGACAGAGAGACAGAAAGCGAGAAATCAACCCCCGGGGGGATGGCCACGCCGCAACCCCTTCTCCTCCATTCTCCTCTTGGGATCTTGGGCACGCACACACACGTGCCTGGCGTGAGTTTAAGCCACCAGGTCCAGGACTCGAACCATGGTCGGCTACATGGGAGTCCAGTGACATAGCCATTACTCTAACTGCTGGTCCCCTGGGATATAATATTCAAATCCAGACTTGTCCCTACTATTAAGTTGGCCATTTTCTTAGTTGTTTTGAACTCTTATTTCTGTGTGTATTTAATTTTCCTGATATAGCACTTCTTTCAGAATTTCTTGGAGAGCTGGTCTGGTGTTGGTAAATTTTTTCAGGTTTTGTTTATCTGAGAATGTTCACGTCTTTTCTTCCCATATGAAGGATAATCTTGCTGGGTACAGTATTCTTGGTTAAAATTGCTTTTCCCTTAACACTTTGAATGTATTTTCTCATTCTGTCCTTGCTCGCATGGTTTCCAGTGACAGGTCCACTGTTAGCCTGATGGGATAGCCCTTGTAGGTAACTTGATGTTTTTCTCTTGCCAATCTTAGTATCTTGTCTGTGGTTTTGGTCAACCTGGCTATAATGTGTCTTGGAGAAGATCTTCTTGAGTTGATTCTATTTGGGGTCCTTTGTATTTCTTAGGACTGGATCTATGAGTGCCTGTCTGGGTTTGGAAAGTTTTCTTCCAGGATTTCATGGAATAGATTATCAATGCCCTTATTAGTCTCTTCACCTTCTGGGATACCAATTATATGGATATTTGGATGTTTGATGGTATCTAGTATTTCTCGTGTATTATTCTCATTTTTTTGGGCAATTTTCTCAGTCTTCATGGTAGACTTTTCTTGGCCAGAGATTCTACCTTCTACATCTGAGATTCAATTGTCTGTATGACCAAGTCTTTTAATACTTTCGAGGGAGGTTTTGACTTCCTGTATTATAGCCTTCATCTCTAACAGTTCCATCTGATTCTTTTCTATGGTATGTATTTTCTCTTTCAGACCTTGCAAGAACTTCCTCACCTCCTGGAATGCACAGGCTCCTTTCTCCTGCCTCTCTTGCAGTTCATTTTCTCCCTTCTCATTCATCTCTGTTAACTTTGTCACTATAATATTCTAAATTCTTTATCTGACATTTCCACGAGTTCCATTGTATTGTCTGAGGATGAAGAGGAGTTATTCTTTTCTCTTGGAGGAGAGGTATTTTCTTGCTTTCCCATATTTCTTGTGGTCCTGCGGTGATTTCTTGTCATCTGATAGATGATGTTTTTCTTTTGAATTCTTGAAGTTCAATCTGAGTGTTTGGAGGCATGCAGGAAGAGGTGATCCGCAATCTCTCTTCTGTTCTGTTTTTCACTCTTTGTGCATCAGATTCAGTGCGAATTGTGGAATATTCTGGCCCCAATCATATTCGGATGTTTGGATACTGTTCACTTGATCCTGTGTAGACACTCAGTGTGTGAGGAGAGATAGCCCTACCCACTAGAAATGAATCTGGAGAGAGAATTCTCAGAAAAAGATCTTCATTTTTAGTCCCTGAAAGCAATAGCTCAAGTTCAGTAGCCATCTCAAGATGGGCCTAGGTTTGTGCCTCCCATAAATTAAATGTTTAAATAAAATAATTTGTCAGAGGGTGTGTATGCTTACCAGAGGGACATAGAGAGACAGAGAGAGGGGTAATGGTTGTGCCATAATCCCGTCTCCATTTTCCCCTCCTTTTGGGATTTTTGGGCATGCATGCATATGTGCCCAGCATAATTTTCAAGCTGTGAATCTGGCACTTAAATGACATGTTTGGGGGGCAGCAGGTGGCATGGTGGTTAAGGTGCTGAACTTGACTGTAGTTTGAGCCCTGGATCTGGATGCTTGCTTTCTCACTTTCTGTCTCTCCCTGATGAATTGAAAAAATAACAATTTTAATAATAAATAAAATTAAATAATTGTTTTTAAAAATAATAATAATAAAAAAACTGCATGGTTGGTCATGTGGGATCCAGCTCCCTTGACCATCAGCACATGGGCCACATTATCATTTTTGTCTTAAGTTTATTTCTTCCGTGAGAGAGACAGAGAGAGAAAGAGATCCCTAACAGGGTCTTTTTTTAGAAAATGAATTATTTTATGTATCTTTATTTCTTATTTATTTTAATTTGACCAGAGAGGGACAGAGAGAGAGAGAGAGAGAGAGAGAAAGTGAGAATGCAAGCTGCTTGAACCACAGTCAGCCATGTGGGAGTCCAGCACCCATAACCACCACACCACCTGCCGGCCCCCCAGAGGATCTTTCATGCCATAATCCACCCCCAAGTTCTGCCAGCACCAGTCGTGGGAATGCACTTCCCGGCATGCTCAGGGAGGTCTCAGTACAAGAACCTGGAACCTTCCCATGTGGATCAGCCTCACGGAGCGTTGTGTTCCTGCTGCACCACAGTCCAGCCCCAGGTGACATTTAACCAGTGACAGAATTGCAAACACGGTCTCTAAGAGTGGGTGAAGTGAGGTTGATGCATTACTGCATGGAAAGTGAAGGGCAATGAAGGGTGCGGTAGGAGGAGGGGCCGGGATCTGAAGTCTCCGTGAAGGGGGAAGTGTGCTATTTGAATCTTCAGTCTTGCCCCTCCTCTGCAGTCCTGGCTTGCATATCTGATTCCTTTCCAACATCTCCTTCAGCTTTCTCATGGCAGGACGCACTAGAGATGTGCCCAAACCAAACTCTGGGTTCCCCTACCCCCGGTCAAAATCTACTCCGTCCCCAACTTCCCCCTGTGGCCAGCGACTGCCTTCCACCTTTGCTCAGACCAAAACCATCCTAGGTGCCTCACAGTCCTTCCACCACCTTGTCCAAGGCACCAGGAAGTGGCCAACTCTGCCATGAGGGAGACAGCCAGCTGGTTCTCTTGCCATAGTGCAGAGCTGTTGGCCGGAGGTGGCTGCCACACGGGGCTGTGTTTCCCAGCCTCCCTTCTTTCAGGGGAGGTCATGGGATGAGTTCTCTTCAATGATGTAATTTTTAAGAGATTATTTTATTATGATGATTTAATTTGCTATAGAACACATGTGATCACCAGAGAAAGAGAAAGTGAGAAAGCAAGCTGCCAGGTCCGTTCCTCAAACCGTGGTCGGCCATGTAGGAGTGCAGTGCCTTGCCCACCACGCCACCTGCGGCTCTTCATCAGTGGGATCTAAATGAAAGTGATGTGGGCCACAGCCTAACTCGGGTGGGTGAGAAGCTTGTGCTCATTCTCCTTCCACTCTTTCTCTGCTTGTTAGGTGAAGAAGATCTTGTAAGGGACTCCAGGGCCCCAGGAGCTGGCAGAGTCACTGGATGGAAGGATCCTGGGTCCCTGAGTCACTGTGTGGAGGAGAGCTGCTTGCTTTTCCAGAACACCTTGTATGGACTTTACGTGAAAACCTTCAAGATTTTAGTCTGTTCCAGTAGCTGGCAGTACCTGCACTAGGACACCTACTTCCAAAATATGTTCCAGGCCTGTCCACTTTCCTTCATCACCTTCTTCTGAGCCATCATCCTGGCTTTCCTGAAAGACTGCAAAAATCTAACTTATCTCCTTCCTTCCACCCCCAGCAGAGTCTGTCCCCCACACAGCTGTCAGAGAGATCGTTTAGGAACTCAAATCTCGTCACCCTTCCCCTTAACCCCCTTCCATGGCACCCCAGGGCATAGAGAACACAGTCCTTACCACAGCCTGACCGCCTCCTGGCTTGTCTCACACTTCCCTTCTCGTGTTACGGTCCAGGTAGCCTGACCGTCAGTCAGTTCTTCAAACATGAATGTCTTCCTGTCCCAGAGTCCCTGTCCTTGCTATTATTTCTTCTCCTCCTTCCCCTTCCTCTCCTCCTCCTCTTCCTCCTTCTCCTCCTCCTCTTTAAATCAAGTGACTTTTGGGGGGGGTGGGGGGAGAGATACTTTTGCTATAAGGGGCATGCTTTTGCCAGAGACAGAGAAAGACAGAGAGACAGAAAGTGAGAAATCACCTCCTGGGGGCGATGGCCATGCCACAGTCTCTTCTCCTCCATTCTCCTCTTGGGATTTTGGACACACACACATGCACACCCAGCAAGAGTTTAAGCCTCTGGGCCCCGGACTCAACCACTGTTTAACTATGTGGGAATCCAGCGATATAACCACAACGCCATCTGCTGGTCCCTAAAATAAGTGACATTTTCAAAAAAATTTGGATATAGGGTTTTGCACTGATGGGAAGGAAAGAGAGAGAGAGAGAGAGAGAGAGCGAGAGAGAGAAGGAAAGTGAGAAAGCACTCCCTGGGGGGAAGGTGACCACTCTGCAATCCTGTGTCCCCCATTGTCCTCTTGGGATTTCAGATATGCACACACACAACCCTAGTGTGTCTGTCAAGATGCTGGGTCCGGGACTCCAACCTAACAGTGGGACTCTGTGTGGGATCTAGCCACCTTAACCACTATGCCACTAGCTGGCCTCAATAAGTCACTTTTTTTTTTTTTTTACAATTATTTATTTAATTAATTTAAAATGTGACCAGAGAGAGATGAAAAGAGACAGAAAGGAGAGAGAGAGAGAAAGAGAATGCAAGTTGCTGGGTCCAAGACTTGAACTGCAGTTAGCCATGTGGGAGTCCAGCACCTCAACTGCCAAGTCACCTGCCGGCCCCTCCCTGTGGCTGCTTCTGTAGCAGCCCCCGAAGGTACAGCAGTGACAGCATCTACTGCCCTGTGGCATCAGCTTATTGCTCTGTGGAAAGCTGTCTCCCATCCCGGAAGAAAAATTATCCTTGGTCTCCTTTGTCCTCTCTGGGCTGAAACCTCATCTATTTTGGACCCAAACCCACTTTCCTACTGCCCTAAAAAGGAGAGAATTTTTTTCTTTCCCGTAACACGGCAGGGCAGAATTTGAGTCTTGAGAACCTGCAGACCCTGGGCAGGCTGGGGCACCCCTTCCTGTACGTAGTTTAGAATAACATTAAACTGCAGGAGAGTCTTAACAAAGACCTGGTTTTACCCAAGATGATGAGGCTGGTTATTTATTTATATATATGCATTGTTTTTCAGAAGTCGTTTTGTACATCGTGGTGCCCTGAATGCAAACGCCTCTGCTTGCTGTGTGTTCCAGCGTGAAGCACAGCGGGCTGGACCTGGGACCCACTTTGATGGATCGCATGGCTGTCTAAGGTACCACCTTCCTCGGGAGGGCTCAGCCCCATCGTACAGGGGAGGACACGGACGCTTGGGGAGCTTGACGAGACTGTCTAACATCAGTCACTAGGAAGTGATAGGACCAGGCCAACAGGTGGCATCGTGGTTAGGGCATTGGATCCCGCATGGCCAACTCCACGCTTTGAGTCCAGGACCCAGTGGCTTTAAAATCACGCCGTGTGTGTGTGCGTGTGTGTGTGTGCGTGTGTGTGTGTGCGTGTGTGTGTGCGTGTGTGTGTGTTGTGTGTGTGTGTGTGTGCATGCACGTACATGCCCCAAATCCCAAGAGGTAAATGGAGGAGAAGGGATTGCAGTGTGGCCATCCCTCTGGGGTGGGGGGTGATTTCTCACATTCTCTCTCTGTCTCTCTCTGTGGAGCTCATGGACCCTATGGCAAAACCTAAAAAAAAGAGAGAGAGAGAGTGAAAAGAAAATGGTAGGACCCAGGTTTGAATCTTCTGATGTCAAAGTCTCTGGAACATGGCTGTGGTCAAGGCTTCTCTTCTCCATCCCCAACGTGGTGATGGATCAACAACCCAGCAGATTCCAGCCCCACCTGGCAGTGCCTAGGAGCGGGGAACCACAAGGACTCGGCTCCCTTCAGAGTGCCGAGTGCTTGACTGATTTCAAGAGTCTGCAATGGGTCCTTTTCGGGGTGAACTCGGTGGTGCTGGAAGGCTGTTGAGCCAGGAGCAGGCCAGGGGGCTCACAGCCTGGCTCGTACTGCGTGAGGAGCTGCACCACGAGGCACATGTTCGACCGCCCACCCAGGTTCTGTTTCCCCACACGGTCATGCTACATGGGACGTGGATGCACCTCCCAGGGCCTCACACGGAGCACCCAGTAAGGGTAGGCTCCCCCTCCCCCCCTTTTTTTTTGCATGACATGGATGTCTATAGCCCTAATATACATATTTTTTCTTTTAATTTGTTATAGGGTGTGTGCTCACCAGAGAGAAACAGAGAGAGAGTCAGAAAGCACCTCCTGGGATGATGGCCAGGTCACAGGCCCTTCTTCATCTTCCTTTCAGGATTTTGGGCACATGCACACACATGCCTGGCATGTTTTTCAAGGCACTGAGCGTGGGATTCGAACCATGCAGCTGAGGTCCAGCCGCCCTGACCACCATGCCACTGGCTTGCTATGTGACAGGACTGCCATGAGGCTTACAATCAGATAATGGTCAGGAAACACTTGGCCTTGGATGGAACACAGGGATTGTCGTCTCCCCCTTTTCCTCTTCCTCCCTCTCTCCCCTCCCTCCCTCTCTCCTTCCTTCCCTATTCCTCAGTCCCTCTGTCTGTACTGTAGTCCCTGCTCTTAGAGCTGAATGCAAAGGAAGACATCGGAGCCCAGCGAGATGGGGCAGTCCAGTGTGTGGATTTCCTCCGGAGGCGCTGCTGTCCTCAGTTTTCACACACAAGAAAAGCACAGGCTCATTTGGGGTAAGTCCCCGGTTCAAACCATGCTCTGCCTGCGAGGCCACTAAGCCAAGCGTGGCCTCGAATCCAGTGTCTGCAACATTCTTTTCTGTGGAAAATGGCTCTCAGTATCTGCTGCCCCAGCCCAGAGAAGTCCATCTCTAGGAAAGACAGCAAGACTATATTGCCAAGGGGTCGGCAGGTGGCGTGGTGGTTAAGGTGCTGGACACGCCCACATGGCCAACCATGGTTGGAGTCCTGAACCTGGTGGCTTGCTTTCTCACTTCCGCGTCTCTGGTCAAATTAAAATGAATGCGGGGCCGGCAAATGGCGTGGTGGATAAGGGCGCTGGATTCCCACGTGGCCAACCACGGTTTGAGTCTCAGACCTTGTGGCTTGCTTTCTCACTTTCCCTCTCTCACTCTCTCTCTGTGTCTTTCTGGTCAAATTAAAATAAATAAATAAAATGAATGAATACATAAAATTAAATAAATAATTCTTAAAAGAAAAAGAATGTAATGCCAAGCCAAATTGCTCCATAGTGCTTGCAGAAAAATTCCCTGTGTGAGCACACACCTGATCTCTGAATCAGTGTGAGCTACCACTCAGATACCTGAGGTCTGGGACCAGCAGTTAGAGGATTGGCTATGTCGCTGGACTCCCATGTAGTCAACCGTGGTTCGAGTCCCAGACCTGGTGGCTTAAACTCACGCTGGGTGTGCGTGTGTGCCCAAGATCCTGAGAGGAGAATGGAGAAGGGATTGCGGTGTGGCCATCCCCCCTGGGGGGTGATTTCTTACTTTCTGTCTCTCTGT
>NW_006160227.1:494537-498997 GCF_000334495.1 Tupaia belangeri chinensis | reverse complement strand
ATTCAGAAAGGACTCCGAAGTCAGTTACCACCACTCCAATGGTCCCATCGCTGCATGGGTGGGTGAAGGTCAGAATTGGTGCGGGGTCACGGCGGAGGCAAGGTTCCTTCCTGGTGCTAACACAGTTGCAAGAAAGGGAAGAAAGGGAACCTGCTGAATGAGTGCATACTGTGTAGCTGGCAGCACGGGATGCCTCGCATACATTCCCCTGGATGTTTGCGATGTTTGCGGGCGGTTCCCCTCGGGTAGCTCCCGGTCCTGGGACACGTTCGGATCCTGTGGCCCTTATCTCTGACATCTGAGCAGAGACAACTCGCAGCCAGATCTGAGTTTCAGCTCTGGCTTATCCACGGCACAGCGGCCGCTCAGCAGGTGCAATGTGTGTTCATGACTGTACGCCCTGTGTGGAGAACAGCACCCCGCCCCTGGTAGGGCTGCTATACATATTGAAGACGAATTCTCAAGCAGGCTGCTTACTTCGCTTCTTTAAACAACAAAAGTAGGAAAAATCAAATGTAGACTGTAGGTTTATTTTTTCCGTCTCTCTTTGAAAAAATTGTTTTAAGTTTTTTTTGTTCGAATTATTTAATTTCATTTATTATCTTCATTTTTCTTTCTTTCTTTCTTTCTTTCTTTCTTTCTTTCTTTCTTTCTTTCTTTCTTTCTTTCTTTTTGGAGAGGGTTTTTTTTGCTATAGGGTGTGTGCTCTCGCCAGACAGAGAGAGAGAGAGACAGAGAGACAGAAAGCAAGAAATCACCCCCTGGGGGGCTGGCCATGCCACAGTCCCTTCTCCATGCTCCTCTCTGGATCTGGGCATGCGCACATGTGCCCAGTGTGTCTCACGCTGCCAGGAACTGCAGTCAACCAAGTGGGAGTCCAGCACCTTAACCACCACGTCACCTGCAGGCCCGTTTTATTATTACTTTTTAATTTGACCAAAGACCTATCTTCATTTTTCAATTTGACCAGAGAGAAAGAGAGAGGGAAAGTGCGAAATTACCCCTCCCCCGCCCCCAAGGGGACTGCCACACTGCAGCCTCTTCTGGGTTCTTCTCTCAGGGTTTTGGGCACATGCGTAAATGTGCCCTGCATGTTTTTCAAGCCTTGCTGTCCGGAACTCGAATCGCAGTCAGTCACGTGGGATTGAGCTGCCTTAACCTCCACAAAGCTGGCGGACTCTAGTACTTATTTGTGTCATATGGTGCATATGCTTGCGTGGGGGTAGGAGTGGGGTGAGTGGTGGGAAAGCACTTATGGCCCATGGGGAATGGCACACCGAAATCCCTTTTCCTCCATCTCTTCCTCCTTTTGGGATTTTTTTCCTTTGTTTTTGAGAAGTTTTTGCCACAGGGCACGTGTGCTCACCAGAAAGACAGAGAGAGACAGAGAGACAGAGAGACAGAAAGCAAGAAATCAACCCCCAGAGGGGATGGCCACGCAGCAATCCCTTCTCCTCCATTCTCTCGGGATCTTGGACACGCACGCACACGCGCCTGGTGTGAGTCTAAGCTACCGGGTCCGGGACTCGAACCGCGGTTGACTACATGGGAGTCCAGTGATATAGCCATTACACTAACTGTTGGTCCCCCTCCTTTTGGGATTTTAAACGCACATGCACACAGGGCTGGCATGGTTTTCAAGCTGCTACATCTGGGATGCAGACTACAGCTGGCCATGTGAGAGCCAACCACCATGCCATGGGCTGGCCCTATAACGTTCTTTCTATAAAGCCTACTTATTCTATAAGAGGGACAGGCAAAGAGAGAGAAAGCGAGGAGACAGTCACGCCCAGCAGGGCCTTTATGCCATGAGCCACTCCCAGCCTCAGCTGGGCCCAGGTCACAGGCATGTATGTCCCAGCATGTACAGGGAGAGCGTGAGCCCCAGACCCAGGACCTTTCCGTGTGACCCGAGTAAGCACTGTGGAGTGTCGCGTTACCGCTGCTCCATCATGGCCAGCTGCACCGTCTGCGTCTGCCGTGTTCCAGCCCTTCTACACCTTTGTGGCAAACCCCTTTTGCTTACAATCACTTGACTGTCTTTTTTCTGCACAGCTGACACAGCCAGACGGAAACGACCATGCTTAGATGTTGCCAGAGCCGTGTCACCGAACTGCTGATGTGAGGTGAGGGTGAGAGGAGGCCTCGCAGAGGTCCGAGACTGGTCACATCCATGAGAACAGCTCCCTGCCCGTGATTTATCTGCAGAGGAAGGTTTTCTCCAGCGGGGATGGAAATGCGAGGCAGCTTTCGGTCCTCCACACTGACCCCCAGTGGACATCACTCAGCAGCAGACGAATGGCAATGTTGTCATACAGATCAAAGGGGATGACGCTATGTGGGGACACTTTGTAAGCCCTAGGCCACTTTTTGTCATGGCATAGTTGGGCGTTATTTATCATTATTCATTTACATTGTCCAAGCAAAGAGTTTTCCTATCCCTTCATGTCTAAGGGGAGTGTCTGTTTAAAAGGTGGACTGAGCCAGCAGGGAGTTTTGAATATGTATTGAACCTCTGGTCTAGTCCTTAGTCCCTCCAGCAGCTCCTCAAAGTTAGAAGTATTCCAGGGACCAGCAGTTAGCATAATGGCTATGTCGCTGGACTCCCATGTAGTCGACCGCGGTTTGCATCCTGGACTTGGTGGCTTAAAACGCATGCCGGGCGCGTGTATGTGCATGCCCAGGATCCCGAGAGGAGAATGGAGGAGAAGGGATTGCAAGTATTCCAGATGAGCAGGGACCCAGGTGCTGGCTGGCGTAGTGGTTAAGGTGCTGGACTCCCACATCCGGACCTTGCTTTCTCTCTCTCTGGTGAGTGTGCATGCCCTATGGCAAATTTAAAAATAGCAAATTAAAAAATAATTATAATAAATACCATTAAGTAAATATAATTCTTTGGGAAAAAAAAAAAACAAAACCGTGATGACGTGCCCAAAGCTCTGTAAGCCAAATAAATGCCAAATCTAGATTCAAATTTAGGTCTGTCTAAATCCAAAGCCCTTTTTCTCTCTACTGGAATCCGCCCAAGCCGTCCTCTTTCTTCCCTCATTCCCTGTGCACCATTTGGCAGGATGAGGATCTATTTATGACCCTTATCGGGGTTTCTTTCTGTCCTCTGAGACTACGGATGAACCGAAACTGTAAGACTGGGCCCCTCAGCAGCCCTCATCTGTGGGTTTTCATTGGGGAAATCGGGGAGACAGTGGCTCTGCCTGGGTCGCCCTTGCCACTTGGGCTGGCTCAGCGACAGAGTTCTTGTGTGGGCTGCAGAACAGTGCATGTCACAGGGCGCCCGGAAGCCAGGCCACCCCTCCACCTGCTTCAGGTAAGCCACGTAGTCTCCTTAACTATTAGTACCTGCCCTGCACGGGAGCTGAGGTCAAATGAGAACGGCTCTGTGACTCGCTATGATCCGATGAGGTAACAGATGGGAAAACAGTTTGAAAACTGCAAAGCATTCCCCCGCCCCGCCCCGCCCCCCCAGCACTTGTGTGAGCTGGGATTTGTTTTTATTGTCATTATTCTCTGCTGCAGAGCCCTCTCCCAGGGAAATCCCCTGTAGTAAGGGCCGTGAATAATGACTGGGGTTTGAGAACAGCCAGAAGTCAAGCAACACGAAGCCATTTAAAGCAAACCAGAGGAAGTCCAGCCTCTATTTATTTTATGAAGTGAGCGGCTGGATATGTTAAGCAAATGTTTTCTTAATTGCGGCAGTATGAGAAACAATGGGGCAAGGGCCGGCGGGGGTGGGGGGAGTATTGGGCCTCCACCCCGCTACCTCCCCCGACCAAGTCTCTAGAGAATGACAGGAAAAATTAAAGACAGGCCTTTTCTTCTCGTGGTCACAGGCCTGCGCCGCTGCGGTAATAGGAACCTGCGCCAATCAGAAACAGTTCACCTCCCGGGCCCGCCCGCCCCGGGCACACTGCGGAGCAGGCCGGGCTGGGTTCTGCAGGAGTTTGCCAAACACAGCAAACGCTGGTGTGCGAGCGAGCGAGCGAGCGCGCGCGGCTGGAGGGGATTCTTTGCACGCCCATCGCCCTCCCTCCGCCTCGGCTCCCTCCCTTCCACACTGTTTTGATTTACTAGGACTTCCTCCTCCGGGCGAGGGAGGGGGCGGAGAGACGCCGCCGAGCGCCCGGGGTGTGCGCGTGTGAAGTGCAGCGGCCGAGGGTAGCGTGCTGTAATGGGAAGAATCCGAGTCGCGTCCGAGCGCCCTGGATTGCCGCGGCCCTTCTGATCGCACCGGCACCCGAGCACAGGTCTCCCGACGCCGGTGCGACCCGGACTCCAGGTACCGGCGGTGCGGCGTGGGGGTGTGGGGAACGCGTGGGGGAGACGGTGGCCCAGGTGGGCGCCGGTGGAGCGCTGGGCCCGGGAGCCGCGAGGCTGCACACTGTGCGTTCCGGGGAGCGCGGGTGTGGACGCCGAACCCAGGGCGCGAGGGGGGCCGCGGGAGG
>NW_006160227.1:494143-494511 GCF_000334495.1 Tupaia belangeri chinensis | reverse complement strand
TTGGGCTCGAACGCCCCAGGCTCCTGGCTGGTGGCGTGCGGCGGGGAAGGGGCAGCAGGGCCAGGCGGGTATAGAGGGTGGCTGACCGCGGCGTCGGTGTCACGTGCGCAGTGTCCCCTGCGGAAAGGAACCTACTGTGTGCGTTGGGGGCGGGGGGAGGACGTGGCTGGCCCAGAGGCACCTGGGCGCGCACGCAGTGTTCGTTTGCGTTCGGCCGTGTGCTCTGAAGGTGCGTCCCCGCTGGCCGGGCCGCGGGGGAACGGGGCCGCGGGCAGGGTTGGGGACACAGAGTCCAGGCGTCCTGTCCGGCTGGCGCCTCCTCCGAGGGGCAGCGCTGGGAGCACCAGGCCGGCCGCGAACGCTCGCTG
>NW_006160227.1:491568-493689 GCF_000334495.1 Tupaia belangeri chinensis | reverse complement strand
CGGACGGAGGGCGTCTGCGGGAAGAGGGGCGGCTCGTCCTCACGGGGCAGCACGTGCGGCCCCTGGAGGCTGGGGTCCAGCTCCTGCAGGGGTCGCGACTGGAGGGCGTCCCGGCGTCGGGGGCGTGCCCGGGGTCCCAGCGCGCGTAGGGCAGGGCTGCGTGCGCGATGCGGGAAGGGGCTTCGCCCGTGGTTTTCCTGCCCCCTCCCAAAGTACAGCTGCACCCTGGCCCCGCGTGCAGGCCTCGCTCCGCAGCGAGGGGCTTTTCCTTTCTGGTTGTGCTGGAAGTCTCCTCGGAGTCCTCACACCGAGACGTCTCAGCGTCCCAGGGGAGGATGACAGCACTCGCAAAGACTGTTAACCGGGCATTTACGGACGCCGGTGGCATTTGTTCGTTTAAGCCAGATGATTAAACAGTCGGTTTCACTTTGATCGTCGGTGCTGGAGGTTCGCTAGTCGGTGTTTCCTTCTCCCTGGTTAATGAGAACCAGCAGCCTGGCGCGGGTGGGGGCGGGGTGGCCCTTCACGTTTCCATCAGCTGCTGTTTGCTCCCTGTTACAGTTGGTGGTATATATTAATTTTCAAAGAATGATTTTATTTAACTTTATTATTATTATTTTAAATTTGCCCAGAGTGAGGAAGTGAGAAGGCACACTGCCAGGTCCGAGACTCAAACCGTAGTCAGCCATGTGGGAGTCCAGCGTCCTGAACCACCACGCCCCCTGCAGACCCCTAGTTCTAATAATAAACCCAAACCTAAACAGCAGGCTCGCATCGTTTTCCAGGGAACCGTCAAAGACAAGAAAACAGTCAGTGTTAAGTTTTTATACCATTTGACCGTAGCAGACTTGAGCTCTTTGCCCTAGTCTGAGTGCCCCCACAGGCTTGGCGATGTTCATCCGGTGCTTGTCGCCAGTAGAGTCCCGCCTGGCCGGAGGACGCTGGGGTGGGCGGGACCCGGCATAGCCAAGGGTGATCTTGGGACCAGGCGTTTCTCCTCTCGAATCCTCAGCGCTGCAATTTGAAATAACGGGTTTAGAAATACTTTCCTCAAGAATTATCATCTAATACTGAACACCCAGTTGTGCCTTTTTTTTCCTTGCGTGCTTCCTGTTCCATCTGGCTGAAAAGTCAGCCCCCCCCCCACCGTGGAAATGATGTAAACCTTTCAGTTGGTTGTTTAACTTTGGCAAAATGTTCATCCCAGGCCCATTTCCCGGGCCACTGTTTTTTCACACTTCTGGGCATCTTGCCTTCGCTTTTTACTTGGAAGGGAATGCAGCAGTGATTTTTATGTTGACCAAAAACACAATGCAATTAAGAGAATTCTATAAATAACTTTGGGCTACATTCCCAAACTGTGAGTGTTGTACTAAACGTCCTCTGGCTTATTATTTTCAGAGACTCGAGTTCGAGTTCTGTGTATGTCACCTCCTATTATAAACTGTGACCACAAAAGTTAACCTTTGTGTTTCATTTTTCACCGTAAGATAATATCTGTTCTAATGCATCCCTGTGCCGGGAATCACAGAGAATAATGTGCTTTGAAGGTACGTTGTGTTATGTTATTTATAAAAGTCTTTGAAGATTTGAAAGAGCTTTATAAACATGCTCATTGTCACTTCCACCAGCTGATTTACAGCTATGCCTTTAACCCTTCTTTTTAAAAACTTATTTATTTATTTGGGGCCGGTAGATGGCATGGTAGTTAAGGGCGCTGGATTCCCACATGGGCGATCACTGTTCGCGTCCCAGACCCGGTAGCTTCCTTTCTCGCTTTCCCTTTCTTTCTCACTCTCTCTGTCTGATCAAATGAAAAAAAAAAATAACAAACGGAATTAATTAAATAAATCTGTGGGGAAAACATGTATTTAATTTTATTTTCTATTTTAACTCATTTTTAAATTTGAGTGACAGAAAGAGAGAAAGGGAAAGTGAGAAAGCAACCGGCCAGGTCCTGGACTTGAACCACAGTCAGCCACGTAGGAGTCCGGCACCTTAATCACCACTCCACTTGCCAGCTTCAAGATGTTAACACTTCTTGCAGAAAGGATCATTATAAAACCCAAAGTTTCACTTTTGAATGTTCTGTTATGGGGAATTCCTTTTCATTTTTTGTAG
>NW_006160227.1:489041-491546 GCF_000334495.1 Tupaia belangeri chinensis | reverse complement strand
AACAATACGGAGGTTGGTTTTTAATGTCTTCTCGGTATCTGTCTTGGGTAATTTTAATTTGCCTTAGTAAAATAAGGAGTAACAGTAATAAAAGTTGTTTTGGGGCCAGCAGGTGGCATGGAGGTTGAGGTGCTGGATCTCACATGGCCACCTGTGAGTTTGAGTCCCTACCCAGTGGCCTGAAGATGACACCGGGCATGCATGTGTGTGTGCCCGGAATCCTGAGAGGAGAATGGAGAAGGGATTGCAGCATGGCCACGTTCCCGGGAAGTGATTTCCCACGTTCCCTCTCTCTCTGTCTCTCTCTCTCTCGCCTGTGTCCCTCTCTGGTGAGTGCATGTGCCCATGGCAAAAATCTTAAAAAGAAAAAAAAAAAACTTTTGTACTTTTGAATGCGAATTGATAATAAAAAAGTATTAGTTGAGGAGATGAAAACCTAATGCATAAGGTTTTTCTTATTTTTTTTTTAAGATTTTTTTTTTTGGGGGGGGGCCAGCAGTTAGTGTAATGGCTATGTCGCTGGACTCCCATGTAGTCTACCGTGGTTTGCATCCTGGACTCGGTGGCTTAAAATGCATGCCAGGCGCGTGTGAGTGTGTGCCCAAGATCCCGAGAGGAGAATGGAGGAGAAGGGATTGCGGTGTGGCCACCCCCTTGGGGAGTGATTTCTCGCTTTCTGTCTCTGTCTCTCTATTTGGTGAGCGCACGTGCCCTATAGCAAAAACCTCTCCAAAAAAAAAAAGATTTCTTTTGGGGGGGGCTTAGGGGACATGTGCTTGCTGGAGAGAGACAGAGACAGACAGAAGACAGACAGAGAGAGGGAAAGTGAGAAATCACTCCTCCAGGAGGGTGCAGTCCCTTCTCCTCCATTCTCTTCTTGAGAATTTGGGCACACATGTACATGTGCCCAGCATGATTTTCAAGTTGCCAGGTCTGGTACTCAAACCGCACTTGGCCATGTGAGCGTCCATGTTTTAACCACTACTCCACTTGCTGGACCCATAGGAATGTGTGTGTGTGTGTGTGTATGTACTTTTTTTGAGAGAGAGAGATTTTTTTTTTAGAATTATTTTTTTATTTTAACTTTATATATTTATTTATCTATTTTATTTTGACCAGAGAGAGACAGAACGAGAGCAAGAGAGAGGGAAAGTGAAGAAGCAAGCCACCAGGTCCAGGACTTAAACCATGGTCAGCCATGTGGGAGTCCAGCGCCCCCAACCACCACGCCACTTGCAGACCCTGAGAGAGAGATTTTGCTATAGGGTATGTATGCTCTCGCTGGAGAGACAGAGAGAGACAGAAAATGAGGAATCACCCCTGCCCCAGGGGATATGGCCTCACTACAATCCCTTCTCCTCTCAGGACTTTAGGCACGTATGCTCATGCGCCTGGCGTGAGTTTTAAGCCTCTGGGTCTGGGACTTGAACTGCAGTCAGCTACGTGGGAGTCCAGCACCATAACCGTTATGCCATCTGCTGGTCCCACCCATAGGAGTATTTTAATGTAATTAAGATTATGCTGCTGTGGTGATTCTAATGATCGGGTCATGTGTTTATGGCCTCTGCTGGATGAGCTGTTGCAGCCAGGAGAGCCTGGTGAAGGAGAAAGGGGTGTGTGTGTGTGGGTGTGTGCATGCGCGTGTGTGTGAGTGTGTGTGTGTGTGTGTGTGTGTGAATTTTCTGCAAGTTGACTGATGCTGGATTGTGATTCTTTCAGGGAGCCCACCTCAGGGCCCAGAAGTTTATACCTGAGAGCTGGAAGGAAGAGCACAGAGAAGGCTACTCATCAGTTTGTGCCTGTGCAGAATCTGTTCATACTTTAAAAGTTAAATGAGATAGTTTAGGAACTGGATTGCCAAATCTTTTTAAACATTTTTAATTATGGGGGCCAGCAGGTAGCATGGTGGTTAAGGTGCTGGACACACCCACATGGCTGACCGTGGTTCAAGTCCCAGAGCTGGTAGCTTGCTTTCTCTCTCTCTCTCTCTGTCTCTCTCTGGTCAAATTAAAATGAATAAATAAATTAAATAATTCTTAATTTTTTTAAAATTATGGTTTATAATATACATAGAATGGATGTATATCGGGACTAGCAGTTAGCATAATGGCTATGTCACTGGACTCTCGTGTAGTCGACTATGGTTCGAGTCCTGGACCTGGTGGCTTAACTCACGCAGGACGCGGGTGTATGCGTACCCAAGATCCCGAGAGGAGAATGGAGGAGAAGGAATTGCAGTGTGGCCATTCCCCCCGGGAGGTGATTTCTCGCTTTCTGTCTCTCTGTCTGGCGAGCGCACACGCCCTATAGCAAAAGCCTCTCCAAAAAAAAAGATAAAAGAAAAAAAAAGAATGGATATATATCTTTATGGGATATAGAGTGGTTTTTAAGGGATGCATATAGTTTCTTAAAAGAAAAAGTTGTAGTTTTTTTAAAAAGAATTATTAATTTAACTTAATTTGTTATTATTATTTTTTAATTTGACCCGATAAGAGACAGAGTGAG
>NW_006160227.1:483850-489017 GCF_000334495.1 Tupaia belangeri chinensis | reverse complement strand
AGAGAAAGCAAACTGCCAGGTCCGGGACTCGAACTGCCTGTCACCCATGTGGGAATCTAGCACCTTTAACCACCATGCCACCTGCTGGCTCCATGTTTTGTAGTTTTGAATAATCAAATGAAGGTTATACCCATAATCATCCTCTTAGCACTGAATATCATGTGCTCATTCATTAATAGCTTTAGTATTTTTATTTATCTTTAGAGAGAGATTTTTGCTAGAGGGTATATGACTCACCAAAGACAGAAAGCGAGAAATCACCCTCCAGGGGTCATGGCCACACTGCAAACCCTTCTCCTCCATTTTCCTCTCGGGATTTTGGGCATGCACGCACATGCACCTGGTGTGAGTTTCAAGCCTCCAGGTCTGGGACTCGAACCGTGGTCAGCCAAGTGGGAGTCCAGCGATGTAACTATTATACCATCTGCTGGTCCCAGTAGGTCCAGTATTAAGTCATTCCTCGTTTTGACTCAGCTGTGATACACCATCCCATCGCCTCTTCCCTTATCTACATACATTCTCCTGTCTTGCACATTTCTCACAAACCTTTTTACGTTATTGATGTATTATTTGTTTCAGGGTGTGCAGGTCCAGTATTAAGTCATTCCTCGTTTTGACTCAGCTGTGATACACCATCCCATCGCCTCTTCCCTTATCTACATACATTCTCCTGTCTTGCACATTTCTCACAAACCTTTTTACGTTATTGATGTATTATTTGTTTCAGGGTGTGCATGCTCACCAGAGAGAGAGACATAGAAGGAAAACAAGAAAGGACCCCATCCACCCCACGTGGACTAGTCAGTCTGTAATCCCTTCTCTTTCATCCCCCCCTCAGGATTTTGGACACACACACACACCTGGTGTGTTTCTCAAGCCTGGTCTGGGACTCGAACCGTCCAATTGGCCATGTGAGATCTTGCTGCCTTAATTACCATGCTACTGGCTGGCCTGCCCAATCTTGATGGTACAAACTGCCAAGGTCGGAAAAGGAGTGCCAGAGGTGGCAAAACCAGAAAACTTTCTACCTGGGGTATAGAAAAATAGCTCCTTTTTTCAAAGGAGGAAAATCTTGTCACATGTCCTTTTTGTCTCTCGTGTCTCTGGTCTGATAACCACAGTTGGTTGTCCTCGTTATCCATGGAGAATCAGCTTGCAAATTTGCCTGCTTGCTGAAATAGCTGTGTATTCCCACAGCCAGTACGTATGCTGCTTTTATGGACCTTGCAAATGTGCAGGTTGGGGAACATTTGAATCTCCCAATGCGTTGTTCTCCAGCGAGGTGGAACAAGGCAGTATTTGCCTTCTGGTCTCACCTGTCACAGTGTAAACAAGTGTGCTTTTCTTTCCCCTAGGTTTTTGCCACGGGGGTGTGTGCTTGCCAGAGAGAGTGAGGGAAAGTGAGAAATCACCTCCCAGAGGGGATGGCCACGCTGCAGTCCCTTTTCCTCTATTCTCCTGGGATTTTGGGCATGCACACACACATGCCCAGAATGATTTACGAGCCACAAGGTTGAAGGTTGACTCGAACCACAGTCAACCACGTGGGAGTCCAGCACCTTAACTGCCATTCCACCTGCTGGCTCCCAACAAGGGTGCTTTTCACAGTCTGTTTAGTGTGATGTTTTTTGTACGTGTGTGGTCTTTGTTGGTGATCGTGCATTTAAAACAGTCCCCAGGGGCCAGCAGGTGACTTGGTGATTAAGGGTACTAGATTCCCACATGGTTGACCACAGTTCAAGTCCCGGACCTGGCGGTTTGCTTTCTCACTTTCTCTCACTCTGTTCCCGTCTGGTCAAATTAAAATGAACAAATGAAAGTTTAAAAAAATTATTTGAATACTACTACTACGAAAATAGTTCCCAAGTATGACGTGGAAGCATTCTCTAGTTTCCCTTAGCCAGTAATGCTATAATGTGTGTTATGGGAGGAATACATATTATAGATATAGATATATATGTGTGTATGTAAATATATAATATATACTTGTGGATATATATAACACGTACATTGTATATGAATACATGTGTTAAATGAGATTCACTCAGGCACAAGTTATAGTGTGGTTGGCAGTGAGGTCAACATTAACAAATCAACACTAGATGTTCAGTTAGGTGTTTTTAAAGAGAAACACACATAAAACAAGGCTGTATTGATTGGTCGACAGAAACGTTATGGAGGCTCGCAGGAGTCTAACCCTGGCCGCAGGAGCAGTGGGTCAGTTCAGTAAGCAGAATTGAGAGGTGTTTACAATGTAACAGGACTAGTTAGGGGAATGGGCCACATTTACTGATGGCAACAACTAGAGAGCCACCTAACGATACAGTGTCATGAGCCTTCTAGACGAGGCTTTACTAGGCTGAGAGATTTGCGAACAATGTTACTGGACCTGGGTATTACTTGAACTATTTTTCTGTGCAGAGATGCCTCAGGGCTGCCAGATCTGGGACTTGAACCGTGGTCAACTACGTGGGAGTCCAATGCTGTAACCATTACACCATCTGCTGGTCCTCCTCCCTTTTGCATTCTTTTTTTTTTTTTTGTACTTCCAGAGTCTCTTATTGGCCACTTAGAGCTACAACATTAGCTGTTTCCACCAGAAATTCTGCTTTTCCTTTCCCTTTTGCATTCTTGAGAAGCTGTCGTGCTTGCCTGATGTGTAACTCAAGGCACGAGGGAAGACACAGAGCTAGAAGTCTTGGTTGCTGGCGAGAGGTTTATTTTCTTTTCTTAGGCAACATATGCTAAATAATTGTACTTATCTCCAAAACATTCTTCATGACCATCAACTTCAGAATAGCAAAGTCGGGCCAGCGGGTGGTGTGGAGGTTAGGGTGTCTGGATCCCACATGACCGACTGTCTCAGGCTCAGTGGCTCGAAAATCACGCAGGGTGTACGCATGTGCCCAATGTCCTGAGAGGAGAGTGGAGGAGAAGGGATGGTGGCGTGGCCATCCCCCTCCCTGGGAGTCATGTTAACACTGGCCTTGTAGCATCTAGCTGCTTTATCCTCCATGTCACCTGCTGGCCCGCGCGGTGTTAACATGAGGAAGGCAGGGCCTGTCGAGGTTGACCGCCCTACAGCGGTAGACGCTCAGTGCCAAGCCCAGACCGAATAGGCTTCTGTGAGTAACTGCCGGTCCAGTGGGTGGAAGTATTAATACAGGGCTCGTCCTTAGAGTTTCTGATACTAAAGTGCTGTTGATTTAGGAGACGGTAAAGCGTGAGAGGAATGAAGCATGTCCTTACCAAGAAGAGCAGACAGGGCAGTGCGAGGCTTGGGTAGTGACAGGAAGAATATACACCACAAGGAGTCGGTGGGGCAACCCTCCAGCACTGAAGAAGCGGCGAGGCGTGGTCGGATCCCAGCAGGTGGCTGGACATGGAGGGAGGAACTGACTCTCCCAAGGCAGAATGCACAGGTCAGGAAGGACATTAGGAAAGTGATGTGTAGGGGGCCAGCAGGTGGCATGGTGGAGAAGTCGCTGGACTCCCACATGGCCAACTACAGTTCGAATCCCAGACCTGCTGGCTTGGTCTCTCACTTTCCCTCCCTCCCTCTCTCTGGCGAGTATTCATGTCCTATAGCAAATTTAAACATAGTAATAACAATAAGTAAAATTAAATAGTAGGTTTTTTTAAAAAAGGAGATAGAAACCTAGTGAATGTCTCTGGATACTTTCTGTTTGGAAGAGAAGCTGGCTGCTTTGTTTTATTTATTTATTTTTTTCTGTGAGACAGAGGAGAGATGGGGGCAGAGACAGACACCTCCAACAGAGGCTTCATGCCGCCATCCCACCCCCCGCCAGCCTGAATCATGGGCACACTCGGTATGTGCAGGGAGACCTTGGTGGGACCCGGGACCTTCCCGGGTGGATCGAGTGTGGTGGGACACGGGGTCAGTGCTGCGCCTTCGCTGCTGGCCATCCGAGTTCTTTTTAAATGATTTCTTCCATGAGAGAGGGGGAGCGTTGGCTACCCACCACAGGGTCCTCATGCTGTGATCCACTCCCCACCCAGTGGCCTGGGTCACAGGCACGTGGGCACACCCTGGTGCTCAGGAAGGCTTTGGGGACGCAAACCCGGGACCTTTCCCACGTGGGTCCAGCTGTGTCTCCACTGTACCACCACCCCGCCTGCCATACGAATCCGTTTTTTAAATTTTTAATCGCCAGAGAGCACGCGTACTCAGCAGAGGAGTGAGAGGGAGAAAGCCCCCACTGGGGTGCGGTCAGCTGCAGTCCTTTCTCATTTCTCCGTCCTGTTAGGATCTGGGGTACGTATGCACCTGCACCGGTGTGTTCTTCTAGACACCGCGGCTGGGGCTTCACCTACACACTGGCCATGTAGGATCTGACTCCCTTCATCACCAGGCCACAGGGCCAGCCCTTACCATCTAAATTCTAATTTCATTTAAGTCATTAATTTCTTTTTTTTTTTTTTTTGAGAGGTTTTTTTTTTTTGCTATAGGGTGTGTGCACTCGTCAGACAGACAGAGACAGAGAGACAGAGAGCGAGAAATCACCCCCAGGGGGGATGGCCACGCCACAATCCCTTCTCCTCCATTCTCCTCTCGGGATCTTGGGCATGTACACACACGCGCCCGGCATGAGTTTAAGCCACAGGGTCCGGGACTCGAACCATGGTCAACTACGTGGGAGTCCAGTGACATAGCCATTACACTAACTGCTGGTCCCAGTAATTAATTTCTTTTAAGTCTTTTGCCACAGGGTGTGTGTGCTTGCCAGAGATAAGAGAGGGAAAGTAAGAAATCACCCAGAGGGCTGATGGCCACACCACAGTCTCTTCTCCATCTTACTCTCGGGATTTGGGGCGTGCACGCTCATGCGTCTGGTGTGATTCTTAAGCCACCAGGTCCAGGACTTGAACTGTGGTCGGCCATGTGGAGGTCCAGCTCCCCCACCACCACGCCACCTCCTGGCCTTATCATCTAAATTCTCGATGGCCATAAAGGTCAGATGACTCGTGCAATGGCCTGACGGCTCACACTGCAGGCGCGTCCTACCGTGGCATGGCATTGGCTGAGGCCGAGCGGGTGAGCCCAGGGAGTGGCCCTGGTGGCAGTTTGGACTCAAATGAGCAGGGCCAGCTGGTGGTAGGGACACGTGACCATGTGCATCTAGGAGCCGGAGAAGCCATTGGGTGG
>NW_006160227.1:479658-483832 GCF_000334495.1 Tupaia belangeri chinensis | reverse complement strand
GGGTGGCGGGCCCCTCAGTCAGTGTGAATGGGGCCCCGCCTGCCGCCCGCCCCAGATTTCCATCTCGAACAAGACAGCGGTTCCCTGTCTTCACGCTCTTTGCTAGACTGTGGTGTGGAGAGCCGTGGAGGGCGGTGTGCCTGGTGCTGGAGCTTCCAGCTCGGAACTCTCCTTCCACGTCCCCTTAACGTACGGCATATTCCATTCCCTGGAGCCAGCAGGTGGCATGGTGGTTGGGGTGATGGATTCCCATGTGGCTGACCGTGGTTCGAGTGCTGGACGCGGCATCTTGCTTTCTCAACCTCTCTCTCTCTCTCCGCACATGTGCCCTATAGCACATTTAAAAAAAAAAATAAGTAAAATTGATTAAATAATTATAAATTTTAAAAAATCAGAATTCCATTCCTTTGTTTAAGAAAAAAAAAATTCTAGGGCCAGCCAGTGGTTTGGTAGTTAAGGTGCAGGATCCCGCATGGTTGGCTGTATGGTTCAAGTCCTGGACCTGGAGGTTTGAGAAACACAAGTGTGTGTGTGCGTGTGTGTGTGTGCCCAGGGTCTCAGGAGGAGAACGGAGGAGAAGGGATTACAGTGTGACCATCCCCAATCCCTTCTCCTCCGTTCTCCTCCTGAGACCCTGGGCACACACACACACGCACACACACCCATGTGTTTCTCAACCCTCCAGGTCCAGGACTTGAACCATACAGCCAACCATGCGGGATCCTGCACCTTAACTACCAAACCACTGGAGAGGAGAAAGGAGGAGAAGGGATTACAGTGTGACCATCCCCAATCCCTTCTCCTCCGTTCTCCTCCTGAGACCCTGGGCACACACACACACGCACACACACCCATGTGTTTCTCAACCCTCCAGGTCCAGGACTTGAACCATACAGCCAACCATGCGGGATCCTGCACCTTAACTACCAAACCACTGGAGAGGAGAAAGGAGGAGAAGGGATTACAGTGTGACCATCCCCAATCCCTTCTCCTCCGTTCTCCTCCTGAGACCCTGGGCACACACACACACGCACACACACCCATGTGTTTCTCAACCCTCCAGGTCCAGGACTTGAACCATACAGCCAACCATGCGGGATCCTGCACCTTAACTACCAAACCACTGGAGAGGAGAAAGGAGGAGAAGGGATTACAGTGTGACCATCCCCAATCCCTTCTCCTCCGTTCTCCTCCTGAGACCCTGGGCACACACACACACGCACACACACCCATGTGTTTCTCAACCCTCCAGGTCCAGGACTTGAACCATACAGCCAACCATGCGGGATCCTGCACCTTAACTACCAAACCACTGGAGAGGAGAAAGGAGGAGAAGGGATTACAGTGTGACCATCCCCAATCCCTTCTCCTCCGTTCTCCTCCTGAGACCCTGGGCACACACACACACGCACACACACCCATGTGTTTCTCAACCCTCCAGGTCCAGGACTTGAACCATACAGCCAACCATGCGGGATCCTGCACCTTAACTACCAAACCACTGGAGAGGAGAAAGGAGGAGAAGGGATTACAGTGTGACCATCCCCAATCCCTTCTCCTCCTTTCTCCTCTCCAGTGGTTTGGTAGTTAAGGTGCAGGATCCCGCATGGTTGGCTGTATGGTTCAAGTCCTGGACCTGGAGGGTTGAGAAACACATGGGTGTGTGTGCGTGTGTGTGTGTGCCCAGGGTCTCAGGAGGAGAACGGAGGAGAAGGGATTATTTATTTATTTTGTAAAAAGTTTATTTATTCCATGAGAGAGAGGGAAGCATGTCCACAGGGGCTTTAGGCAACGCTACACCCCCCCAGGCGCAGCCGGCCCGGATCACGGGTGTGCGTGTGCACCAGGCATGCTCACACCCGTGTTGGCCAGCTACAGCAGCCCCGTCCCGTAGTTACGACGGTAGTTGCCAAGGACGTTGAGAACAGGCGAGTGGAGGGACTGAAAATGGGTCTGCAGTACAGCGGGACACCTTACAGTGCACTGGATCTCTTCCTGGAATCATGCCTCTCACTGGAACCAGGTGTCAACATTCAAGAGCTTATACTTTGGGTTACCACTGCAACTTAACGTAAAAAATGACCCCAGGGCCAGCGATGGGAGGTGGCTCACGTGACTGGATCCCAAAGAGCTGACAACTAGGTTCGAGTCCCGGACCCGGGGACTTGAAAATCACATTGGGGCCAGCAGATGGCATAGCAGTTACGTCGCTGGACTCCCCCATGGCTGATTGCAGTTGGAGTCCCAGGCCTGGTGGCTTGAAAATCATCCTGGGCGTGTGTGTGTGTGCCCAGGGTCTCAGGAGGAGAACGGAGGAGAAGGGATTACAGTGTGACCATCCCCCTAGGGGTGACGTAATTCATCTTCTCTCTCACGGTCTCTCTCTCTCTCTCTCTCTCTGGTGAGCGCACACACCCTAAGGCAAAAACCTCTTAAAGAAAAAAAAGAAGAAAGAACAAAATCATGCCTAGCACATGTGTGTGCATGCCCAGAATCCCAAGAGGGAAATGAGGCAGACGGGACTGTAGAGTTGCCATCCCCTCGGGGTGATTTCTCATTTCCCACCCCCTCTCTCTGACAAGGACACACACCCTGTAACAAAACAGAACAAAATCCAGACTGTTCAACGGCCTTTTCCTGCCTTAGAGTAGACGCACAGCCTTCCAGAGCCCCGCAAGGCATGCCCCGTCCGCCCTCTGCCCAGCCTCTTCTGTGCACGCCCACCGAGTCCCGGCCCACTTCCACACCCGCGCGCCCAGCTGTGGTCTCTGGGTCCGGCCCCTCCCCCACCAGCCCTGCCCGTCACGAGGCTAATTCCTCTCACCCTGTCCACGTCAGCGTCCACGCATCTTCTGGAAACCGTCCCAGCCCACTCTACCGAGCCTGTCCTTTTTTCAGCACGTTTATAGTCATTTGTAATTTGTTATATTTGCTTATTTTTTGTTTGTTTGTTTTTTAGAGGTTTTTGCTAAAGGGCGCATGCGCTCACCAGACAGCCAGAGACAGACAGAGAGAGAGAAAGTGAGAAATCAGCCCCCGGGGGGAATGGCCACCCCGCAATCCCTTCTTCTTTATTCTCTCGGGATCTTGGGCACGCACGCACATGCGCCCAGCGTGAGTTTTAAGCCACCGGGTCCGGGACGCGAACCACGGTTGACTATGTGGGAGTCTAGTGCCATAGCCATTATGCTAACTGCTGGTCCCTATATTTGCTTAGGTTTTGGTATGTAATTATTTTTAATTCCTATAAAGCCCATTTACTTCTCAGAACACCCCATGAAGAAGGTCATATTAATTAATGTCATCATTTTTCCTTTTAAAATTTTGCTTTTAGTGCATTTGCTGGAGAGGCAGAGAGAGAGGGAAAGTGAGCACACACGCACACATATACACACACACACCACCACCACCGCCGCTACCAGGGGGTAGCCACACCGCAGTCCCCTCTGTTTTCCTCTCAGGATCTTGGGCGCACACATGCCTGGCATGATTTTCAAACCTCCAGGTCTGGGACTCAAACCGTGCAGTTGGCCATGTGGGGTCCATGGCCTTCACCACCACTCCACTGGCTTCCCCTCATGTCCCCATTGTACAGGTGAAGAAACTGATGCGTAAAGGTAAAGTCCCCTCCCAGGGTCACGCAGATAGGAGTCAAACCCGGCTCAGACTCAGACAAATGGGGGTCCGAAGATCACTCTCTTAAGCCATTTCCTCTTAAGAAGCCATTTTGCTCCTTTGCCTCTGCGTCGGGCGACCCGCCGCCAAGTACCGTGGCCCTCGCTGTCCCCCACGCCATCAGTCATTTGTATTGGGTTGGCCGTGCTGTGGGTACTGCACAAGGTGTAGATTCAGACGGCTTTATTGCTGCCAATATGCTCCCTTGTTTGCTCAGTTCTCCAGGGGCGAGATAACACCTGGGCACTGTCCCTCATCCCCCACCTGTGCTGTCCTCCCCTCCCCGCCGCTCTCTGCCTTATCTCACACCTGGCTCCTTCCGAGCCGCCTAAGGAGTCGCCCCACTTCACCCCTCCATCAGACATCCTGCACAGAACTGCTCGGCGGACGTGGCTCGGGGCCACGGGTCGCCGCCTAGGCCTGCACGCGGGGTGTAAACCTGTCTGGCCGCCTTCACCCTCGTGGCCCTTAGCCCAGACTTCCTGACGTGGACGGGCCG
>NW_006160227.1:474630-477369 GCF_000334495.1 Tupaia belangeri chinensis | reverse complement strand
CCTGCACAGACCTCGGACGTGGCTCGGGGCCACGGGTCGCCGCCTAGGCCTGCACGCGGGGTGTAAACCTGTCTGGCCGCCTTCACCCTCGTGGCACTTAGCCCAGACTTCCTGACGTGGACGGGCAGTCAGTTCTGGCCCTGCTGGTCTAGGGCACCTGGTGCTTGTGCTCACACCCACCTCGGTGCCCCTCCTAGGTGCTGACCGCTGTGGCTGTCCTGGGGATAGGACAGGCTCATTGTACCCAGGACAGGTACAGACAGTCAGTGCGCTTTGCACTCATAGGGGTGGTCAGAGAGCCATCGGGTGGCGTGAAGGTTGGGTGGCTGGATCCCACGTGGCCGGGCCGTCGGGTGGCATGGAGGCCAGGTGGCCAGATGCCACGTGGCCGGGCCGTCAGGTGGCGTGGAGGCCAGGTGGCCGGATACCACGTGTCCAGGCCGTCGGGTGGCGTGGAGGCTAGGTGGCTGGATCCCACATGGCCAAGCCATCGGGTGGCATAGAGGCCAGGTGGCCGGATACCACGTGGCTGGGCCTTCAGGTGGCGTGGAGGCCAGGTGGCCGGATTCCACGTGGCCGGGCCGTCGGGTGGTGTGGCGGCCAGGTGGCGGGATCCCATGTGGCCAAGCCATCAGATGGCATGGAGGCCAGGTTGCTGGATCCCATGTGGCTGGGCTGTCGGGGGGGGTAGAGGCTAGGTGGCCAGATTCCACGTGGCCAGGCTGTCTGGTGGTGTGGAGACTAGGTGACCGGATCCCTTGTGGCCAACGATGTGTTTCGAGTCCTAGACCCAGTGGCTTGATAATCATGCCAGGGGTGTGTGCATGCCCAAAATCCCAAGAGAAAAATGGGGGAGAAGGGATTGCAGCATTGCCATCCCCTGGGGGGATTTCTCATTACCCCTCCCCTGCCACTGTCTCCTCCCTATAGCAAAACTGAAGGAAGTGGGGGTGCAGTCAGAGAGGAGTGTGACAACCTGGGGGTCAGAATCCAGGGAATGAAACATGTGAAGTAGCCCTCAAAAAAAAAAAAGGTTCCTTTCTTCTCTGAGTGCGCGAACAGAGGGATAGGCACCCCCAGTAGGGCTGTGACACCATGGCCAGCCCCAGCCTCAGCCAGCCCCCATCGCGTCATTCCTGTGCCCAGCCCATTCAGGCAGGACTCGGGGTGCAACCTGGGACCTTCCTGTGTGGGTCACCTTCCCAGCGTCACGTTTCATCACTGGACTGCAGTCTGGCCTCCAAAGTGGCTTTCTGAAACACACCAAACAAAAAATAGATGAATGATCAGCAGAGGTGTAATGGCTATGTCGCTGGACTCCCATGTAGTCAAATGTGGTTCGAGTCCCGGATCCGGTGGCTTAACTCACGCCGGGCGCGTGTGCGTGCGTGCCCAAGATCCCGAGAGGAGAATGGAGGAGAAGGGATTGCAGTGTGGCCATCCCCCCGGGGGCTGATTTCTTGCTTTCTGTCTCTCTGTCTCTCTGTCTCTTCAGCAAGTGCATGTGTCCTATAGCAAAAGTCTCTTTAAAAATAAAAACAGATGAATTGATCTCCTTTTTGGCACCCAGTACACATTTTGGATTCTTGTTACATTATTATTATTCTTTTAAAGAATTACTTATTTAAATTTATTTAACATTATTATTTTAAATTTGCTACAGGATATGTACACTCACCAGAGAAAGAGAAGGAACATGAGAAAGCAAGCTGCCAGGTCTGGGACTCAAACCACAGCTGGCCATGTGGGAGTCCAGCACCTTAACCACCGTGCCACCTGCCGGCCCCATCGTATTATCTTTTCAGTTTTGCCAGTTATTATCCTTTCCCATGTGCTTTAGGTGCATGAGCAATACCATAGCTCCTTGAAAGCAGGATCATACCTTCGACCTCTGCCAGGAACTTGGCTGACCTCAAAATGATCGTGTAATAAAATTGGTCGTCTGTGTTAATCAGGGCGTAGCAGATGGCTGGTGCCTTGTAGGTGAACCTTCAACACCCAGCCTTTTATCTGCCTGCTTTGAATGTAATCAGCTTGGGGGTTTAGATTTCAGAGGTCGGTTGTCCCACAGTATCCCTGGAGGATTGGTTCCAGGAACCCCCGTGGATATGAGCTCTGTTTGCATCTAACCTCTGCACATCTGTCCAGAAACGTTATTTTACGTAATTCGTGTTAGAGGATGTGCATGTGAGAGAAAGGGGGAGAGAGAGAGAGAGGAGAAGCGCGCCCCAGTGGGCCTGGTCACACTGTGATCTCCCTTCTGCGGTTCTGCATCATCAGGTCCTGGGCACGTGCACACATGGCCTGGCGTGTTGCTACCAGGGCTGGGATTCGAACCACAGTAGGGCATATGGGATCCTTTGTATTTTTTTCAGTCTATTCTTGGTAGAATGACAGATGTGGTGGGCCAGTTGTATCTGGATCATGTGTGCTTGCCGGAGAGACAGAGAGAGGTGGAGGGAAAGAAAGTGAGAAATCACTCCCTGGAGTTGGAGTGATGGTTGTACCTCCATCCCTTCTCCTCCATTCTCCTCTTGGATTTCGGGCATACATGCACATGTACCTGGTGTGAGTTTCAAGCCACTGAGTCTGAGACTCCAGCTGCAGTCGAGCATGTGGGAGTGCTGCACCTAACTGTTCTGCCTCCTGCCAGCCCCATGCCTCGTTTGTTTGTTTGTTTTTGGAGAGGTTTTTGCTATAGGGCACATGCGCTTGCCAGAAAGACAGACAGAAAGTGAG
>NW_006160227.1:471419-474516 GCF_000334495.1 Tupaia belangeri chinensis | reverse complement strand
GAACCGTGGTCAACTACTTGGGAGTCCAGCGACAACCATTATGCCAACTGCTGGTCCCCCCATATCTAGTTTTTAACTATGTTAGAATTTCAGGTCTCCTTCTTGGTGTGTCTTTTTTTTTTTTTAATTAAAAAATGTTTTTAAAAAAATTATCAGAGGGTGCCTGGGTGTACCAGGGAGAGACAGAGGAGGAGAAAGCACCGCTAATGAAGTGTGGTCACACCATAGCTCTGTCTGTTTTCTCCATCCTGTGAGAACGTGGGGTGCACCTGTACCTGCTGTGCTTTTCAAGCCACTGGGGCTGGGACTTGAACCATGGTTGGCCCATGTGGGATCTGGTTTCCCCAGCCGTCAGGCTCCGGGGCTGGCTCTGAAGAAATCCCTCCTCAGCCCCTCCAGGGAGGATGCTGAATAAGAGGTTGAATGCCTGTCAGGAATTGCTGCTCAAAATCCCAAGACTCCTTTCTAGGTGTTTGTCACAGGGCGAATGCATTTGCAGGAGGAAGACAGTGAGTGAGAAAGTGAGAAATCGCCCCCCAGGAGGGATGGCCACACTGCAGTTCCTTCTCCATTCTCTTCTCGAGATCTCAGACACCCATGCACATGCGCCCAACGTCACTTCCAAGCTGCCGGGTCCGGGATTCAGACTGTAGTCGGCCATGTGGGAGTCCCGCGTCTTAACCATCCCACCGCCTGCTGGCCCCAGTCACGAGACTTTAAACCTAGATTCTGCCTGAACAGAAACTTGCTTGGGTGAAAATATTATTATTCAGTTCTTGGGAATCCAGCAAACCTTTTCCGATCAGCTGTCTCACCACACCGGAGCATGTTCAAATCCCCCCTCCCAGGAGATAGTCTCCTCGATTTTACAGAGACTGAACATGTGAATGCCCTTCATTTTCTCTCTCCTACATCTCTGGTTGTACTTATCCTCTCTTGTCTTCAGAAAGGAAAAGAAAGAAAAGAAACGGACGTTGGGAAGCCAGCAGGTGGCGTGGTGGTTAAGGTGCTGGACTCCCACCTGGCTGGCCACAGTTTGAGTCCTGGACCTGGCGACTTGCTTTCTCACTTTCCCTCTCTCTCTCTGGTCAAATTAAAAAATAATAATAAATTAAATTAAATTAAAAAATAATTCTTAAAAATAGCCATGTGTCGAGGTCCTTACTGCCTTCCCTGTCTCTCAGAGGCTTTTCTTATTTATTTATTTTTTTGAGAGATTTTTGCTATAGGGCACGTGTGCTCGCCAGAAAGAGAGAGACAGAGAGACAGAAAGCGAGAAATCACCCCCAGGGGGGATGGACAGGTCACAGTCCCTTCTCCTCCATTCTCTTCTGGGATCTTGGGTATGCACATGCCCCCAGGCCCCCAGCGTGAGTTTCAAGTTGCTGGATCCGGGATTTGAACTGTGGTCGACTACATGGGAGTCCAGTGACGTAACCCTTATGCCATCTGCTGGTCCTGCCCCCTGTGGTTTTCTTTGTTCCCTTTGGCTCTGGAGCGAATGCCTCGGGACCTTTTGCAGCCGCTGGGAGCCCTCGCTCCCCAGCAGCCGTCTGCCCTGCCTCGGGCACCCCAGGTTCTAGCCATCCCTCCAGGTGCTGCCAGGGCGGCTTGCCTGCGACGTGTGGGGGTCCAGTTATGTCACAGACCTCAGTGGCTTCTCACGTAGATGACATCAGGGCCAGGGCTGGCCCAGGGCACAGCGGTGACCACTACTCAGTGGAGCTGGGTCCGAGTGGAAGATCACGGTTTGGTTTCCCAGGAGACCTGTGATTCCAGTGGGAGGGCCGAGGGGGCAGTGTGGCCTGAGACCCTGCTGAAAAAACTTGCCTTGGTCTTTCTCTTTTGCTCTCATGAAAGAAAGAAAGAATTTTTTTTTTTTTTTTTGAGAACTTTTTGCTTTAGATGAGTGTGTGTAATCACCCAAGAGTCAGACAGAGATGGGGAGACGAAGTGGGAAATCACCCCCCGGAGGGGGGGGTCCACGCCACGTTCCCTTCTCCTCTATTCTAATCTCGGGACTTGGGGCACACACACATATATGCCTGGCGTGAGTTTCAAGCCACTGGGTCTGGGACTCAAACCACAGTCGGCCATGCGGGAATCCAGCACCTTCACCACCACACCACCTGCTGGCTCGAGAGATAAATAATCTTTTAAAAATGAAATAAATAAAGCCCAAATCCCAGGCAAACCTGCAGTCCTCTCCTGGTGTGGCCCCACTGTAACTTCCCATCCTTGTCTCCTCCTGTCGCCATTTCACTCCGGTCTCTAGCCGAGCTGGGCAGCTTGTTGTTGAAAAGCAAAGCAGTATGCATTCATCCTTCAAAGGCTCAGCTCAAGTTCTCTTTTTTCTTTTTTAAATTATTTATTTTTATTTTATTTATTCATTCATTTATTTTTTAATTTGACCAGAGAGAGACAGAGGTTGAGAGTGAGAAAGGAAGTGAGAAAGCAAGCCACCAGATTCAGGACTTGAACCCTGGTCGGCCATGTGGGAGTGTCCAGCATCTTAACCACCATGCCACCTGCTGGTCCCAAGTTCTCTTTTTTCTACGAAGCCTTTCGATATTCATCTGTGTTTCTATAGGACCTTTTTTTTTTGTTGTTTTTAATTTGCTATAGGGTATGTGTGTTTACCAGAGAGAGACAGACAGTGAGAAAGGGAAAGTGAGAAAGCACCCCTCCACCCTCAGGGGAGATGGCCATGCCGTAATCCCTTCTCTTCTAGGGATTTTGAGCGCGCGCATGCGCGCGCGCACACACACACACACACACACACACACACACACACACACACACGTGCACCCGGCGTGTTTTCAAGCCGCAGGCACTAGATCTTGAACCACACCGTCAGCAGTGTGGGAATCCAGCCGCCTAACCACCACGCTGGCCTAGGACTCTGTTCACTGGACTGTTGGAATGCTCTGCACACTTCACCCAAACCCAGGATTTCCCTGAGTGTTCCCCAGAGATGTTTCAGGCTCAGTGACGGCCAGCGAGGTTTGCGGAAGTCTGTGTATGGGCCACCATGCACCTGCCTTGGCTCCCTGCAGAAGACGGAGCAGCACGTTAAGGTGCCTGAGGGCTGGGTTCA
>NW_006160227.1:455229-471286 GCF_000334495.1 Tupaia belangeri chinensis | reverse complement strand
GATTCCGGTGTGGCTACCCACCCCCTGGGGGTTGATTTCCCTCTTACTGTCTCTCTCTCTTCTTTCCAAGCAAGCACACCTGCCTTGTGGGGGTGTGGTGACCAGCCCAGTAGTGTAGTGTCTAGTGGTTAGGGAAGCTGGATCCCACATGACTGACCACAGTTTGAATCCTGTCCGTGGTGGCTTGGAAAACATCCTGGTTGCATGTGTCTGCATGCTCAAAATCCCAGCAGGATGGGAACTGGAGGAGGAGGGATGTCGTAGCAGGCTCCGTCGGTGGGTGCTTCCTCCTGCCCTCTCCCTTTCTCTCTCAGTGCTGAGTGCACATGCCCCTCTGGCAATAAAAGATACAGAGTTTCCTACTGGACTGAGCATGCTCTGACTCAGCAGTGGAATGACCTCACAGGGGTTCCTGAGTACATCGTGGGCATTAAGTGACATCCACAGGGTCATACAGGGTCCCTTGCAGCTGCCAAGACAGGTGGACTGAGCAAGTGGAAGAACCAAGTGGTTCCGTCTTAGCAATTTTTTTTTTGAAGTTTTTGCTGTAGAGTGCATGCCCTTGCCAGAGAGACAGAGACAGAAAGCGAGAAATCACCCCCGGGGGGATGGCTACGCTGCAATCCCTTCTCCTCCATTCTCCTCTCGGGATCTTGGGCATGCACGCACATGCACCCAGTGTGAGTTTAAGACACCAGGTCCGGGACTCGAACCGTGGCTGACTGTATGGGAGTCCAGCGACATAGCCATGACGCCAGCTGCTGGTCGTGAGGCTTTTCGATTCTGCTTACATTATTTTTTCCCGTTATGTTCCCTCCAGGCTCTGACCAGGAATGGAGACTCCCCTGGACGTTCTGTCGAGGGCAGCATCCCTGGTGCACGCCGATGACGAGAAACGTAAGTCAGTGGAGTGCGTGGGGCGCTCCGCGGCGCCGGGTCCTCTGCACTGTGTGGAGTCACGTGCCCTCTCCGTGGTCTGGGGGCATGCGCGGTTCTCCCCCGCGTTTCCTCGGAGGTAACAGCTCCGCCTCCTGGTTTCTGTTTGCAAGCGCGGACCCAGCGAGGGTTCCGTTATCCGTGGGCGTTAGCGCGCACTGTTCGTTGCAGGTGGCCCTTTCCTTCTCCGCTTACTCTCAGCGATCTGGAACGAAAAGCCTCCTTAGTGTCTCCAGAAGTTGAGATAAACATGGGTTGTCGATAGGCTAATTGGCCAGCAGGGACTTCGATGGAAAGAGTCAACCAAAGCCAGTCTCGTTGCTGGAAAGTGCAGTACGTGTCAGAGTGCAGGGCAGGTGGGGAGCTTCCATTTGCACGGTTGAGAGGGCACGTGTTTTTTTACTAATGTGGAGGGGAAGGGCGAAAGGCCAGAGGACACCAGCACTGAAGATCACTCCCCAACGTGTTACAGCGAACCTAAGTGCTCCTCCTAACGCGAAGGTAAAGTTACTTGCTGAACAAGAGTACAAGAGTTACTGCTTCATGTCTGGTGTTCTATCTCGAAGTGATAAATATTAATTTTAAAAAATGTAAGGTGGAGGGGCCGGCAGATGGTGGTTAAAGGCACTGGATTCCCATGTGGGCAAGCTTGGTTTCACTCCCAGGCCTGGTGCTTCTCACTTTCTCTTTCTCTCTTTTTCTCTCTCTGTCTCTGTCTCTGTCTGTTTAGCACATGTGCCCAATAGTAAATTTTAAATAATAATAATGATAATAAATGAAATAAATAATTCTTAAAAGAAGTGAAGGCAGCCGGATCCCACAGGGCCTTGGCCACACAGCTCACCTTCCGGACCCAGAGGCTGGAGAGACATGCCAGGAGCCTGTGCGTGCCCGGTATCCAGAGAGGGGGGTGGAGGAGAAAGGACTGCGCCATGGCGGTGCCCCTGGGAGGTGGTGGTGGTGAATTCTTTCTTTTTCTAGAGAGCGCACATGCACTATAGCAAAAATAAACAAGCAGACAAATACAACAAAAATAGTATTTTTTATTGGGTTATCAGAAAAGCAGCGATTCATTTTTTTGCATAGAAAAACAGAAAAAATACGTCATGACTTTCTCGACAACCTACTATTATCTAGTATAATAATACATTACAGGTTGAGCATCCCTAAGCCCAAAATCCGAAATACTAAATACTCTGAAATCCGAAACTATTTGAGAGCCAACGCAGCACACAAGTGGAAGACTCCCGCTCTGCCCTCACACGGGTGTGGACTAGCAGGTGGACCGTAAACAGCCACAGAGCCTCTCAGTGACGAAGCCCTGGGAGCTCAAGCTTTTATCACCGTGGGGTCGGGTACACTAGCTGTGGGGGTACCCTCACTGATCTAAGTTGTCTACTTGTCAAAAAGAAGTGGATCGGATGAATCTGCCCGGTGTAGTTTTGATATGCCTATTCTGACCTTGAGTGAGGTCAAATGTATTTTTCACAGTAAAGTCTCATGGGTGGGGCCAGCAGATGGGATCGTGGCTACATCGCTGGATCCCACATAGTCCACCGTGGTTTGAGTCCCAGCCCCAGTGACTTAAAACTCACACCAGGTGCATGTGCGTGTGATCAATATGCTAAGAGGAGAATGGAGGAGAAGAGATTGCCGTGTGGCCAGCCCCCCCAGGGAGTGATATCTCGCTTTCTGTCTCTCTGTCTCTCCAGTGAGCACATTTTTGCCCTATAGCAAAAATCTCTTTAAAAAAAAAAATTGTGTAGGTCACAGACAAAACACTATACAAAAATATCATATAAAATGACCTTTAGCCTATAGATATAAGGTGTATATGAAACATAAATGATTTTCATTTTTACAGTTGGGTCCTATCCCCAAGATACCTCATTGTGAATGTTCCAGAACTTGGAAAAAACCCCACAGTCTGAAATATCTGGTCCCACACATTTGGATGAGGGGTTCTCAGCCTGTATTAAGAGAACCTGGGGACGGTCATAGAACTTATGGACAAATTGAATGTCACGTGCAAACTCTGAGTAGATTTCTCGGGCCGATTTAGGCTCGTTCAGTCTGACTCAGCTAGGTTAATTCTATTTTAACTTTTGTTATAAACTTCTACACTGTAGGGACGGTTCACATTCTCAACACGGGAAAAAGGCTTGTGTATGTAATCTGATTGGAGTGTTTTATTACAAACAGAAAAATGTCCTACTACTTGAGATCGGTTTCCCAGCACGTCTGAGTGACCTAAATGGTTCTCTTTTCTTTCGCTCCTGGAGAACTGGAAACTGGGCCTTCTTGAGGATGTTATTGTCTGCATATTTTGAAGCGAACAGTGCCGGTTATGCCTTCAGTCTGTAATCCCCGATAGCCTTCGGGCTTCCTTCTGTCGGCCAGAGGAGAATAGAAGAACTCCTCAAGCGCACAGGGTAGAGCTGAAGCACACAGTAAGAGGGTGGGTGTGTCGTAACACAATAGGCGCGTATCTGGATGGCCTAAAAGGAATAAATTACCTAAAACAGTCACTCCACTGCTCGGCAGACAGTGGTTTAATCAGCGTGCTGGGTAACCCTGGAAGGTACTTAGTGAAAATACAAGCAGAGGTTGCCTTTCTTCCTGGTCCTCGAGGAGTCTCTCCTTTCCGCCGGCCCTGGGAAGGCCCAGCCTTTCTCCAACTCTAGTGGGAAAGGTGGATTGAGGGGCAGACAGGGCATGGGTGCTGATGTCTAAGACAACGCCTGGGTCTGTCTTTAATGTGATGCTTCATGTTTTGAGATGTCTACAGGATGTTTTATTTTTGGTAATTTTTTTTTTTTCTTTTTTCGGAGAGGTTTTTGCTACAGGGCGCATGTGCTCACCAGAAAGACAGACAGAGAGAGACAGAGAGACAGAAAGCGAGAAATCACCCCCCGGGGGGATGGCTATGCCGCAATCCCTTCTCCTCCAATCTCCTCTCGGGATCTTGGGCACGCACGCACATGCACCCGGTGTGAGTTTAAGCCACTGGGACGTGAACCGCGGTTGACTACGTGGGAGTCCAGTGACATAGCCATTACACTAACTGCTGGTCCTGGTAATTTGGTTTTAATATCTGGTGATCATAAGGTCATCTTGTAGCTACTGAGTTATTAAAATAATTCCCACAACAGTGTAACTTTGCTTCCGAGGGTCTTGGCAGAGGGGTAGCACTTGTGTGGTCTTTTTTTTATTATTATGTATTTAATTTTATTCATCATCATCATCTTTTTTTATTGAGAGATTTTTGCAATAGGGCATGTGCACTCGCTGGAGAGACAGACAGAGACAAAGTGACAGAAAATGAGAAATCACTCCCCTGGGGGGATGGCCATACTGCAGTCCCCTCTTCTCCAGAATCCTCTCAGGATTTTGGGGCACGCACATGCGCTAACATGCTTCAAGCTGCGGGGTCCGGAACTGGCGTTGTAGTTGGCCGTGTGGGAGTCCAGCGCCTTAACCACTACTCCTTTTCTGGTCCTCGTCATTTTTGTTTGTTTGTTTTAAATTTGCGGCAGGGCATGTGCACTCACCAGAGAGAGAGGGAAAGTGAGAAAGCAAGCCACCAAGTCCGGGACTCGAACCACGGTCGACCGTGTGGGAGTATAGGACTTTAACTACCATGTCACTCGCCGGCCTCCCTGTGTGGCCCATTCTAACGACCACCGTGCAGGTGTTCAGATCAGCTCAGTCCCTGTGGGCCCACAGTGATGCAGAGAGAGCAGTCGGAGAGGGCGGAGGCTCGGCCCCAGGCTCGGCCGGTGTGGCCTCTGCATTGGCTCCTGTGTTAGAAACCAGACTCCTCATTTGGTGGCCAAGGGAAGTTGACTCACTGATGAAGCGGCAAGGGTTAATCATGCTTCCAAGGGAAGAATTTGTCCACATAATAATTACATGGACAGATGTCTTAGCTGTGTGAATTTTAAAATGAAAATGAAAATTTTTTAGAGTTTCCTGTAGGGCCTAGGCACTCACCAGAGAGAGTATGAGGAAAAGTGAGAAAGCAGTCCCCAGGGTGCGTGGCCACGCCGCAACCATTTGTCCATTCTCTTGGGATTCCGGGCATGCATGCTCACGCGCCCCAGGGTGGGGGAATTTTCAAGCTGCCAGGTGTGGGACTCGAACCACACAGTCAACCATGTGGAAATCCACCACCTTAACCACCATGCTACCTGCTCGCCTGTGAATATTTTCACATATTTAAAATTGGGGTCTATTTTGCCATCAAGGAAAAATATAAGCAAAAATGGATCAGATACTCCACCCCGGGTGGTTTGGTAGGCCTGATCTAGTCTTTGTATTCCACTTCCTTTAAGTAAAAGCTGGGTCCTGACTCATTAGGTTGATTTTAGGATCTGCTAAAATAAAATGAGGGGGTACTCAGCAGGCTGGGACAGCCTAGCGTTTTCTCAGTCGGGGTCTACCTACAGACTCCATCAAGACTTGGCGTGCTCCAGAGAACAAGGGGGTGTGGCGTGGGTGTCACCGAAGGGGAGTGACCATTTTTTTGATCACTGACTCTCAAGATCAGGAACAATGGAGGCTTAGAATAGCAAGAAACCGCCTCTACTGGAGTCGCGACAGGTGCCAAGGCCACCGGTGCTTTGGAAAGAGAACAGGATGACGTCATCTCCAGCCAGCCACCTGGAGCCCCGAGGTGACCAGAGCTCTGCCCTGGGTGAGGCAAGAGCTGAGCAGCTCTGGGTTTCTTTCTTTCTTTCTATTAAATTGTTATTTTATTTAACTTTATTTATTTTAATTTAACCAGAGAGAGAGAGTGGAGGAGAGGGGAATGAGAAAGCAACCCCCCAGATCCGGAACGCGAACTGTGGCCAGCCATGTGGGGGTCCAGCGCCCTTCACCACCACGCCACCTGCCAGCCCCAGCCAGTTGGTATCTTCAAAGACATTGGAGATTGTGAATATATTCAGTCAGCACAGCCTGCTGGTTAAGAGTTCTATAGAGGAAGCCGGATCCCACAAGGCTGACCAGGGTTCGATTTCCCTGGGAGCTTGAAATACACTGGTCGCAGGATGGAGACATGGAGGAAAAGGACCGAAAGTGAGCAGACCCCATCACTGGAGGTGCTGTCCCTCTGTCTCCCTGCCTTATGCAAGATGCCTTCCGACATAAAAAGCGATTTCGTTTTACATTTGATTTCAGTGATATCGGTTAGCTTTGACCTTGGCTGAACTTCAGAATCTACACGGGTGTAGTGTCCTGGATGAGGACTCTCAGCCCCTTAACCCTTGTTTACGTAGATTAGATTCTGTCCTTAAGAACAAAAGCAGGTGGCCCAGCAGGTGACCTGGCGGTTAAGGTGCTGGACTTCCACTTGGCCTGACTGTGGTTCTAGTCTCAGACCCAGTGGCTCTCAATTTTTTCTGAGAAATTAGACCTTAATTGTTTAATTTTATTTATTTCTTTAGTTATTGTGGAGAGGTTTTCGCTATAGGGCGTGTGCACTCACCAGACAGACAGAGAGAGACATAGAGACAGAAAGCGAGAAATCACCCCCCAGAGGGGATGGCCACACCGCAGTCCCTTCTCCTCCATTCTCCTCTCAGGATCCGGGGCACATACGCACACGTGCCCGTCATGAGTTTAAGCCACCGGGTCCGGGATGCGAACCGCGGTCGACTACGTGGGAGTCCAGTGACATAGCCATTACGCTAGCTGCTGGTTCCCCTTAATTGTTTAATTTATGAATGATCCTTAGATGATTTTGTTTTGCCCTGCTCAGGTCAACAATAGTCAATATAGTGTCTTTCCTGTGCGGACCAGCGGAGTTGCTGTCAATCTGCCTGGTTGAACAAATGGGGGTGGAGAAATTGGCTGTTTTCAGTTCCGTACTGGGTCAGCTGGTGGCGTGGTGGTTACAGCGGCCAGGTCTTACGTGGCTGACTACACAGTTCGAGTCACCGACTCGACAGCCTGTGCGTGTGCATCCAAAATCCCACAAGGAGAATCGGAGGAGAAGGAATTGCGGCACGACCCTCTTACTCTCTTTCTGTCTCTCCAGGGAATGCACGTGCCTTCTAGCAAATTAAAAAAAAAAAGTCAGTACCTTAAACAGTAGACTTAAGAATTTAGTCCAGTGTCTGCCCTTTCTATCTCAGTTAAGAGGTCAGCATTCTCTTTACCCTTTTATAGAATTGTTTTTACTGGGAGCTTCTTAGGTAAATGCTTATAAATAGAAAGGTTTTTAATTTTTTTAATTTATCCGGGGCCAGCAGATGGTGTAGTAGTTACGTCACTGGATTCACGCATGGGTGACCATGGGTGACCATGGTTCAAGTCCCAGATCCAGTAGCTTCAGACTCACACTGGGCACGTGTGCATGCCCAAGATCCCAGGAGAATGGAGGAGATGGGCGTGCAGCATGGCCATCTCCCCTGGGGGGTGATGTCTCACTTTCTGTCTCTCTGTCTCTACGGCGAGCATATATGTATGCCCTCTAGCAAAAATCTCTCGCAATTTTTTTATTGATCATTATTGTTATTTTTAAATTTGCTATAGGGCACATGAGCTCACCAGAGGGGGACAGAGGGAAAGTGAGGAAGCAAGCCGCCAGGTCCAGGACTCGAACAGTAGTCAACCATGTGGGAAACCAGTACCTTCACCACCACACCATCTGCTGGCCCTGTAAGTAGATTTTATTTCTCGTAATTGGCTGCCTCTGCCTTATGTGCGTTGCTAGAAGACGCACACATAAAGAAGCCAAGAGAGGGACCAGCAGGTGGCATAATGTCTACGTCACTGGACTCCCATGTAGTTGACCATGGTTTGAGTCCCGGACCCAGTGGCTTAAACTCACACCAGGCGCGTGTGCGTGCGTGCCCAAGATCCCGAGAGGAGAATGGAGGAGAAGGGATTGCGGCGTGACCATCCCCCCTGGGGGATGATTTCTTGTTCTGTCTCTCTGTCTCTCTCTTTCTGGCGAGGACACGTGCCCTATTGCAAAAAAAAAGCTCTCTCAAAAAAGAAAAAAAGCAGCGGCAGCAGCAGCCAGGGGACTCAGTTGCGGTTTTTACCATAAAGCTCCTGGTTTAGGTAGCTAGTTCTCTGTCCTCCTCTGCACATTGAAGGGGCTGGAGGAATGTTGGGAAGCCTCTCGCTGTGTCGAGAAATTTAGCGAAGTCTCCCCCGGCGAGGATGACGTGGCTCTGGACGATGTCTTTACCTCGTGGAAATTTGACGAGTGGTGTTCGTGCTTGTTCTGACCGAGAAACCCTCGCTTGCACCACGAGACTCACGAGGGATCGTGGAGAACTTGGCCAAGGATATTGCTCGAGGGACAGAGAATGGGAATGGTGAGATTTTTAAAGATAATTTATAACAGGAAGAGAAAAGAGCAAACCGCCAAACAGACGCGGGCTCTTCCCTTCTCGAGCCGTTTTAACCCCTGAGTGCACAGCCTTAGAAAATCAAGTTAACTTCCAGTGTTGGGGAAGAACTCGTCACCCTGCATTAGTGTGAAGTTGACCTTCTGCACTTCCGTTTTAGTTTTATGGTTCAAGAATATTTTTGCTTTGCTAAAAGGGCTCAAATTAATTCTCTGTGTAGGATGACGGCTTGAAGTGTCCCCCAAATTTCAGAAAGTCCCAGATTTCTTGTTGGTGTCCTAATCCCACAACTCCCCTGCAGAATACTGAGCGTACCACCCAGAATCTTTTTTTTTTCAAAGATGTTTTTGCTATAGGGCACATGCTCTCGTTGGAGAAGGAGAGACAGAGACAGTGAGGGGGAGTTAAAAATCACACCCCCCCCCCAGGGGTGATGGCCACGCCACAATCCCTTCTCCTCCATTCCCCCCAGGATCTTGGGCAGGCACGTGTGTTCACCATGAGTTTTAAGCCACCTGGTCTGGGACTCGAACCTCAGTCGGCCACGTGGGAGTCCAGCGATGTAACCGCTATGCCATGTGCTGGCTCCTTCCATCTAGAATCTTAAAGCATTTAGAAACTTCACCAGAGGAGCAGCTTTCTCTGCCTGGGGGAGATGGGCAATGGGAGGATTTTGAGCTACAAAGTGGCAGCAGAAATTTCACAGTTTCCTGACAGTTTAATGACAGGGTAGAGCCGGAAGTGGGAACTGAAGCAAGGAGGGAGGTGATAAAAATAACAGTAATCCAGGGCTGGCAGGTGGTGTGGTGGTTAAGGGCGCTGGACTCCCACAGAGCCAACTGGAGTTCGAGTCCTGGACCTGGCGGCTTGCTCTCTCACTCTCCTTCTCTCTCTCTCTCTCTTTCTCACTCTGTCCCTCTCTGTCAGATTAAAATAAATAAAATAAAATAATTAAAAAAGAACAGTAATCAGGTTGATGAATATCTAGAGTTCAGGCTAGAATTTTAGGCAAATTTCCTATTGGTTTTCAAAATGGCAGACATTTTGAAAACCTATCTTTACCAGGTGTTATGGGGGCCGCATGTGCTGTGGTACTTGGGGTTGCAAGATTCCCACATGGCCAACCATGGTTCAAGTCCCGAACCTGCGGGCTTGCGTTCTCACTTTCCTCTCTCTCACTCTGTCCCTCTTTAGTCAAATTAAGTAAATAAATAAATAAAGCTAAATAAAATAATTTTTTCGAGAGGTTTTCGCTATAGGGCATGTGCACTCACCAGACAGACAGGGAGAGACAGAGAGACAGAAAGCGAGAAATCACCCCCCAGGGGGGATGGCCACGCCACAATCCCTTCTCCTCCATTCTCCCCTCGGGATCTTGGGCACGCACGCACATGCGCCCGGTGTGAGTTTTAAGCCACCGGGTCCGGGACGCGAACCGCAGTCGACTACGTGGGAGTCCAGCGACATAGCCATTACGCTAACTGCTGGTTCCCAATAAAATAATTTTTAAAAAGAGGCATTGTGACCCTGGGCTTTGAGTCAGGGTTTGGCTTTGTGGCATTTTCCCAGTTAAAGTTTAAAAAAAAAAAAGAACAAGTGAGTGGTTAGAGTGTGTCATCAGAATAAGCCCCTCTAGGAAGCACCTTGCAGTCTGGGGCAGAGCCACCAGGTCTGTTCATAGCTTTTCTTTTTACTTATCATCATCATTACTAGTATTGTCTTGCTCACCCCTCAGGGAGGATGGCCATGCTGTAGTCCCTTCTCTGGGAGTTTTGGGATGCACATACACGCCTCTAGCATGATCTTCAAGCCACTTGGTCAGAGACTCGAACCGTGACGTCAGCCATGTGGGAGCCAGCGCCTTAACCTCCACACCACCTACTGGCCCGCCATTACTTCTTGCATGGAAAGGACCCGGGATAGGTAGGCTTGTGTGTAGGCGTGTGTCATTGAGTTTACATGTGTAGATAGTTGGATGTATAAGAAGTTACAATGTTTCTCTCCATGATAGTAATTTTTTTTCTTTGAAGAATGATTTGATTTAACTTTACTTATTATTATTTGACTATTTCCCGAGAGAGAGAGAGAGAGAGAAAGTGAGAAAGCAAGCCTTCAGGTGTGGGACTCAAACCACAGTTGGCCATGTGGGAGTCCAGGGCCCTTAACCACCGCACCACCTGCTGGCCCCAGTACTAGTAATTTTTAAGGAGTCTACTTTGGAACCTGTTTCTACCGTGTGGGCGTACTCTGCAAAATCCCCTGGCAAATAGATTTTTAGTCATCAGGGAATTTACTCTCTGGATTCCGGTGCTTATTTCTTCGTTCACACGCGTCCCACCAGTTCCAAATGTGGCTTTCTCAAATACATTTTGAAGCTTTGCTAGTAAATACCGTCTGGTGGCATGTGGCTATTTCGTGTCGTTTTTGCTGTGTTTTGGTTTATGTCAGTTACTCCTGCGTGAAAGGAACAGAGGATCTAAGGGCCTTCATCCGACCAGGAGGGAGTGGGAGAGTCAAGAGCTGACGGTAGCGACGTCTCAGGGGACCGGAAGCAGTAAGCCCGTTACCGCGGCACTTGTCTTCTGAAAGCTGGATCCTGTCTCAACAAGGAAGTAGAACAGAACGATGGTGGTTAAAACTCTGAGACGCCGGGACCAGCAGTTAGCGTAATCACTATGTCACTGAACTCCCATGTAGCCGACCGTGGCTCGAGTCCCGGACCCGGTGGCTTAAACTGACGCCGGGCGCGTGTGCGTGCGTGCCCAAGATCCCGAGAAGAGAATGGAGGAGAAGGGATTGCGGCGTGGCCATCCCCCCTGGGGGGTGATTTCTCGCTTTCTGTCTCTCTGTCTCTGTCTGTCTGGCGGACACATGCACCCTGTAGCAAAAACCTCTCCAAAAAAAAAAAGAAAGAAAGAAAGAAAGAAAAAACTGATATGCCTTCAAAGGAACTGGGATGGCTAATCTAGGGAAAAGAAATGTAAAGTTGGAACAGAGCTGGCTTCTGAGTGACTGGTATTCTCTCTCTCTCTTATTTTTTTAGAGTTTTGCCATAGGATCCATGGTTTCACTGGGGAGACAGACAGAGAGAAAGGGAAAGTAAGAAATCACCACCCATGGGGATGGCCATGCTGCAGTCCTGTCTCCTCCGATCTCCTCTCGGGATTCTGGGCATACATGCATACATGCCCAGCGTGATTTTCAAGCCACCAGGTCTGGGACTCGAGCGGCTGAGTCAACCAGCTGGAACCCAGCACCTTAACTCCCAATGCCGCCTGCTGACCCCTACTTATACAATATTTTAAAACTCTGTATAAGATATTATTTTTAGGTGTGACAGCCATTAAGTGTCCTCGTATTCATGGTGCATATGAAATTTCGTAGTACAGCTTCTAAGTGAGGACCCGTTACATATTCCAGAAGGGCTAACCAGGCCATCAGCCTGACACGCACCAGCTCGCGCCGCACCTCGTTATACGACCCCGTGTCACTGTCATTCCACGCCGGCTCCCCAGCTCTGTCACCAAGTTGTTTTCGTAGCTGCCCTTCCCCTCGGGCTCTCAGGCTGAAGTCAGCTCTTCACAGAGTTTTAGGATTGAGAAGGACCGGAGCAAACTTTTGATCCAACTGAGAAGAGTGAGCTTCAGAGAGAGGAGGTGGAGGGGCCAGCAGGTGGCGTGGCGTGTGGGGCACTGGACTCTCACATGGACGACCACAGTTTGAGTCCCGGACCCGGTGGTGTGCTTGCTCACTTTCTCCCCCCATCCTCTGGTCAAATTAATAATAATAATAGCAATCATAAATAAAATTAAATAAGATAATTCTAAAAAAAGGAAAGGAAAGAAAGAGGAGGTGACAACCCGGAAACACGCAGTGAGCTGGAGATAGACTTGGAACCACGACCCCGCTCTCCAGATGTTGAACTGAATGCTTTTCAACTCTCTCTCCTCTGAGTGACCTTGCTTCATCTTTCCTCTTACAGTTCCAAAATAGTCATTTTTCTTTATTTGCCAGTTTTTATTATAAAATGTTTAAAAGGAAAATTCAGTGCATGAAGTGAGGGGAAAATCGAGCCCATAAAGAAAATCCCTCCCATCTCCAGTTCCTCGCTTTTCCGAGGTAACCAATGTTAAGTCGCTTTTGCAGCCTTCTCATGACTTTCGTGTCACGGTCACAGAATGGCTGCCTTATCTCCAGCTATCACATTTACATTCCAGACAGTCAGACAGAAGAGAGGACAAACGGTATCAGAGCCACAGCTGGCCTTATCTCTAACTAGGAGAAGCAGAAGCTTTTCCAGGTGCCCCAAGCAGACCCGTGTTCGTGTGGCTATGCCCAGATCTGCGTTACGTGGCTGCCCTGGCTCCAAGAAACCCTAGAATAGAAAGCATTTGGCTGCATCAGTCCCTCTCGTCGGGAGTCCATTTCGAGGCTGTCACTGTTTTCATATTGGATTTTGATAGATTAAGCTTTTGACAAGCCACCTTACTGTATGTTCCTGTTGTTTTGTGATTTTTCAGTTGTTTCTCATGTCTTCTGGGATGTTATTTGAACACAATGAACATTTTGCTGTTTTCATTTCTGTTTATAAAGCTCTTCGGTCAAGAAGCTGTCAGTGGCAAGTAATGGCAAACCCATTCCAATTACTTAAAAGAGAAAGGAAAGGAATTTATGAATTCACACAGTTGAAAAGCCTGAAGACAGGGCAGGCTTCGGGTGCCGTTCGACTTGGAGAATCATGGTGTTACCAGGTTCCGGCTTCATTTCTCTGTGACTTTGTTGATGTGTGACGTGCTCCTTGGATTGGCTTTTACTGAGAGCAGAATGGCGATACGATGTTAGCCAGAGGAAAATGCCTCTCTTTCGCTCTCTTTTTTTAAAAAAAAAAAATTATTTAGTTTTATTTATTATTGTTATTTTAAAATTTGACCAGAGATAGAGAGAGGGAAAGTGAGAAAGCAAGCTGCCAGGTTGGACTCGAACCATGGTTAGCCATGTGGGAGACCAGTGCCTTAACCACCACGCCACCTGCCGGCCCCTCTGTCTCTCTCTTTTTTTTAAATGCCAGCATGGACGTGTGTGTATGCACGAGGGACAGAGGTCGCGAGTGAACAAGAGAGAGCATGAGCGCAGCTGTGAACGCACACGAGCATTCCCCACAGGGCCTGGCCTCATGGTGCTCCGTCCCGTGGGGCCCTGGGCATGCACTCACTGGTGCACCGTGTGTTTTTCAAGCCACTGGATGGGACTCCAGCTCTGGTCAGCCACGTGGCCTCTGCCTGCTCTGTGCAGCTGCTAACTGCTGCCCCAGGGGCCAGCCCAGAGCGCCTCTCTCGGTATCTGTCATAGGCTTCATTTCAGAATGTTTCTAGCAGACACCTGAGATACGGCACATCCTTCTGTCAGTCACTGTGACTTCCTGGTCTGTCCTGCAGATACCCCATTTTCATTGTTGTTTCTGTTGTTTTTATTGCTCTTAGGATGGTGTCCATTTCTGCAATAGCTTAACTTTCCTCTTTCTTGCTTAAACTTTGGTTGAACTTTGGTAGTTATCTTTTCTTTTTCTTTTTTTTTTTTTTAATTTTGAGAGGTTTTACATGCACTCACCAAAAGTGAGAGAGAGAAAGCACTAGGGACCAGCAGATGGCACAATGGTTATGTTACTGGACTCCCACGCCATCCGCAATCCCTTCTCCTCCATTCTCCTCTCAGGATCTTGGGCAACACACACACACGCCCGGCACGAGTTTAAGCCACCAGTTCCGGGACTCGAACCACGGTCGACTGCATGGGAGTCCAACAACACAGTCATTACACCAACTGCTGGTCCCACCAGTTATCTTTTCATTTGTCCTTGTTGTCTGATTGTTTCCTATTTGAACTCATAATAGGGATTGTGGTTTTTGCTTTTAAGAATTATTTTATTTTATTAATTAATTATTATTATTATTATTATTATTTGACCAGAGGGAGACAGGGAAAGTGAGAAAGCAAGCCTCCAGGTACGGGACTTGAACTGCAGTCTGCCGTGTGGGAGTCCAGTGCCTCAGTCACCATGCCACTTGCTGGCCCTAGTTGTGGTTATTTGAAAAAACCTGCTGGAGAAATGCTCGTTCCTGACTTGCAGGGTCGTCCCAGCGTAACTGCTCTGCTGTGCTTCCCTTACTCGTTATTTGTGCCGTTCCTTCCCTTCTTTCATCTGGCCTCGATTTGCACCGTTCCTTGGTGATTCTTGCCTCATTATTACTCACTTTTAAGTGGGGATTATTTGGACCAACCCGCGGTGTGTTGGTGACAGCTGCTAAATCCCAATGGCCGAATGTGGTTGGAGCCCGCGGTCCCGCTGGGCGCGTGTGCATGCCTGCCAAAAATTCCAAGAGGAGAATGGAGGAGAGACGGCAGTGTGGCCATCGCCCTTGGGGGTGCTTTCTCACTTTCTCTCTGTGTCTCTCTCTGACAAATGCGTGTGCCCCATAGAAAAATCTAAAAATAATCATGAACTGGGAGTGTTCATTCTGGGCAGCGTGCTGAACGCTTGGGATCGGGAGGCCCTGGACAAAGCGCTGGGACTATGGGCAGCTTGAATTTCAGTTTTTGCCTCAGAATTCTTCCTCTTTTATTTTAACTTGAAAAATCATTTTGGGGACCAGCAGTTAGCGTAATGGCTATGTCGCTGAACTCCCATGTAGCCGACCGCGGTTCAAGTCCTGGACCCAGTTAAACTCACACCAGGCATGTGTGCATGTGTGCCCAAGATCCCAAGAGTAGAATGGAGGAGAAGGGATTGCGGCATGGCCATCCCCCCTGGGGGGTGATTTCTCGCTTTCTGTCTCTATCTTTCTGGCGAGCACATGCGCCCTATAGCAAAAGCATCTCCAAAAAAAATTATTTTGTTTATTCCACAAGAGACAGATAGGCATCTCCAATGGAGTACCAGTCCACCCTCCAGCCTTGAGCCAGCCCCGTATCACAGGCAGGTGTGTTTCTGAGGTCCTCAGGGAGGTCTCCGTACTTGAACCAAGAACCTCCCCATGTAGGTTAGCCTCACAGAGGATCCCTTCTTGCCTCTGTGGCGCCATCCAGTCCCTAAGTTCTGTGCTTTCTTTCATTGATTAGAAACAAAGTAAAAATGAAGGTTCAGTTGACATAAAGTTTAAGAATCTTTTCTGGGCCAGAGGTGACGTAATGGTTAAGGCACTGGTCTCCCATGTAATCAACTGTGGTTTGAGTCCCAGACTTGGTGACTTGAAACTCACCCGAGTGCATGTGCATGTATGCCCAAAATCCTGAGAGAAGAATGGAGAAGGGATTGTGGCATGGCCATCCTCCACAGGGGTTGGGGGACGATTTCTCACTTTCTGTCTCTATGGTGAGCACATATACTCTTGAGCAAAAAATCTCTTTAAAAAAAAAAAAAAGGAAGAAAGAATCTTTTCTAAGGATCCCAAAGTTTTTTGAATTTTACAACTAAATTTAAATGATGTTTCCTCTGATGTTCTATATACCCCCGTTCCCTTAAGGGTGTGTGTGTATAACAATCTGTAACAGTAATACCGAAAAATTGTGCTGGGATAGAGAGATGCTGAAACAGGACCAGCAGATGGTATAGTGGTTATGTCACTGGACTCCCACGTAGTTGAATGAGGTTCAAGCCCCAGGCCCAGCAGCTTAAAACTCACACCGGGCATGTGCGTGCCCAAAACCTCCAGAGGAGAATGGAGGAGAAGGGATTGCAGTGTGGCCATCTCCCTGGGGGG
>NW_006160227.1:435870-455219 GCF_000334495.1 Tupaia belangeri chinensis | reverse complement strand
CAAGCGCTGGCTGAGGGGGGGGGGGGAAGAGGGTGATTCCTTGCTTTCTCTTTGTCTCTCCAGCGAGCATACCTGCCCTGCAGCAAAAAAAAAAAAAAAAAAAAAAAATCTCTCTTTAAAAAAAAAAAAAAAGACACCGAAACTTGCAAGGTAAAACTCAACGGTTGCAATCAGGGTACTTCACGATTTGAAGACTAATTCCCGCTGTGCTACAGAGCGAGTGTTTGCACAGCACCTAGAAGTCCAAGAGGGAGGACGGGAAGGGGCCTTACGGGCACCCGTGAGCTCCAGCATTGCGCCCGCCGCGTGCTGGCGAGCAGACTGGCCCAGGCCTTTGCCACAGGAGCTTGGGCTCGGGTTCGGGAGAGAGCGCCATGCGTAATCATAACAGGCCAAGTTAGATCCCATGGCAGCATCACCGAGGGATCCGTGACGTCACTAGTCCAGAGAGGAGGACGAGCCCAGGGCGGTTACGTAGAATGCCCAAATCCCGCGTAGCTGGTGCGCGGAGGAATGCGCTTAGGACCTGCTTCTGTCTAACTCCTGGCCTCCAGGATCGGACATTGTAAGTATTTTTTTATTTTCAGAAACTGTTGTCCTTACTGGTCAGTCAGTCAGAATTCATTTAATACCCCCTGGGGGGTGATTTCTCGCTTTCTGTCTCTATGTCTCTGTCTGTCTGGCGAACGCACGCGCCCTATAGCGAAAACCTCCAAAATAAAAAAAAAAAAAGATTATTGGGACCAGCAGTTAGCATAATGGCTATGTTGCTGAACTCCCATATAGTCAACCACGATTCAAGTCCCGGACCCGGTAGCTTAAACTCATGCTGGGTGCGTGTGTGTGCGTGCCCAAGATCCTGAGAGGAGAATAGAGGAGAAGGGACTGCGGTGTGGCCATCCCCTGGGGGGTGATTTTGCTCTGTCTCTCTGGTGAGCGCATGTGCCCTGTAGTAAAACAAACAAACAATAAAACCTCTCAAAAAATGATTATTTAATTTTATTTATTTATTATTATTTTTGCTATAGGGCATGTGCACTCACTGGAGAGCGAGAGAGAGAAAGTGAGAAAGCAAGCTGCCAGGTCTGGGACTCAAACTGCAGTTGGCCATGTGGGAGTCCAGCGCCCCAACCACCACACCACCTCCCGACCCCTATAGCAGGTATTTTATTGTCTTTATCTAGTGAAGTCCTGTTGGCTCTTCCACCCTGTAGGCCACAGCAATTTTGGGGAAGTGGAGGAAGAAGTGGCTCTCTTCTTTCATTTTTTTTCTTTCAGATTTTTGCTATAGGGTGTGTGTGCTTGCTAGAGAGACAGAGACAGAGGAAAAATGAGCATGCACCCCCCGGGTGGGTGGCCATACTGCAATTCCATCTCCTTTCAGGGTTTTGGCATGGTCGCATACGTTCCTGGTGTGTTTTCAAGCTGCTGGGTCCAGGATTCGAACCATGTAGTTGGCCCTGTGAGATTCAGCCCCTTAACTTACCTGCCACTTGCTGGCCCAAAAGGTGGCTGAAAAAAAAAGGTAATGAAGGAATTCATCTACATATTTCCCTTTTATCTGATTTTAAGGTTAATTATGAGGAATATAGAGATGATATAAATTACATTGCGGGGCGGAAGCAGGTGGCGTGGTGCTTAAGGCTCTGGACTTCCCCATGGCTGACCGTGTTTCGAGTCCTGGACCAGGCAGCTTGCTTTCTCATTTTCCCTACCTCTCTCTTTCTGTCTCTCTGGTGAGTGCATCTAACTTGTAGCAAACCTAAAGATAATAATGATGATAAATTAAAGTTAAATAAGTAATTTTTCAAAGAATTATGTTATTTAACTTTATTTACTAATTTTTAAAATTTGACCAGAGAGGGACAGAGAGAGAGAGAGAAAGAGAGAGAGAGAGAAAGTGAGAAAGCAGGCTGCCAGGTCTGATACTTGAGCTTTGGTTGGCCACATGGGAGTTCTATGCCCCTAACCACCATGCCACCTGCCAGCCCCAAATAAGTAATTGTTAAAATATCTATGGAAGAGCACGCAGAAGTGTATGCAAATTCCATAGTATTGACTCCAGGACTGGAGTGCCCGAGGGTTTCAGGGTCTGCGGGGATCCTGGAACCAGTCCCTGCAGATACTAAGACATGCCTGTACTCGGTGTGGAATGCCTCGTTCCCAACTCCGCTTTCAAATTCTGTTCTTTTAAGGGCCCAGACAAATGCCACTTTCTTTTCTGTCCCTTTTTTCTAAAGGCCGCTTTCTTTATGAAACTCACGCCAAAGTGCCCTCCGGAAGTGAGATCCCTCCCTCCTGTGCCTCGCAATGGTTGGTGGTCTGTCGTTCTCGCGCTCTGTCCTCAAGAACACGGGATGCATCCTTTCCATCTTTGGAGTTTTTTAGTTTTTTTGTTGGTTTGTTTGTTTTGTTTTGAAGATTTATTGGTTTCTTCCATGAATGAGAAAGACAGACAGACGGACAGAGAGCACACCCAACAGGGGGTCTTGATGCTGAGCTCTTCCCGGCTTGAGTTGGCCCTGGGTTCTGGAGTGCGCATGGAACCTTGCCGGGTGGGACAGCCTCGCACAGTGACATGTTTGACCACGTGCCACTGCCTGGCCTCCAGTCTTTGGGTCCAAACCTCTTCTGGGTCTGGAAAGAGGCTAGTGGTCTTCATATTCATTGAGACAACACTCTCTCTACCTGTTAACTGAATACCTCGCTGGCCCTGTGTCTAGGATCCCACAGGCAAGGAAGCGATACTTGGAAGCATGAAAATGGGATATATGTTGGTTTAACTTCTGTAATAGATTTTTTTGAGAGTAACTTTATTTAACTTTATTTCTTTGCTTATTTTAACTTGACCAGTGAGGGACAGAGGGAGAGAGAGAAAGAGAGAGGCAAAGTGAGAAAGCAAGCTGCCAGGTCTGGGACTTGAACCTCAGTCGGCCACGTGGGAGTCCAGCCTTTAACCACCACACCACCTGCCGGCCCCACTTCTTTAATAGATTTTGACTACATCCTGACCCAGGGCAGGATCAATTCCTATCTGAGGCTTGGAGGTGGGTCAGGTGCACATGGGGTTGGATGTCTCTGTTTCTAGGGCTGAGCAACACTCTTCTCTCTTGTATTTTTTTTTTTTTTTTTTTTTAAGAGAGATTTTTGCTATAGGGCATGTGTGCTTGCTGGAGAGACAGAGAGAGAGAGAGAAATCACCCCCAAAGAGGAATGGCTACACTGCAGTCCGTTCTCCTCCATTCTCCTCTTAGGATCTTGGGCACACACGCACACATGCCTGGCATGAGTTTTAAGCCACCGGTTCCAGAACTCAAACCGCAGTCAACCATGTGGGAGTCCAGCAACATAGCCAATATGCCATCTGCTGCTCCCAGCAACATTCTTCTCATAATAAAAATAAGTTCTAGGTGCTGCACTTTGGGGGTTCAAAAAAAAAAAAAAAAAACTAGAACTGGATTAGTTGCTTTGGAAGCAATCGTACCTGTAGAATAGTTATACACAAAACATGGTGGTTTGGGCCAGCAGGTGGATATGGGCTATATGGGTTCCCTCTCGAAAACTTGTTCGACTGGGAAAATGGTAAGAGGACAGAGAGAAGTACTTATTTAGATGGGACGTAACTTGGCACCATTGTACCTAGGATTGTAATTTCCCCTGGCAACCTGGACCACTGGGCCTGCAGCGCAGAGAGTTCATAACCTTAATCCTTGAATAATTAGAACTTCAGAGATCATAGCTAGCCATTCCTAGTAATAGGATTAGACCTGAGACTTTTACGGGGTGTGGTGGTTAGGCTCCTTAACCCACTGCTCACTGGCCTCTCTTCATAACTAGTGACAACCAGGAATTTTAGAGCTTCTCATTTTCATTGAGGAGAACCGTCAGATTCCTTCTAGCAAACGTCTTACTTCAATGTTTTTCTCAGAGAACGTAGAACTCCGGGTTGTTCGAAGTCTTCTCTGTATTATTGTTGCTATTGTTAACTAAAACCATCAGGAAAATTAGCTGAACCTGAACCTTGTTCTTCATGCCTCTTGTTATGATAAAATATTCCTGCCCCCCCCCCCCCCCCCCCCGCCCCCTTTTGTCTTTGTCCATGGAGGTAAAAGTACCTCCGTCTTGGGGCCAGCAGGAGTGTGGTAGTTAAGGAGGCACAGGGTCCCATATGGTCGACTCTGCAGTTCAAGTCCTGGACCAGGTAGCCTGAAAAACACGCTCTGTGTGTGTGTCTGTGTGTGTGTGTGTGCCCCCAAAATCCTGAGAGGAGAATGGAGGAGATGGGATTGTGGGACACGCATGCACACACGCCTAGCGTGAGTTCAGTTCAGTACTTCCGCCTAGGTTCGTTCTATTGTGCTCTCCCCAGGAAGTGCTTGCAAAACCAGGGAAGCCTGACTTGACCACAGGAGAGGAGATGGCACCACACCGGACAGACCTTGTCACAAAGCTTTGTTTATTCTTCCAGGAGCCTGTTCACCCCAGGCCAGGAAAGGCTTTGCTAGGAAGTTCAGTGAAGACGAAATGGCCAAAGGCGAGGTGTGCTAGACTCAAGTCTTTGTCTTCTCTCCCCATTACATTTCTTGTAATTTAGGGTGCAGAGAGGGAAAAACTCTTACAGATGGAGAGTTCTTTGCTAAATGCCGGGAAGGCACAGCATGTTGGAAACTGATCTGGTTCTCTTCCATTTTGCCCCTTCCTCTCCCCTCCGCTTCCCTCCCCTCCTCTTCTTCCTTCCTTTATCATTCTTTCTTTCTATGGCTTATTTTTTCCACGAGTAAGAGAAAGAGAGGAGAGAGAAAGATGGGAGGACAGAGAGACAGCCCCTCTAACAGTGTGTCTATGTCAGGATCCACCCCCACCTCCGCATCAGCCAGTCCGGGTCTTGGGCATCCCCTGGGCACCCCCTGTCTGGTGTAATCAGGGAAGTTGCAGGATGTGAACCCAGAGTCCTCCCATATGGATCAGCCTTGAAGATCCTAGCATATCTGTTTACTCCTGTGCCACTGTCTGGGCCCCAGTCATTTAGCTTCTTTCTTAAGTATCAATAGATTACTGGCTCCAGGGTGGAGCCTATTAATGAATAGGCTAGGGGAAAAAAAAAAATTCTTACTGTCTGGACTCAGCATGAATAGGTCTGAAACAAAACAAAACAAAACAAAAAACAAAAAACTGCCTTACCTGGGGCCTAACTTTTAGAAATACTTTACTAGCTTTCTCTTCACCTTCAGGGCGGGATAGCAACTAGGAGAAAAGGCTGACAGAGTCTATTTTTCTTATCAATTAGGTGCTTAAGCTTTTCATTTGCCTTTTGTGAAGTGTCTTTTACAAGAGATAATAAAAAATGTTTGAGATCTTTTTAGAAGCTTCTGCACAATTGCAGGCATCCCTGGGTGAGCCTAATTTGGGAGCCTTCTGTTTAAAATTCACTTTGAAGTGTTGTTCATCTGGTCACACAGTGGCCATTTGAATTCTAAATTATCTTCATTAAGGTTTTGACACTTTATGTAATTATATACAGCTTTTAGGGTTATATATATATTTTGTAAAGTTCCTTTATTTCTTGAGTGGGACAGAGTAGGAAGGAGAGGAAAGAGGAGGAGGAGGGAGGGAGAAGCACTCCAACATGGCCTTCATGCTACATGTGCCCCCCCCAGCCAGTCAGGATCATTTGGGGCATCCACCTGTGTGTGTGCAGGTCTACACAGAAACCTCAGGAACCCAGGTCCTCCCACCTGACTTGTGTCTAGGAGCTGGCCAGGGGTCATAACTCATCCATGACAAAGCAAGACAGGAGAACCGGAAGGCAGAGTTGCAGACCTTTACAAATTAAGGATCCTTTTGGTCATGGGAAATAACCACACTCTGCAGAAATAATGATCGAGGCAGTTTATTTGAAGCACAAGATTGAGAGGCTAGGCCCGGAGAAAGACTAAAGTGTTTCTCAGGGTGTACAGAAGCAGTGAGTGGTTCCTTTTATTTCCTTTTGAGAGTAGAATGAGACAAAGTTGCAAATCAGCATGAGGGTTTTTTACATGGATCTTGCACCAAAAAGGCTGGCCATCTGAAAGCTGAGGCTTGTAGATTATAGGTGGTCTTAGAAACTCGTTTGTTTGTTTGTTTGTTTGTTTTTTGGAGAGGTTTTTGCAAAAACTATGGGCACGTGCACTCGCCAGAAAGACAGAGAGAGACAGAAAGCAAGAAATCACCCCTGGGGGAGATGACCACGCCGCAGTCCCTTCTCCTCCATTCTCCTCTCGGGATCTTGGACACTCACACACGTGTGCCTGGTGTGACTTTAAACCACCGGGTCCGGGACTTGAAACATGCTCAACTACATGGGCGTCCAGCGACATAGCCATTATGCCAATTGGTGGTCCCGATGGTCTTAGAAATTCTTAGGTTAGCAGTTAGTTAAAGAAAAACACAAGTCTTTGTTCCTGAAAGAGTGCCTGTGCTTCATTTTTACCCGAGAGTAGAAGGCTTACTCTACACCCTACAAATATTGTGGCAGGGACGGGATACAGGAAGCCTCCCATTATTAATGGACCAAAGCAATCTCTGAATGTTTGTAGGTGTGACACAGTCAGGCCCTTTCGGAAAGAATTTTGGAGGAGGAAAATGTCAGACTTATGCCCCCCCCAACCCTTTTTTATTTTTCAAGATTTTAGCCATAGGGTGCATGTGCTTGCTGGAGAGAGACAGTGAGAGGGAAAGTGAGAAACCACCCTCTCCCCACCCAGGAGAGATGGCCATGCTGCAGTCCCTTCTCCTCCATTCTTCTCCTGGGATTTTGGGCATGCACACACATGTGCCTGGTGTGTTTCAAGCCACTGGGTCTGGGACTTGAACCACAGTCGGCCATGTGGGAGTCCAGCACCTTAACCACTATACCACCTGCTGGCTTCCTATCTTGGCATTTTTATATTGAGTCTTTGTGCTCTTGGAGCTGAGATAAAAACCTGAGGGGAAACACCACAGAGTTGGGTTGTAGCGTTTCACACCATGGGGTGTTTTCTTGGGATTGGTCGGTGCTGTCTATTCCGTTTCCACCTTATTCTCACTCCGTTTTCTTACTTTGGTGTAGCAGGTCACTCTAAGACGTCTTAAGTGCCCAAACTATGCCCCACCAACCAGGTTGTAGCTTTTAGTCTCGAAACCCCCTGACCAAGTCACCAGTGATTTTTCTGCTACCTGAACACCAAATCCCGGGGGTCCCCTAGAGCCCGAATTCACGCCCCGGCAGCGGTCACCAGCACTGCTCATTTCTGTCCGACCCAGTCGGCACCTGAAGCCTCCCGAAGGACCCCGTCCTGTCTGTCCCAACTTCTGCTCCTGCCAGCGACTCATCAGCCACCGTGTGGGTGCCCTCCCAGCACAAGCCACCCCTGACTTCACAAGCCGAAAAGTTGGGGGTTCCATGCAAAAAGAGCAGTCGGTCTGAGCCTGAGAGTTTACAGCCGCAGGGCTCCGTGAGGAGGACAGTGGACCTGGGCCAGAGTCACGGCCACTCTGCTCTTCAAGGGTCCCAGGGTCATGGGAAGACTCCTTCGGGTGGGCAGTGGAACTGTCAAAAGACAAAACGGTACTGGATTTAGTTGTAGATCTCATTTCTCTTCTTGGGAATCCAGGAACAGGGCAGCTTCTGTCTACAGGAGGGCTCCCAGCCGGCAGGGCAGAGCCTGGCCTCGCCTTGTAAGGTGAGGAGGAAAGGAGGAAACTGCCCTGGGAGGAGGGGCTGAGCAGCACCAGGTTACGTCAGGACACTTTCTCTGTGGCTTAAAGCTGGGAGGATTTCCTTATTACGCTAACTCTGTAGTCTAGAGTCTCCTGGTTTCTGGAAAAACTGGTCTGCTCAGGGATCAGTGTGCTGAAAGCTTCGATTCGAGTAGGTGGCATTTAGCATGAGCGACTCCATTTTGGTTTGTTCCGGTCTTCTGGGCCTAGTGCAGGAGCTTGGTCCACTACTTTTTCCTCTACTTTTTTTTTTTTAACTGTAGAATTAGTTCTTTAATTCTATCATTATTATCACTTTTACATTTGCTATAGGACACGTGTGCTTACCAGAGAGAGACAGAGAGAAAGAGGGAGTGAGAGTGAGAAAGCGAGCTGCCAGGTCCAGGACTCGAATTGTGGTTGGCCATGTGGGAATCCAGTGCCTTAACCACCACACCACCTGCTGCTCATACCCCATTTTGTTTATTTATTTTTTGAGAAAGATTTCTGCTATAGGGTGAGTATGCTCACCCGAGAGACAGAGACAGAGACAGAGTGAGAAATCACCCCCCAGGGGGGATGGCCACTCCACACACATGCTGGCGTGAGTTTCAAGCCAGGACATGAACTGTAGTCAAGTATATGGGAGTCCAGCAACATGACCATTGCGCCATCTGCTGGTCCCTAATTTTTTTTTTTTTTAATTTGCTATATGGAGGCCTGGAAGATGGTGTAATGGTTACATTACTGGACTCCCATGTGGTTGACTGCGGTTCAAGTCCCAGACACTGTGGCTTCAGATTTAACACTGGGTGTGTGTGCGTGTGTGCCTAAAATCCCGAGAGGAAACTGGAGGAGAAGGGATTGCAGCATGGTCATCCCCTGGGAGTGATTTTCTCTAAATCACCAAGAAAGCAGTGATTTCTCACTTTCTGTCTCTCTGTCTTTCCTGAGAACACATGTATCCTATAGCAAGAATCTCTCTAAGAAAAAGAAAGTGTCATACGGTAGGAGCCCCCAGGTGGTGTGGTGGTTAAAGGCACCGCAGCCCACATGGCCACCTCTGCAGTTCAAGTCCTTGGCCTGGCAGCTTGAAAAACAGAACAGGCTCGTATGTGTGTATGCCCCAAATCCTGAGAGGGGAATGACGGAGAAGGGATTGTAGCATAGCCATTCCCCCGGGAGCTTATCTCTTACTTTCCCTCTTCACCTCTTTCTTTGTCGCCCTCTCCAGCGAGTGCACACACCCTACAGCAAAGCTTAAAAAAATTGCTATAAGGGGTGTGCATTCACCCGAGAGCCAGAGGTGAGAGAGAAAGTGAGAAATCACCCCTGCTCTCAGGATTTTGGGCACACACACACCCCAGGCGTGCTTTTCGAACTGCTGGGTCTGGGACTTGAACCAGTCAGCCATGTGCCTTAACCAGTTAATCCAGCTGCCTTAGCCACTATGCCACTGGCTGGCTCTCCCTGACTTTTATTTAAGAATCCAGGATACAGAATTCTGGGCCTGGCAGAGATTCCATAGAGGCTGATGAGAGAAGTCCAAGCAGAAACCTTTTTTTTTTTTTTAAGAGTTAATTAATTTTAAAAAAGTTAATTAACTCATTAAATCTTAATTTGACCAGAGTGTACATGTGAAAAAGCAAGCTGCCAGGTTCGGGACTCGAACCGCGGTCAGCCATATGGCAGTTCAGCACCTTAACCACCACGAGACCTGATGGCCTTAGAAACCTGGTTCTTGACAAAGCCAGCCATCATCTCCACTCTCAAGATTCCAAGCATTTGCCTGGTTCACTGCACAAATGACACATCTTGCCGTGAATGGAACGTAGACCGGGTTCCCCTTCCCTGGTGAATGTCACGTCTTGCCACAGCTGTTGTGTGAGTACCTGGGGTGAACTCCCAGCTCTTGAGACTCCGATAGGAGTTCCTGCCCTCAGTTGCTTCAAAATACGTGTTCGCTCAAGAGTTTGACAGACGCTCCCAGAACCTAGGCTAGGACAGGGCTGCGGTGGCAGCTGCGGCTCCGAGGACCAGCTGCTTGGACTGGGACAGGGCCCCACCCCTTAGCGTTTGAGCTATTCTCGGGAGCTGCCCCAACGCTGGCCGCCCCCGTGTCCAGACCTTAGTACTCTGGTCTCCGCCAGTTCAGGGGCTCGCTGTCCTGTAAAAGGTGCACTCAGACTTACTAGATAACCTTCCACAGTGGCCTGTGCTCGGCTTGACTTGAGCGATTCTGGGACTCACCACACGTGGGACGGCAAAGAATACATGGAAAATGGAGTCTGAGTACGGGTTTATGTTGGTGCAAACCTAAGTGAAATCCACGCAGAGTTTTTTCATAGAACGAGTTTGCATGAACTTTTTTTGTTTGTTTGTTTTAAGGTTTGTACCCTAGGGTGTGTGTGCTCCGTGCAGAGAGAGACAGAGGGAAAGTAAGAAATCCTCCCCCCCCCCCCCCCCCGGGGGGTGGCCTGGCCCACGCCCCAGTGGGGATGGCCATGCCACAGCAATCCCTTCTCACCCAATCTCCTCCTGGGATTTTGGGCACGCGCATGCCCCTGGAGTGAATCTCCAGCCCCTAGGTCCCGTACTTGAAGTGCAGTCAGCCACGTGGGAGTCCCGCACCTTTGCCACTGCGCCACCTGCTGGTCCCCTTGAGTGTTTGGTGTACCCGCTCACCCTGCGAGGTTGATTCTTGTTACCCTTCCCCTCTTTAAGCTTTGTGAGCCTCTCTTTGTGTGGAATAAACCGTGTGGTTCGCAAGATCATACTCTGATCGTCTCATTACTGTAGTCATACGAGCCACCCCAAAGCCGTACACACACTTCCCTTTCTTGAAACTCGAGTCCGCTCATTCTCTGAGGTCGTCCTTGGAGTGTTTTCTGTTCCCATGTGTTCTTTCTCCTGCCTCCTCTCTCTTCCTTCTTCCTCTTCCCCCTTCTCCCTCCCTATTCTTCCTCCTCCTCCTCATTTGCTGGAAGGTATGTGCACTCCCCAGAGAGAGAGAAAGCGGGACTGCACCCTCCCGGGGGACGTGGTCACTCCGCAGTCCCTTCTAAGGGGTTGTTTCCCGAGCCACTGGGTCCGAGACTGGAACTGCGTGCAGTGGCCGTGTGGGATCCAGCCCCTAACCACCACACCGCAGGCTGGGCGCTCATTTGTTGTTTGAATAAATAACATTAACACCCACCAGGGGCTGTGTTAGGTGCTGGGGAATCAAGGCAAGGAAAAACAGCTCAGGGTCCACTGCAGGGGTGCAGTGGGAGCAAGGTGCTCCTCCGAGCTGAGGTCCCAAGGGAAGGTTCTGGATTCACATCCCAGTCTGCTTGTATGCACTGGGCATCATGCGTGTACCCTCGGTCCTGGCTGGCTGAGGCTGGGGCGGATTGTGGCATGGGGACCCTGCTGGGGGAGCCTGTTCCTCCCTCCTCCTGTCTCTTCCTCTCTGTCTCTCTCTTCTAGAAGAAAAAAATATGCTTTAGAAAACAGCTTAGATGTGAATGGGAGGGAGGCGGCCATCAAGTAGAGGAAAACACAAATGTTAGTGACTGCCAAGTCCCCCCAGGGCAGTTCCCGGCGTGCTGCCCTAAGGCGACACACGGACTCTGGAAACCCTTGTCTGGTCCTCCAGCGAGCGTCCTGTCTCCTTTCTAGGACCTCGACCCCGTGTAGGCTAAAGAGTAAGCCTGGTTTGTCCATTTCTGGTCTCAGCGCGGTACAAGGTTGGTAATTGATCAGTTTCAAGTCCTAGTCCAGCTACTGAGCATGGTGGTTAAGAAGACAGGCTGGGGCCCAGCAGGTGGCATGGTGGTTATGGTGCCGAACTCCCACATGGCAAGTTCAAGTCCTGGACATGGAGGCCTGAAACTCATACCAGGGGCATGTACGTGGGTGCCCAAACTCCCGAGAGGAAAATGGAGGAGAAGGGATTGTGGCATGGCCGTCCTCCCAAGGGGTGATTTCTCACTTTATCTTTCTCTCCAGTGAGCGCATGTGCCCTATAGCAAAAATCTTTCTTAAAAAAAAAGAAAAGAAAAAACCAGGCAGGGTAGGAGGGTGATTCATCTCTCCCATGTCATGGAAGACTTTCATTGTTCAGATGTGAATGACCCGGTGCTACCCTCCCAGTGGATGACGTCAAGCTGTCCCTTGGGTTGCCTCATATCGCCCCCTAGTCTTGTCTGCTGGTAATCACTGGGGTGCTTCATAAATTCAGTTCAGAACCCTCAGTACAGTACCCTGACCCCCCAAGAGGAGGCGCACTTGAGGAAATCACGTGCCGGGTGTAGTTATTTTCTGGGTGTAAATTCAGATGTCATCTTTCAGGACCCCACCAGGCCTTACACTGCAGATCTGCAGAGACATCTTCTAGACATGGGGTCTGAATATCCGTGGCTTCCAGAACCTCCTGGGTGACCCTAATTGTAAAACTACAAGGATACAGTGTTTTTGCAAGGGATTTCGCTCTTCTTGGGGATTTTAACTAACTTCCCTTCTCTAGCACAGATTTATTATGATTCATTTATTCATTTATTTATTTATAGTCTGCCAGAGGGAGAGAACTCAACCCCCAGGAGGGATGACCACGCAGCGATCCCTTCTCCTCCGTTCTCCTCTAAGAATTCTGTGCGTCTGCACACATGCCCGGCATGTTTCCCAAGCCACTGGGTCTAGGACTAGAACCACACAGTCGGCCACGTGGGGTCTAGTGCCTTACGCACCACACCACCAGCCAGCCCCATTATGATTCTTTCAAAACACTGTTCCTATCTGCACTCTTAACGATTGCTTATGTTGGGGCTGGCAGGTGGCATGGTGGGTGAAATGCTGGACTCCCACATGGCTGACTATGGTTTGAGTCCCAGACCTGGCAGCTTGCTTTCTCTCTCTCTCTCTCTCTCTAGTCAAATTAAAATAATAATGGTGAATAAAATTAAATAATTCTTAAAAAATGGCTTTTGTCTTACATTTATATTAATACAGATTTTCTATTCGATCATTTCCTATCGGCTGAATTGGTTTGTTAGTATTTTAATTTTTGCAAAGTTGAGTCAGGGCTAAGCTGTTCATCAAGATACATTTTCTGTGACTTTTTTTTTGCTGAAAAATATTAAGGGTTTTGGGAACCAGCAGTTAGTGTAATGGCTATGTCGCTGGACTCCCACGTAGTCGACCGTGGTTCGTGTCCTGGACCTGGTGGCTTAGAACTCACACCGGGCGCGTGTGCGTGCATGCCCAATATATATATATATATATATTAAGGGGTTTTGTGATTGGAACATAATGCACATCAGTTGAGAATGGCCTTCTCTGTGCCATTTGCTTTTTCAAAAATTGTTTTACAATGAAAAGTTTGCCCCTAGAGGGTGCTATTGTACTGCAAGTTTAAATCTTTGATTTAAAGAATCATTTTAAGTTTTTAAAAGTGAATACATTTGTATTAAAATCCCACTGCATTTTTGTGGGGGATCTAGCCCTGCCTAGCAGAGGTTGAGCGTGTTTTAACTCACAGATGGCACCATTTCATAGATAAAAATCTAAGACATAGCATCATGTCGTTTGCTTCTGTGAGAGACTGGACAAAACAGTGTCTATTTTTCATTGTCTTTCAGTCCGAACAACTCCGAGGTAGAGAACTAATTAAAATTTCGTGATCTGCTTGATAGAAAGCGTATGATACAGGGGACAGGCTTACAGTCATCGATACTCAAGGCTTTCAGAATGGGTTCTGTTTTGGTTTCTTCTTTGATTTCCCAGCTAAGTTGAAAGCTTACTGTGTACAAAGTAGTCTTTAAAATCTGGTATGGGAGAGATACATACATTGTTTCAGAATCTGCCTTGTCTTAGAATTAAGTAGGGAATAGACCCAACGGTACACTGGAATAAAGAGATTAATCCTGGTTCTTAGAGGAAGGCATTGCAGGGAGGCCTTTAAGAAATCTACTTTTACAAAAAAAGAAGTTTGGTTTCTTTCTTTTTTTAATGATCTTATTTAACTTTATTTATTTATTATTTATTTTCCGGTCTTGTTCAGAAAGAGACAGCGAAAGTGAGAGAGGGGAAGTGAGAAAACAAGCCACCAGGTCCAGGACTTGAACCACGGTCGGCCATGTAGGAATCCAGCACCCTTAACCACCACGCCACCTGCCGGCCCCAGAAATTCGGTTTCTTAAGTCTTGTCTTTGCTCTTGTCTTCTTTTTTAAGTTTTTGCTATAGGGTGCCTGTGCTGGCTGGAGAGAGAAAGTGAGAGAGAAAGTGTCAAAGCATATCCCAGGGGGTGGCCATGCTGCAGTCCCTTCTTCATTCTCCTCCTGGGATTTTGGGCACGCACACAGAGGTGCTCTGCCGGGTCTGGAGCTCGCACCTGGTTGGCCAATGCCTTAACCCCCTACTCCATCTGCTGGCCCCCGTAAGACATTCTTGCCAGTCAATGCTCTATGGGTTTTTGTTTTGTGTTGTTTTTGGAGAGTTTTTTGTCGTTGTTGTTTTGTGTTTTGTTTTAGGGCATGTGTGCTCACCAGAGAGACAGACAGAGACAGAAAGTGAGAAATCCCCGCCCCCGGGGGGATGGCCATGCCGCAGCCCCTTGTCTCCCATTCTCCTGGGATTTTGGACAGGCGTGCACATGCGCCCAGCGTGTTTCAAGCCACCAGTCCAGTGCTTTAACCACTATGCCACCTGCTGGCCCCATCCACGCTAGCTTTTTTTTAATCTAAGCTCCTTTCTGGGCTTTCCTTCTCACGGATTTCTCTGAGTAAGGAAGGTAATTAGATGAGAAGGTGCAAGTGCTTTGACCGGTGAAGTGTTTCATCATCCTCACGCGTTATGTTTTCCCGAGGGATGTGTCTGTAAGTTGCAGAGGATTTTAGAAGATGCCAGTAAACACGCCTCGATTACACACCCAGCTTCTTGTTTAACTGACACCTTATCTCAGGGTATAGTCCCCTTATCTTTTTACCTTGGCAAAGCCTGTTTTTCTTATCAAGTTACAGTGATTTAAAAAAAAAAAAAAAGTGCAGTAGTGAAAGAAAGAGGGAGGGAGGGAACTTAAAAATGACAGCGTTGGGGCCAGCAGGTTTGTGGACTCCCACATGGCTGACTGCAGCTCGGGTCCTGAAATTCATGCCAGGTGCGTGTGCGTGTGTGCTCCAAGTCCCAGGAGGAGGATGGAGGAGAAGGGATCGTGGCATGTCCCCCTCCCCCCAGGGGGTGATTTCTCACTTTCCTGATCTTTCTGTCTCTCTCTGGCAAGTTCACACACCCAGTAGCCAAAACAGAAAGCGTTAGCCAAAATAGCTGACTTAAAACCGGGAAGCCAAATCTGAGGGGGGACCTGAATGGGCCCAATATCTTTGGAGAGATTGGCATTACCATTAACATATTCTCTTCTCTGCCAGAGCTCAAGGGAAGGCATTGTGTTTTCATTGTCTAGAGAGAGGGCTTGATCGTTTGGCCTTTCTGGAGCGGCTCACACTTTTGGTGACCTCTTCAAAACCGGTAGTCATCTCTAGCAAATCAAACTAGTCCATTTAGCAATCAGCCTGGCCTTTCTTCTGTCGTCGCTTGGCGACCCTTTGCCACCAGGAAATGGGGCCTTAGTGAACACCTACGGAGGGTTTACCGTGTGCGGTGGCGAGCCGTGTACTGAGAGCCGAGGCTTGGCTTTCCTTCCCTCCAGGAGCCAGGGTTCACTCTGGGTGATTAATGCTAGTCTGTGGCACCATTAGGAAGCCGGAGAAGACACACAGCCGACGCGTGCAGGTCTGCCACTTTTTACAAAGTGAGCAACCTTTCCTCACCTCTGCTTATATTATGAAGGAATATGAACTCTTTGCAGATAAACTAGACGTGCAGGAAAGTGTGGAAAATGCCCGTCATCCAAAGACGGGCTTGTTAACATTTTGATCTACCTTCCAATTTTGTTTTCTTTATTCAGAATAAAGCACGTGCCTGAGACAGAGAGTGAGCGAGAGACAGAGCGCGCGCGCGAGAGAGAGGAGCACCCCCGCCCCCCGAGATCTGGTCGCCCTGCAGTCGCCTTCCTCCCACTCATGGGAACCTGGGCTTGTGTTTGTGTGCCTGGCGTGTTTCAGGGCGACTGGTCAGTGGGTGGAACTGCGGCTGCCCTGAGATCCAGTCTCTTTGTCTCTCGAGTGCATTGTGCTGTGTCACGCGCGGGCCCCCTCCACTCCATGTGACGCACACGCGTACTTCCTTCTGGGCGTGTGCGCACACTCGTAGCAGAGTCAGCACGCAGGGAATGTATTCGTTCTGTGTGCTCCTTTTGTTTTCCGTTAACACAAGCAAGTACTGTTATAATGACGTCAAGTAAAGCGTTTGCTCCTGTCATTCTGTATATAAAAACATATGCATTTATTTTTTATATATATATAGATATATTAATCTGCTATAGAGCACGTGCATTCTCCAGAGACAGAGAGAGAGAGAGCGAGAGAGAGTGAGAAAGTGAGAAACCCCCCGGGGCAGGGAGGGTTGGCCATGCTGTAATCCCGTCTCCATTCTCCATTCACCTTTCAGGATTTGGGGCACCCACGCGCACCCGCCTGGCATGATCCTCAAGCCCTTGAGTCTGGGACTCAAACGGCAGAGTTGGCCTTGTGGGATCCAGCTGTCCCCAATCTCCAGGCCACTGCTGGCCCCACTGTGTATGTCTTAGAAGGTGGCATCATGGGGACAGGGTATTCTATTATTGGCAGTCCACGGCTCTAACGCACTCTCTAATCTTCGGGCTTTTGTGTTTTATTATGACAAGTGGCAATGTGATAAGCATCTGTGTGCAACTCCTTGAGCAAATGTCACTGTCCTCTGAGACAGTTCTAGGGTACAGTCCGGAGTGAGGGAAAGGGTGTGACCGTTTCTCACACTCCAAGGAGCTTGGCGTGCGTGCGTGCCAGCCTGCTCGGTACTGTCACACTGGGACGGGCAGTGAGCAGGCGTGCCAGTGGCAGCTGGCCTCCAGCGACAGATCAGAGCAGAAAAATCTTTTTTGTTCATTTAGCCAGTAGAAAATTACTTGGTTTTTCTGAATTTGTGTGTCTTTGGTTATTAATGAGCTGGAGTAGTTTTTCAAAATGGTATTGGCCATTTGCTTTTTTCTCATGTTCTTTGTTCATTTAAAAGAATTTATTTAGGTCAAGTGGTTTTCCATGTTTTCCTTTCTCGTTTTCTTCTTTTTCTTTTTTGGTCATAGGTCATGTGTGCTCCCCAGAGAGAGGGAAGGTGAAAAATCACTTCCCAGGGCGGATGGCCATGCCGCAATCCCTTCTCCTCTGTTCTCCTCTTGAGATTTTGAGCATGCGTGTACACACTGCCAAGCGTGAGTTTTCAAGGCACCAGGCCCAGGATTCAAACCGCGGTCAGCCATGTTGGAATCCAGGGCCTTACTGACCATGCCACCTGCTGGCCCACTTTCCATTTTTACATGTTATCTTTCATCCACCATAATGTGTGTTATTAATATATTCCTTTGTATATTGCCCCTCTACTTGGTTTTGGTGTTTTTAGATGTACAAAGATATGAAATATGTATTTAGTCAAAATATTTAATATTTCCCCCTGTGATTTCTTTTTTTTAAGTTTATTTCTTCTGTAAGCTATACATATAAAAATTGTATTTTATACATATCTAAAGAAACCACTCGGTTATGGGACCAGCCCCTATTTGATTTTTTTTTTTTTTTGGTGTGTGTGTGTGTAAATAAAAGTTAGAATCTTGTCTGATTTCCTTTAAAAGCTGTCTGTCCTTTAATTATTGTCATGTGACATGTAAGATGTTTCATTAATAAGGGACGGTGTCTACAACGGTCCCATAAACATGTAATAAAGTGGGAAAATTCCCATTGCCCAGTGATGTTACAACTGTCCTTATGTCATAGTGCAAAGCATCCCTCGAGTGTTAGTGACACTGCTGTGAACACACCTGCTGTATGTATTTACTCATTTATTTGAGAGAGAGAGGGTGTGTGTGCTTGCTGGAGAGACAGAGAGACAGAAAGTGAGAAATGACCCCCCCGGGGAGATGGCCACCCATAATCCCTTTTCCATTCTCTCAGGATCTTGGGCACGCACGCACACACACACGCCTGGAGTGAGTTTCAAGCCACCGGGTCCGGGACTTGAACTGCAGTCGATGATATGGGAGTCCAGCGACATAGCCATGACGCCGTCTGCTGGTTCCCAAACCTGTGTTTCTCGTCGCCTGCACGCGCGGGCATATGGTTACGTAGAGCACATGCTCCCGGGTCATGTCGTTACGGTAACACGCTTCGCACCATTGTCTCGGCGTGACCTCCCTGTGGAAATGTGGTTCACGGTAGAGCGGCTTGCCAGGGTACACCAGTGTCTCTCGGGGGCATCGTTTTCCTCTTGGGTTTGATTTAACCTGTTACTTTGCCTGGCGTGGCCCCTGCGTGCGGGTACGAACCTCGCCGTGCACCGGCGTGAGCTCGGCGTGTGGCCGGCCGGCTCACAGTCGCTGGCGTTTGCCTGGCCACAGATCTGCCCAGCGATGCATTCCCAGACCCTGCGCTCTCGCTAGCTGCTGCCTGACCCGTTCGCATATATTAGCTTAGACAGGATTCTGAGAAGAATGACCGTTCTAGTACTAGCAATGTTTCCGGTGTATTTTTAATTTTAAAGTTTTAAAGGTTTCTTTTCTCCGAGAGAGAGAGATGGAATACGTCTTCCCAGTGTGAGCCAGCCGTGGCCTGGGCCGGCCTCCCCCGTGGTCGGGCACACACGCCTGGGTGGTAGGGAGGCTGCCGGAGGCCGACCGAGAACCCTTCTTCCTGGGCCCATCTGCCTTACTCCTTTACTCCACCTGCTCCCCGCCCAGCTGAGCTTTTCAATGGATGATGCGATCGTCCCCCGCCATGCTGTTAGCATTGAGATGTTCCTGCCGGCAGACACCTCCCACCAGTGAGTTAACGGGGTGGGGAGTGGAGAATCTGCCTTCTGAGGGGCCTGCCATGCGCTGGGCTCCTGCCAGCCTGACCTTCAGGCGGAGAAGGCACAGCGGGTGCTGAGAGTCTGGCCGGGGTCGGGGGAGCGAGGAGCTGGGAGGACAGGGCCCCGGTGGGACACAGGACAGCAGGCCAGGCCAGGCCAGTCTCGAGGGAGAGTGGAGGTTTGCTGACCAGGCGGGTGGACAGAGCGCGTGTACTCGGAGGACGGAGACGCCGGGATTTGCAGAGCAGCTGCAGGTGGCGCCGGGTGCTCCGAGCACAGGTGAAACTCATGGGGGGCGGGTGGGCGAGTAAGGCCCGACCTGGACCCTCGGGCCACAGGGTCGCTCTGTCCTCAGCACAGGACTCCTGGCTGGAGGCTGGGCCTTTCTTTTTTCTTTTCCTTTTCAGACTAATGTATGGTCAAATGCCGTGAAACTCAGTAACTATGAATACGGAAAAAAAAAACCTTCCATTTTTTTTTTTTTTACTATTAAGATTTAAGAAACATAAAATGAATCTGTCATTCCTATAGCACTTTCTGAATGTTCGTTCTCAGCACCTCTAGCCCCTTGTGGGGACTGGGGACAGCTGGTTTTTGGAGGCTTCCAAGGACCCCGTTTGAGTAGCACCCCGCCACCTCCACGCAGCCAGTCTTCTGG
>NW_006160227.1:432481-435850 GCF_000334495.1 Tupaia belangeri chinensis | reverse complement strand
GCATTTTCTTTTCTTTTGTTTTATTTCATTTTCTTTTATACATTCAATCACATTATTTAGCTTGCAAAGTGACTGTTTCAATTTGTGAACATTTCTCCCTAGTCCAGTGGATGAAACTATAAAATAGCTTCAACAGATAGCATCACATTTCTTTGTCCCATGAATGCTTGGCCGCCGTACTTTTCTTCTAAGAGTCCTTCCTCGGGCCCTGCTCTTCCCCACGCGCTGTATCTGATACTCCCACCCGTGTACCGTGTGTGTGTGTCCTCTGGTCAGTCAGTGTCAGTCACGGCGTGCGGACACGCGGTGTATCTCCTGCAGAGTGAGGCCAGCCAGGCTGTGGAGGAGGCTGGGACTTTACGACAGGTTTTATTAGGCAGAGTGAAGGTGGCTGTGGGGTGACGTCCACGCAGGGATCCGCGCCCGGAGGCTGCGCACCGCCATGGGAAGTGAAGCTGACTCACGGAGGGGAAGTTACTAAACATTTTACTCATATCCTCACGACTGTATTGTTTGAATCATGTACTTAAATCGCCATTGCTTTTTTCTTTTTTTTCTTTTTTTAAAGAGGTTTTTGTCTGAGGATGTGCGCACTTGCTGGGGGGAGAGAGAGAGACAGAGACGGTGAGAGGGAAAGCGAGAAAACACCCCCCAGAGGGCCACGCCACATTCCCTTCTTTCTCCTCCATTCTCCTCCTGGGATCTTGGGCACGCACGCACACGCGCCTGGCCCGGCGTGATCTTCAAGCCACCCTCACGGCTGGCCACGTGGGAGTCCAGCCACACAACCACTGGGCCATCCGCGGGGCCTTCAATCACCGTTTCTTAGGCTGGTTTAGTTCCTGAGAGAGCCGAGAATAGACGGGCATTCTTGCAGTGTCTCAGCCGTGACCCTTCCCCAGCTCTCCCAGCCAGCGAGGCTCAGGGGCACGCCTGGCCAGTCCAGGTGGGACTGGGACCCGAACCCCCTCTTCAGTGGGCTACCATGCACCTCTGTGCCTGGCCCTCCAATCACTACTTTTTAAAAAATTACCTTTTCTTGTGGTCAGTAGGTGGCATAGTGGTTAAGGTGCTGGACCCCACACAGATAACTCCTTGGTTCGATTCCCAGATTCGACAGCCTGAAAGACGCTGGGTGCTGGGTGTGTGTGATGCATGCCCAGGATCTGGAGAGAAGAGTGGAGCAAGGAGCATTATGGCCATCCCCCCGGGGGCTATGAGTTCTCATCCTCTCTCTCTGTTTCTCTCTGGTATGTGTGCCTTATGGCCAAAAAAGAAAAGTCTAAAAATAAAATTCTCCTTTCTCAAAAAATGTATAAAATGAAGTTTGCTTTTTTTTTTTTTTTTGCTAGAGGGTGCTTGTGAGCGAGGAAAAGTTGAGAAATCACCCCGAAGGGGGGATGGCCATGCTATAATCCCTTCTTCTCCATTCTCCTCTCAGGATTTTGGGGACACACACACACCTGGCATGAGTTTCAAGCCACCGAGTCTGGGACTGGCACCGCGGTCAAGTATGTGGGTGTCCAGAGCCTTAACCAGCAGGCCATGTGCCGAGTTAAAGTATCTTAAAGAAGGCCCTTCTAGGGAACCACCAGTTAGCATAATGGCTATGTCGCTGGACTCCCACATAGTCGACCGCGGTTCGTGTCCCGGACCCGGTGGCTTAAAACTCACGCCGGGCGTGTGTGCGTGCGTGCGTGCCCAAGATCCTGAGAGGAGAATGGAGGAGAAGGGATTGCGGCGTGACCATCCCCCCCTGGGGGGGTGATTTCTCGCTTTCTGTCTCTATGTCTCTCTCTGTCTGTCTGGCGAGCGCACGCGCCCTACGGTGAAAATCTCTCCAAAAAAAAAAAAAAAAAAGAAGGCCCTTCTAGATGGGAGTAATGGCTCCCTTGGTTACACTGCGCGTGAGCCCACCCTCAGATTAGTTTGGGGTGGACCTAAGCACCTGGACTTTGGAAAGCGCCCAAATGATTCTAACGGGCAGCCACCCTGCTCACGGTCTGTGCCGACGATACAGCGCTCTCTGCTTCAGACCTCATGTAAAAGGGCCTGCAGGGGCATGGTGGTTGGGGTGCTGAACTCCCACATGGCTGACTGTGGTTCCAGTCCTGGATCTGGAACCTAAACGCACGCTCGTTGTGTGCATGTGTGTGTGTGTGTGTGTGTGTGTATGTGTGTATGCATGCCCACAATCCTGAAAGGAGGGAGAGGTGGAGAAGGGACTGTGGTGTGGCCATTCCTCTTGTGTATGTGTGAGGGGTGCTTTCTCAGTTTCTCTCTTTCTCCACTCCCCTCTCCAGTGAGAGCACACACTGGCAAACTGAAAAAGGAAAAAGAAAGAAAAAAGAGTCTGGTTCCCAAAGCTAGCTGCTGTCTTAAAGATAAACCTATTAATTATTTTTCTGTTTTGCTAGCGTGTTCTTCATGTGCTGAAATCTCTACCCACTCAGTGAGTCACTCGTTTAGTGAGCAGCCTTTGGGCACCTGCTTGCAGGGCTAGGCACTGGCCACTCCGCGTTGAAGCCACACTGTTCCCTGTAAGGCGTGGCGCAGCTGCCTGCCATCGGCCTCTGGTGTGCAGGTGTATGGCTGCACGCAGGTGTGATGTGACAACATCCCGTCCCCGCCATTTCAAATACACGGCTTTCTTTTTCCCAATTTAATAGGAATCCTGCTAGAAAGTACTTTTTTATTGTTCTTTTAAAAATTCTTTATTTAAAACTTTTGTTTATTCAAGTACACTTTCAATTTTGAGTATCAGTCTCCTTTGCTCAGCTAGCTCTCCCCTCCCTTTCCTCTTCCTCCTCTCTTATTTATTTTTTTTAAAGGTTATAATATCAGAAGGAAAAAGAAACTCTCAAGATAATTCTGCCAAGTATTTTTAAAGACTTACTTAATTTATTTATTTTTAATTGGACTAGATAGAGACACAGAGAGGGAGGGAAAGTGAGAAAGCAAGCCACCAGGTCTGGGCCTTGAACCATAGTCAGCCATGTGGGAGTGCAGTGTCCCAGCCACCAGGCTGGCTGCCAAGTACTTTGTGGGCTGTGGTTGTCCCTGAATCCCCTAGAGCCTCAGTCTCCTCTGCTGTAAAAAGGTGGCCTTTCTTCCTGCCTTGTCCCTCCGAGTTACTGGGATTGTTGGAAGTGACACGTACCATTCACATCAAACATTTAGATCTACCGTAAGGCGTAGGAGGACATTATAAAGCAATCCTAGAAACATACACACCCTCCCCCACAGAAATACGCCGTGGGGGGACCCGCAGGTGGTGTGATGGTGGCTGGACTCCCACATGGTGGACCGAGGTTTGAGTCCCCTACCTGGCAGCTTTCTCTCTCTCTCTCTCTCTCTCTCTCTCTCTCT
>NW_006160227.1:430022-431309 GCF_000334495.1 Tupaia belangeri chinensis | reverse complement strand
TCTCTCTCTCTCTCTCTCTCTCTCTCTCTCTCTGTCCCTCTCTGGTCAAATGAAAAATAAACAAAGAAATAAGATGAAATAATTCTTAAAAACACTTTGGGTTTCTGAAATCCCAACATGAAGTTACACAAAAGTTAAATTCCGGAGAAGTTTGTTTCTATGGCATTTTGTTCTTTTTGTTGTTGTTTTTGTTTTGTTTTTACTTTAAACGCTGCTGCTCCTGAAAAAGCAACTTCCTGGGTTTTCTTTTTCCTCCTACGGTTTCGCAGCGGCCCGGCCGCTTCCTGCCCGAGCGGCTCTGCCAGGCCCCAGGGCGCAGGCCCCAGCCTCCCGCCGCCCGCCTGCGTGCACTTTCTGCCTTCCCAGCAGATCCTGTGCGGAGGCTCCCGGCGTTTGCAGCGCGGGCGCGGCGCGCATGCGCGGCCGCGCGGGAGGAAGCGGGGTCCCTGGGAGTCGTCGAGCGCGGCCAGCGTGTCCGCGCAGTCGGCTTGCAGCGGGCTGCGAGCGGCGAGCGCGGCTTTGTCCTCGGAAATGTGCTCCGCGCTTGCCCTTTTCCCTCCGTGTGTGTTTCAAAGAAAGACTCTGCAGAGACTCTGAAACGATCTTGTAATGCTCGATTGAGGATAAACCCGTACGCCCTTGAAGGGTTTTGTGTGAATTCGATTTTTTTTTTCTTTCCTTTTTCGTGTGCGCGCGTGCGTTTTTGTTTTATTTTTTCCCTTTCCACTTCTGCATACTTTTGTTTTGACCATTCGAGGCAGGGCCTCTGTCTTCGTGAAGTTTGAAGAGAAGAGCCAGGAGCTACTCCGCCACCGTCGATTTTTGAAACTTAACTCTTTTGGGGGGGCAGAGGCAAAGAGCTGGTTTTCTTTGCTTAGGCCAATAAATGCTGTTGATGAAAATGGACCTGTTGAACTACCAGTACTTGGACAAGATGAACAACAATATCGGCATTCTGTGCTACGAAGGTACATGTTCTAGAAATTACTGCTCTTGGGTTTGTCGGGGGTCACTGCGCTGCTCCTTTGGGGAGGGGTCTGATTGCTTTCTGAGCCTGCTCTCTTTCTCCGGATAGTAGAGTGCTGGATAGGCAAGCGTTTATAGAGGGCTGTTTCCACTCGAAGTTACTTTGTATCTAAGTCTTCCCGGTTTCAGTGGAGAGGGCCTGCGGGGGAGGCTGTTCACGTACGCTGTTAAAAGTTACTTTTATGCTTGCAACATACTAACTCTTTACATTTTTAACTCTCTAAACAGATTCTGTAGTCTTTTCCTTGGTTTTCTTTTTTT
>NW_006160227.1:428952-429880 GCF_000334495.1 Tupaia belangeri chinensis | reverse complement strand
GGTGGGGAGCGAAGGAACCCGGCGGGGGAGGAGGGATGTTGATACTTTTAAACACACCACCCTCTACAGGAGTCCTGTGGTGTCCCAACTGGCACTTTGGATTTTCACGTAGAAGGAAACAAAAAGTTACAGTGCGTTTTTGTTTTCGGGAGTGATTGTCAGAAACAATGAAGAATTTTTCTGTTCCTTTTGGGGGGCTGGAGGGGCACCCGTGTCACAGAGCACAGAACAGGCTTTGTCTGGCTTCCCATTTCCTGTACTGCTCAGAGTTCTGACATTGAGGGATGTTCCTCCACTCTCTGGTCCCTTGTGGGAGTGATTACACAACAGGCCAAATAGAAAGCAAAATTAAAACTAAGTAAATAAAGCACCGAATCCTCATTGTTTATTACCTGCCACCAGCCAGGAGGTGTTTCCCCGCGGCTGTGTCCTATTTCAAGCCGTCTCTGGTATTAGTAAGAAGGGAAAAAAAGCTATTTCTTCGTCTGTGAAAACAGTATCTACGTGCGATTTGGGAAAGTGGTAATGGCTTGGGTTTGAGTGGCCCGAGAGGCTCCTCGGGGGAATTCACCCTGGCAGGAGGGAGATTTCTTGTTGTAACCACACACAAGTCAGCCGGCCTCTCCTTTCTCTTAAGAGTAAATTGAATATTTTTCTTTCAAAAAGAAGACAGCCAACGAAACTTGGGAGGGTGAATTCTAGTTGCCTATTACCAAGTTTCTTTAAACTGGGAGAGTAAGCTGTGTTTTGTACTTTTCATGTAAAAAAAAAAAAATTCGAGTCTGTTTCCTAATCAGTTGAAACCCCGCGTCCACCAGGGGCGTGACCCCGCAGGCCCCCCGGGCCTTCTTCCCTGACACCTGCACACGCGCAGCATCCCCCTCGGCTCCAGGCTGCCCGCCCCCTCTCACCACGCCGGGGCCGCGGG
>NW_006160227.1:420764-428836 GCF_000334495.1 Tupaia belangeri chinensis | reverse complement strand
CATAAATGAAAATAGGTCTTACTATGTGTGTGTGTGTTTATTTAACTTTATAGATAACATTCTGATATTTAAGGTTTGTAAAAAGGGCCTTTACTTTCTTTTTAAATACCTACTGGTTCCAGTTGAGAATTTTGATAAATGGCCTCTTTTGGATCTGCTGTGTGGAAATATCTTGTTTCTGAACTCATCTAAAAGGCAAAGACTTATATATAAAAGCTCCAAGTAACAAGTGACCAGGCTTAATTCATGTGAAATTAACATATCGCAGTTCGTTTTCTACTGTTTACTTTTTTTCTTGAGTGATTAAGAAATAAAAACTTTGAAGGCGATGTCAGTTGTGTTTTTGTCAACAAGTAATACGATCGCTTAAAAACAGAACAAAACACACTGATCAGCCCGAGAGAGAAATACAAGGCTCGTTAGGCAATTGAAACCAGATTCATTTTGTGCGTCTCCCGTTGGTGGTGGCGGGGCTGGTGGACTTCTCGTCCTGTGGTAGGTGTGGAACCGACAGGAGGCTAGTTTTGTTCTCTTCCTTGTTATCTGGGAGAGGGGGAAAAAAACAACAACACACAAAACTTTGATTTTTGAACGTTGATAGATACATGGTATAATAAGGTAAAGTCTGTTTGGCTTAAAAACATCTGCTTCTATTTTCCTCGTTAGGAAAGTTAACATTATTTTAACACCAAAATAAATACCCAGGAAATGAAGAAAAGCACAGCAAACCCTGAGTGGTGTTTAGAGCGGGTTGTTTACGTCCCAGAGGTTTGCTCAGTGTAAACACTGGACACATCTTCTCTGAAACCTAAGGGGTGTTTTGGAGACAGGCATAAATAATATGTGGGGTTTTTGTTTTCTGTAGGAGACGTTGGAATAGTTGTTGTGCTTTCAAACCCAGCCTGGGAATATTCGTCTTCGACGTCTCAGCGTCCCAGGGAAGTGATGTGGGAAGGTCATAGGCGACCCTGGATTTTCTCTAGGACGCTGGCCCATGTCCTGCCTCATAAAAAGGGACGGGTCACTTCTCTGGCTTTTTAGTTGTAGAGGTTAAGGTGGGGACGGTGGTGGTGATTATCTGGGTGAGCTAGGGCCCAGCCCTCTTGTCTTAGACGCTCTCCTCTCTCCTCTGCAAAATAGCCCATGTGCCTACACAGCCTTCCTCCCCCCTGGGCCTGCTGCACGCAGCTCTGCTGAAATTCCTTTGGAAGGGACCCTCGGGGGGCTTAGGCATGGACTCCCCTCGGGGGCTTAGGCATGGACTCCCCGCGAGGTCACTGCTCCCCGGCCTCATGGTCGGCTCCTCAAGTGTGTTTGAAAAGACAATAAAGGAAAAAATGAACTACAAGGAGGAGGCTTTGGGTGGGGGACTCCCAGGACAAAGAGGAGACTGGCAGAGGGCAGAAGGAGCCCAAGCCTGGGCAGCTCCTGGAAGCTGGCCGCCTTTACCCACAGTGAGCAAGTCGGCAGCCCTGGCTGGCGTGAGCGCGTGTGCTCGGAAACCTGGTTTCTCCCCACCCTACGCACTTCGGTGTTCATCACCCCTCCGAGGGGCCTAAAGATCCCCTCCCCCTCGTGCCCAGTTTTGCCCGGCTCCAGGAAGGGTCAGGGGTCAACCCCAGCCCTCATGTTCTCCCCTCTGAACCCCCAGGACACCCCACCAGAAGGATGAAAGCCTCATGAAGGCAAAGCCTTCTGTCCGGGTGACCGCTGCATGCCCACGTCCCAGTGCCGCACTGGCCCGGGCTCGCAGGGAGTGGCTCAGAGCGGCCGCCAGCTCAGGGGCTCCCCCGTGCCACCTCTGCAAAGGCATCCACGGTCCCTACTGCGTGATGTGGTGCCGATGGAGACCGTCCCGTGTGCGCTCACGTCTCGGGACCGCCGAGCTGTACAGGGCCTTAGACGCCGTCCGATGCACCGGCCTTATTTTTGCCAAAGTTGGTTCAGACAGTTTGTCAGAGAACCGCACTGAGCGGTGGTGACCATTCCGCGATTCCCGCGTCACCTGCCGCCTGGTCTCCTGAACTCATGATTGGCTCCTGGTGTGAGGGGTCGTGGCTGTCCTGGGGACCCTGCGCGCACCTGTGGATAACATCCTGGACTCCAGGCACGGTCCAGGCTGCCCGCCACCCCTCTTGCTCCGTAGTTTAAGTGCCGGCGTGGATGCGGCGTTCAGGGAAGTCTGGGTAACTCTGGGTGACCAGCCTCGGTGACATGTGCTCTCTCTGCATCTGCGACATTGTTTGTTTTTAAGTTATTTTATTTATCCATTTATTTTATGACCAAGAGGGCATGTGTGCTTGCTGGAGACAGAGGAGGAAAGTGAGAAATCACCCCCTACCCAGGGGGATGACCGCGCAGCAATCCCCTCTCCTCCATCCTCCTCTGAGGATTTCGGGAAAACATGCGCCCGCGCCCTGCATGTTTTCAAAGCCACCCGGTCCAGGATTCAAACTGCAGAGACAGCCTTGTGGGATCCAGCACCTTGACCACCACGCCATCTGCTGGCCCTCTTTCTTCTTGAGTTAATTTTATTCATGATAGTGTGTGCATGTGTGTGTGTGCACGCACACACGAGGTTGAGAGCGATACAGAGAGAGGCACGCTCCGCAGGTCTCACCACACAGGTACCCCTTTCCCAGCCCTCTGGTCCCCCAGTGGCTCAGGGTCTTGGCTCCTGCACACGGGTGCTCAGTGTGCTCTCAAGACAACCGTGGATCCGACCGGTGGCCGCCGGGTGGCTTCCACACTGCAGTTAACTGCAGCTCAGTTTGTTAAAACTGCACCACCGGCTGGGCCCGCTTTCCTGTTTCTGACTGCGTAAGAGGAGGCCTGTGTAGACGCCAGTTCACAGAGAACAAGTCCCCCACCCGGGGATCAGGGAGCAGGTCCCACCACTGCCTCCTCAGGGTGGCTCCCGGTGACATTTACGTAATTACTCAGTGCTGAAAACTTAGGCCCTCATAAACGTGCTCCTGCTTCGCCGTGGCTCGAAGCTGCTGTTCTTGATCCTTTAATTATGGGTGAAGCGCCATTAGTGTGTAATTTGGTAGAAGAACTCTCTCCTCTTAATTTAATAGTGTGATTTATATCGGGAGAAAGTAAGAATAAATCGTATATTATCATCTTCGCAAAGCCTAAGAGGAAAGGAGTTTACGTTTCTCCAAGTTGAGAGCCATTCGCTGGTTTTGCGCAGAATCATCACTCATTTCATCACACGCAACAGCCGAATTAATTCTGGGGGGAATTAAAGGTGAAATGCACGCGTGAGAGTTGCCCAGTTGGGCAAGACCCCGTGGGGCTGGCTGGGTGATGGCTGTGTTCTGCCAGCCTGGCCAGCAGCTGTTTAATGGAGTCCTGCTCTCGTTGTTCTTTGTCTCAGCAACTCTGAGGCATCAGGAAATGCAGGGCAGCTGGGTGCTGTTAGGGGGAAAAGGCCACAGAGGAGGGCCAGTGGGGGACCCCCGCCCCGCTTGCATACACAGCTGTGGCTCTCCGCCAGGGCACAGGGCGGTGTTCCCAGGTAGTGCATCTGAAACTGTTTGGCCCTGGAAATTTGTTCCACTTTAGCTTTTGACTTGGGGTAGGGGGGGGACTGGGAGGAGCCTGATTGATCCAACCTGCCCAGGTGAGCCCAGGTGAGCAGGCTGATTTACAGCTTGTGAAGGGAAGGTGTGATTACCTCTTCCTCCAACTCCACACCCTTCTTTCTCTACCCCCTTCCCCTTGGCTGTTTATCTCCGGGAGCCCACACTGGCTCCTTTCATCGTGGGTATCACCTTATATTCTTTTTTAAAAAATTTTATTTCATTTATTATCATCATCATTATTTGTTTCTAGCTAGACCAGAGAGAGAGAGAGAGGAGAGTGAGAAAGCAAGCCACCAGGGCCAGGCCTTGAACCATGGTTGGCCACATGGGAGTCCAGTGCCTTGAACCACCACGCCCCCTGCTGGCCCTGGTATCACCTCTTTGTCGGATGGTGCTTGGATTTGTGGCGGTGTAGACGGTGCTCCCAAACATGCTCTCAGGACTCACAGACACCCCCTGGCCTGTGAGACCGTAAGGCTCCCAGTGTAGCCCGGTTCTGCTCAACCCTGAGGATGCTGCAGAAAACCAGCTTTGGTCGTGGGGAAATCTGAGACGGGTCTCGAACTTGTGCACGTACACAGATGCATGCACGGTCCTCCCAGGGGCCCGGCCGGCCCTGTCGGTCTCATTGCCGTGGCTCTAACCTTCATGCAGTGGCGATCTCCGTGGGGTGGGATTGTTACTGCGTGTGCAGTTCAGGCGCGTGGTGACCTCTAAGCCTTGGTCAGCAGGGAAGTTCTGTACTACAGAATAGATGACGTTCCTCATGGGGAGCGCCTCCTCCCCACCCTCCCCACAGAAAGAGAAACCAACCATAGGTGGGCTTTCTGTTCTGCTTTGTTTTGAGTCTTTCATCACAGGGCACCTGTACTCCCAGGAGAGGGAAAGTGAGGGGACCAGCAGTTGGCGTCATGCCTACGTCGCTGGACTCCCGTGTAGTCAACCACAGTTCGAGTCCCGGACTTGTGGCTTAAACTCATGCCGGGCGCATGTGTGTGCGTGCCCAAGATCCCGAGAGGAGAACAGAGGAGAAGGGATTGCGGCGTGGCCATCCCCCCTGGGGAGCGCATGCACCTTACAGCAAAAACCTCTCAAAAAGAAAAAAAAAAAAAGAGGGAAAGTGAGAAGTCAATCGGGGTGGGTGGGTGGGTGGGTGTGTTTGGCTGTTCTGAAATCCCTTCTCCATTGTCCTCCTGGGATTTGGGGCACACACATGTCTACCATGTCTTTTAAGCCTCTGGTCTGAGACTCAAACCACAGAGCCATGTGGGACCCAGTGCCTGAACCTCCAGGCCACATGCTGGTCCCATGACTGCTCTCCCCACCCCTCCATGCAGCTCACACGCTCTCCAGAGAGCGAGCGAGAGGGGGAAAGTGATAAATCGCCCAGGTAGGGTGGCCACGGTCTCAGTCTCCTCCTGGGCCTCTGGGCATGCACACAAACGTGTCCATTGTGATTTTCAAGCTGCCGGGTCCCGGGTCCGAGCCTTGAACCCTGGAGAATGGCTACGTGGGATCTAGCACTTTAACTTTCTTGCTACTATTTTTTGTTTTTTTTTAAGAGAGACTTTTACTATCTGGCACATGTGCTTGCCAGGGAGACAGAGAGACAGAAAGTGGAGAGACAGACAGAAAATGAGAAATCGCCCCCCAGGGCGATGGCCACGCTGCAGTTCCTCCTTCTCTATTCTCTTCCTGGGATTTGGGTCCGGGTCCTGCACACACACACACACACACACACACACACACACACGCCTGGTGTGAGTTTTAAGCTGCCAGGTCCGGGGCTCGAACCACTGCTGACTGTGTGGGAGTTCAGCGACGTGACCATGATGCTCTCTGCTGGTCCCACCACCTATTTTAATAGCGGAGACTGAAGATGATTTTACTTTACCCTCTCCTACTCGTTCTCCCTCTCCCTCATTCCTTCTTTTGTTTGTTTGTTCGTTTATTTTTCCTTCTTGAACGTTATGTGTTTTAAATTCTAAGAAATTATTTATCTTTTTTTTTTTTTTTTGATACTCTTGCCTTCCCTCTGCTTGTTTTTTGTTTTTTTTTTAGAATTCTGGAGATTGTTTTTATTTCGGAGCTGTGTACAGAGTATGTTGTAATCCTAACAATGCGAACCACTACTACTTGAAAGAGGGTTTATTTACTCTAAATAAAATAGAATTATCTATTCTTAAAGTTCCCTTTAATTCGTTGCTATTTATATGACCTTTCCAAACTCTTAACATTTCACCCTTTTGTTTGCAAAGAAGTCTGCAACACAGCCGACGGAAATATATTTAGTAGATGATGAGACAGAACGCGATACCACCCTCTGTCACCCAGTATCCGTTTCCTTAAACATTTGTGGAATGCCTCCAGTGTTCGAAGGAATGCGTTAGAGGACTGGCCTGCACGCTCGACGTTTTCTATTATGAAACATACACAGCGCAGTCAGAAAACACGTGTAGCTTATAGCTGTAGATAGCCAGGTCTAGAAATAGTATAAGTTGCCCCCTCACAAATTCTCTTGATCGGAATCCCTGTGAACATAAAGAGGTAGCACAAGAGCAACTTGCTTTTAAAATTTGAGGGACTGGCAGGTAGCATGGTGGTTAAGGCGCTGGACCCCCTCATGGGCGACTGTGGTTCAAGTCCCAGAACTGGTGGCTTGCTTTTCACTTTTTCTCCCTCTTTCTGTGTGATGAGTGCACATGCCCTGTGGCAAATTTAAAAATAACAAATTAATTTTTTTTTTTTAATTTGTAGGGAGTGGGGGAGGAAGGTGTGCTTGCCAGAAAGAGAGGCAGGCAGAGGAAGAGGAGAAAGCACCCCCAGTGGGGTGTGGTCACTCTGCAGCCTGCTCCTGCATTTCCCCACACTGTGGGATTGGGGACACCCACACACCGGGGCCGGATGTGTGTTCCCAGTTGCCGGGGCGGGGATTTGAACAGTGCAGTCAGCCACGTGGGAGCCAGCTCCCTTAACTATCACGCGGTGGGCTGACCCGACTTCATTTTTATACCTTTACTACCTATGTGTGTAATTGTAAACAAATTACCTTCACTTTATCTGGGGTTTTAGAGCTCTAGGAACTTGGAATTATCTAGTATGTCTTCTTTTGTGTCTTTTTAAAAGAGGTCTTTTTATTTATTTATTTTTTTTTTGAGAGAGAGATTTTTGCTATTGGATGTATGCGCTTGCTGAAGAGACAGAGAGACAGACAGAAAGCGAGAAATCAGTCCTTAGGAAGAATGGCCACGCCACAGTCCCTTCTTCAGCCTCCTCTTGAGATTTTGGGCGTGCACGCACATGCGCCCGCGTATTTTAAGCTGCCGGGTCTGGGACTCAAACCATGATCGACTACGTGGGCGTCTAGCAATGTCACCATTACGCCATCTGCTGGTCCCTAAAGAGGTCTTTCAAGTGGCAGAAATATTCGAAGGGGTCCTGTTTCCCCGTCGGAAGTCAGCTTGGCTTAGCACGTGGAGAATCTCAGCTGTGGCAGGGCACAGATGTCCCAGCCCTCCTGCTCGGTCACCTGCCGCCCCACTGTCCCTGACACAGAGCTGATGTCACGCGGGCCTGGACTTTTTATTGCAGAGACTGTTTTTGCGCACATTCCTCACCACCTGTTCCCACCCTCCCCCACCCAGGCGGTCATGGAAAATGGGGTCTTAGCAAATTCTGCACAGCTGTGGAGAGCGCACTGTGGGGGCACGTGGGGAGAGGCATGGTTTAGTGAGGCCCCCCCCACCCCCCACCCCCCTAGCAGCTCCAGCTCTGCCGCCTTAGTACACCATCGGCTTCAAGGCCCAGACTGGCGACAAGTCAACCTTGTGGCAGTGCCAGGTTTCTTTGGATGTTATTCTGGGGACTTTCGGATGCACAGAAAAAGTTCAGATTGCTCCAGCATCTCAACAATCCCCTGTATTGTGGAGCCCTGGCGTCCGGGAGCAGCAGGGTCGGGGACAATAGCCCCCATTGTGCTCCCCCTAAAATCATGAATGGGGGAGAAAAAACGAGCCCATATGTATTACCGCGATTTTTTTTTTTTTCATTTTATGTCTGTTTTGCATGAAAATAGTTCCTGTTCATTCTTCTTGGCTAATGATTGGATTTTAATAGCGTGGGTTCCAGAATTTAATGGTTTGATGCCCGTGCGTGCTGCCAGGCTGTTTGGCCGAGCTGTTGACGTTACCCATAATCCAGCTGGACAGCGTCTACGCTTGTTTTTTGATAACAGCGAAGGGAGTGATGAGTGCAAGTTTCTGGCTGTTTCTCTCGCTTTGAAAATGAACACATCTCCCATTACGTGGCAGCACCGTTAACGTGACAGGGAATGAATTTATCATTTTATTTTAGCATCAGAAGCTTTTTCTTTTACTAATCTTCCCCCCACCCCCACCCCCACTCTTCCCAGCAGCGTCCTCCTAAACTCTTGTTTTTCTGATGAGCAACTGATGAACTATTGGCTGGGCCCACCAAGAAACC
>NW_006160227.1:405863-420733 GCF_000334495.1 Tupaia belangeri chinensis | reverse complement strand
GCTTTGTTTTGAGGTCCCTGCTGAAAAGATAGGCCCTCCTCGCCGATACTTCACAGCACTCAGAGAGGGCCAGCTGTCAGTTCTCTGGAGGGGAAGCAGCAGCCCTCCCTCTGCTGCCTCTGCAGCCTCGTGACTTTTCTAGCGCAGCCATGCCCAGCGCAGACTTGGGCGTGACTGCCCCGCGTCTGCATTCCAGGCCGGGAGTTTTCTAGAGGGGCGTCCCACCAGTGAAGACGGCTGATGCTGGTAGGAGAGCCAGAGTGCAGTAGAGCTTTTGCAACGGGAACAGTGCGCATCGCGAACAGTGCGCATCGCTCTTGGTGTTTGCTCTGATACAGTACGTTAAAATAGGGAGATAGAGAGGGGGAGAGGGGGAGAGCGTTCCCTGGTGGCGTGGTGCTCCAGGTGGCCAGACCCCACGCGCCTGCCTGCGTGGTTTGCATCCTGGACCCGGTGACTTGGAGAAAGCTCCAGGTGGGAGTGCCTTCATGCCCTAAATCTGGAGCGGAGAGGGGGTTGTGACAGGGTCACCGTCACTGGGGGGCGCGGTCTCACTTTCCGTTCCTCCCTCTCTGTCTCTCTGGTGAATGCACCTGTAGCAAAAACTAAATAAAAATCCAACATGTGTTTTCTCTAATCACGCATTTACACACACAGGGTACTTGGCTCTCTGTTTTGCCCAGTGAGGAGAGAGTGCAGTGTGGACCTTCCTCTGGAGCTGGTGGAGCCCTTACGCATCCCGGGAGGGCAGCAGAGAGGAACTCGCGTCTCTCATGACTGCAAACCTGTTTCTAAGTCCTTGCCCTCGGGTTCTGGAGAAAGCCAATTCATCGTTTGGTACTCCCAGGCCGCCTCCTCCTGACCTCAGGGACTGATCAGTGAGCGGTTTCTTTTCCGATTTCCCCTGCTTACTCTCCTGGTTCTCTTTCTCTCTCTCTCCTTTCTTTTTTAAACACTTTTATTTATTATTGTTATTTAAAATTTGTAATAGGGCACGTACACTCACCAGAGAGCGAGAGAAAGGGAGAAGACAAGCCACCCAGTCCAGGACTTGAACCGTGATCAGCCATGGATAAGTCCAGCGCCCTAACCACCACTCCATGTGCAGGCTGCTTTCTCTCTTTTTCATTGCAAGAAACGTGTGTGTGTGTGAGAGAGAGAGAGAGAGAGATTGCGCACGCACACACCCCTCGGTGGGGCAGAGTCACTGTAATTCTGCCTCCGTTTCCGATCCTGTTAGGATTCAGGGCATGCACACACACGCGACGCGCCCTGTGTTTTTCAAGCCACTGGGCCGGTGTTCTGAGCCCCGGTCAACCACGTGGGGTCCAGCTCCCTTAAGCTCCCTGGGCCATGGGGCTGGCCTGGGGCTCTTTCTCTTCATCATGGCTCATGCCCAGGTTTCTCCCAGTTAAAACCAGCCCTTCGCTGAACCTCGGGTTCCCTCCCAGCTGTTGGACCGCACTTGCCTGGCCATCCGAGTGACCGGAAGGAGACCAGCTTGTCTGAGGGCCACTTTCTCTCCACCCGCTTTTTGCCCACTTCGTCCTCAGTCTGCGGTCCTGTGATTTCTGCCCTCCCGACTGCCGGAAAGGCTCCGGACAAGGTCACAAAACCCCATCCTCGTAGTAACTCCAGGGGACACGTCTTAGTCCTTACCTTCACTAATCGTCCTGCTTCTTGGGGCCGACAGCCAGCTTCACATTCTTACCTCCCATGACTCAGACACTTGTAGACAGCCCGCTCCTCCAGGGGCAGATGCTGGGGCGCCCCGGGGGAGTGAACGGGGCTAGGGACAGCACGGGGACAGGAGGGCGTGAGCCCATTGCAGCAGCCCACGGGAGACAGCAGAAGCCGCGTTCTGGTGGTCATGGAGGGGGAGTGCTTGCATCCAGGGGATATATATATATATATTTTTTTTTTTTGGAGAGGTTTTTGCTATAGGGTGTGTGCACTCTCCAGAAAGACAGAGAGAGACAGAGAGACAGAAAGCGATAAATCACACACACACACACACACACCCAGGGGAGTGGCCATGCTGCAATCCCTTCTCCTCCATTCTCCTCTCAGGATCTTGGGCATGCACAAACACGCGCCCGGCGTGAGTTTAAGCTACCAGGTCTAGGACTTGAACCATGGTTGGCTACATGGGAGTTCAGTGACATAGCCATTATGCTAACTGCTGGTATAATCCAGGGGGTATTCTGAGAGAAGACTACAGGGCCCAGTAATGGGCTGATCAGAGCAGGGGTGAGGGAGACGGCTTGGAAGACGTTGTGGGGCCTCCCAGTCTCCCACGCAAGAAAAACAGGAGGGCAAGTGGGTCGTGGGGTGGGACGGGGCAGTTCCGGGTATGTCAGGTGGGAAGGGTGTCAGGGAGGTAAGTAGTAGGGAGGGGTGTGTGGCCTCGAGCAGAGGCAGGGCGGCTGCTAGAGACAGAGCCCGGGGACAGAGAATACAGGAGGCTTGGGGCGGGGATGGTCAGCGTGGATCAAAGGCCAGGCCAGGACAGGGCGGTCCTGGTCTCTTGGCTAGGGCTCCATCCCAGAACAGGCCTGTGCCTCTCATCCCCTTCCTCTGTAGGAAGTACACTTCTGAGGGTACTTCATCCATGGCAGTACCCGAGTACCCTTCCGCAAGTACTTCTTGAGTCCTGTCTTCCACCTTCTCACCCCGCCCCCTGCTCCAGCAGTCCTGTGCTCGAAAACCATGCCAGGTGCATGCGTGCCCCAAATCCGAGGAGGGGAAGGGATTGTGGCATGGCTGTTGCCCCGGGGGGTGGGGGTAATCTCTCATTCTCTCTTTGTCTCTCTCTCCAGGGAGTACACATGCACTGTAGCAAACTTAGAAAAGGGAACAGTCCGGATGTCTCGGGCTGCTTCTCTGAGCGAGCCACTGCCTCCCTCGGAAACCCCACCCCACCCTGACCCCCTCCTCTCTGCTCCAGTTAGTCCCGAGTGCAGGGGCTCCTGGAAAGTGGTGCTCCTCGCCCCTCCCTCCTTGGTGGGACCGGGCATTTGACAGCGTGCCATGGACACATGTGCCTTGGAATTTGCCCCGCGGCTGTGTTGCACGCTCATCTGTCCCCTTGCTATGCTTTCCGGGAGGGCTAGCAGGGTGTCTTGTGTTTCAGTCGGGGCAGCTGCTTGTGAATCAGCCTACGTCGGTGTCTTTTCCTGAAGATAACGAAACGCCGAAATTGCGTGATTAGCCCAAGGACACCCAGTTAGTTGGTAACACAAATGAGTTTCTTTTTCTTTGTTTTTCTCTCTCTGTGGTAGAGCATGTGCACATGAGAGAAGGAGGAGCCCCCTGGCCGCAGCGCTCCAGCCCGTCTGACCTCGGGCACCGCGCGCATCCCTGGCGTGGTTCGGCCTGATGGGTGCGGGCGTTTGAGCCATGGATGCCATGCCGGGTCAGCGTGTCCTGAGCAATGCATTAGGACACTACCGTGGAGTCAGTGCATAAGCAAGTGTCTCTCTTTTTTTCTTATGAGCTCTTTTTTTAAAAAACAAAAACAATTTTTAAACATTTATTTAATTCCATTTTTTATTATTTTTTAATTTGACCAAGGAGAAAGGGAAAGTGGGAAAGTGCCTCTCACCCCCATGCCACCTGCCAGCCCCCCACCCCTTTTTTTAAGAGAGATTTTTTGCTATAGGGCACATGCACTTGCCAGAGAGTGAGCGAGAAATAGCTCCCAAGGGGGAGGGCCACTCCACAGTCGCTCCTTCTCCATTCTGTCCTCAGGATTTGGGGCACACACACACGTGCCTGGCATGAGTTTTTTCTTTTTTTTTAAAGCGGTTTTTGCTATAGGGCACATGCGCTCACCAGACAGACAGAGACAGAGAGATAGAGAGCGAGAAATCACCCCCCCAGAAGGGATGGCTATGCCGTAATCCCTTTTCCTCCATTTTTCTCTCGAGATCTTGGGCACGCACGCACACGCGCCCGGCGTGAGTTTAAGCTGCCAGGTCCGGGACTCAAACCGCGGTCGACTACGTGGGAGTCCAGCGACATAGCCATTACGCTAACTGCCGGTCCCATGAGTTTTAAAGCTGCTGGGTTCAGGACTCGAACCACAGTGGACTACATGGGAGTCCAGCCATGGAACGTGACACCATCTGCTGCTGCTCCCTCCTACGCAAGTTCCTTAATTCTTGGCATGTCCTGAGTTAGGAAAGACAACTGGGATGAGGAGGGAAATATGTAAGCAGGGAAGAAAGAAAAACTCTTGGAGCCTCTAGTCCTGGAGAAAGACGTCGGGGTAGAAGGTTGGTCGGGAATGACTGCTCTTGTCTGTCGTTGGCTTGGAACAGGCCATTAAATGAACGGATGGTCCATGGGAAGATGGTTAGTCCCCAGCATGTCCCAGGCCCTGCTTACGGGCTGGGACATAGCGTGACAGACGGCGAGGGCTGCCTATTGGCGTCTGTGCTCCAGCGGGGCCGTCACAGTGGGCAGGTAAATACAGACGAGAATTACACAGTCGAGTGTCGTCATTCCAGGTGACATCTTTCAGCTCACTTACTGTGTCGAGTACTTAAATCCAAACCTGAAAAGTAACTGCTTTTATTTTCAAGTTTCAGAACATAGACTTGACTGGGTGGTGTATTCCTGTTTTTCTCATGGTCTTGTGAGTGACTTAAAACTGCGTTAGGAAAGTTGTTTTTGTTTTTGTTTTTTTTTTTTAAAGAGATTTTTGGCTATAGAGTGCGTGCACTTGCTAGAGAGACAAAAAGCGAGAAATCACCCCCCACCCCCCAGGGGATATGGCCATGCCACCCCTATTCATCCATTCTCCTCTCAGGATTTTGGGCATGTTTGCACATGCGTCCAGCGTGAGGTTTAAGCCACCTGGTCTGGGACTTGAACCATGGTCAACTATGTGAGAGTCCAGCGCCATAACCATTATGCATTGGGGAACTTTTTTTAACAGAACTTCCATTTTTTTAAAGAATTATTTTATTTAACTTTAATCATTTTATTTTGACCAGGGAAGGATGCGGGGGGGGGGGTCAAAAGTGAGAAAGGAAGCCACCAGGTCCAGGGCTCGAACTGCAGTCGGCCATGTGGGATTCCAGCACCCTTAACCACCATGCCACCTGCTGGCCCCTGCCTTAGGAAACTTTGAAAACATTTCCTTGCAGTCTTGGAAGGGTGGGAGCTTTTCCTTTGTGTATTTGTTTACTAGCTAGTCAGAGTCGGACTCCTCACTCCCTCTCCGCTGTCCACATCCTACTGATAACGAGCATTACCGAAGTACCAACCTTTAAAAAAGCCTAAGTGGTTTATTTGAGCCCTATAGAACCCAATGAAGCATGTGCAGGATTTCAATCCAGTGAATTAAGAGGCTCGAGAAAACACTGGATGAGTCGTGCAGTGTTCCTGAATTGCTCTAGTCAGAACTTCGAAGATACCGCCCTGCATGGGGGTGGGTGCTGCCATCATTGGGGGGATTTTGGGTGACGAGCTCATGCTTTGTGATCGGAGGGTGCTTGGCGAGGGCAGGCTATCCTGCAAGTATCTTAGGCTTCGTTCGGATAGTGGACGGGTTTTCCACCTGTTCATCTTTCCTTTTTCTTTCATTTTTAATGAGGCATAATGAATTGTGATAATATCTTAAGGGTATAGCTTCATGACATTTTTTTCTTTGATGTTTTGTCCAAAATAAAGTCAGGTCGAGTTAGGGCTGGCAGCAGTGGTGCAGCAGTAATTAGTGCTCCGGTACGGGGCTCACGTGGGAAGATCCTGGGTTCATGCCTACAGGTCGTCTTATACATGCGTGGGGAGCTTAGCTGTGATTCCGGCTGGCTGACCTTGGGGGTGGATTGGACCTGTCTGTCTCTCAAGAAATAAAACGAACTCTTGGGAACCAGCAGTTAGCGTAATGGCTATGTCGCTGGACTCCCACGTAGTCGACCGTGGTTCGTGTCCCGGACCCGGTGGCTTAAAACTCACGCCGGGCGCGTGTGCATGCGTGCCCAAGATCCCGAGAGGAGAATGGAGGAGAAGGGATTGCGGCGTGACCATCCCCCCTGGGGGGTGATTTCTCGCTTTCTGTCTCTATGTCTCTCTCTGTCTGTCTGGCGAGCGCACGTGCCCTACAGTGAAAATCTCTCAAAAAAAAAAAAGAAATAAAACGAACTCTTAAAAAAAAAATAGCAGATTGCAGGCCAGCAGGTGGCGTAGTGGTTAAGGCTCTGGACTCCCACATGCTCCACTGCAGTTCCGGTTCCAGTCCCAGGCCTGGCATCCTGAAACTCAACACTGGGTGTGCGTGCGTGCCCAAAATCCTGAGAGGAGAACAGAGAAGAAGGGATTGTGGCGTGGCCCTCTGCCCTGTGGGGTGGTTTCTCGCTTTCTGTGTCTCTTTCTCTGTGTCTCTGGAAGTGCATGTGCCTTATAGCAAAAATCTCTCTCTCAAAAGAAAAAAGAAAAATCAGATCAGTAGTGCCAGCAGGCAGTATAGAGGTAAAGAAGCAGGACCCCACATGGCCAGCTTCATGGTCAAGTCCCCACCCTGGTGGCTTGAGTCACACCATTACTTCATTTTTTTTTTTCTTAAGAGAGATTTTTGCTATAGGGTGCATGTGCTCACCAGAGAGAGAGACAGAGACAGCGAGAAATCACCCCCCAGGGGGGATGGTCACGCCGCAATCCCTTCTCCTCCATTCTCCTCTTGGGATCTTGGGCACGCACGCACATGTACCTGGTAAGAGTTTTAAGCTGCTGGGTTCGAGACTCAAACTGCAGTTGACCACGTGGGAGCCCAGCACCGAAACCATTATGCCAGAATCACGCCAGGAGTGTGTGTGTGTGTGTGTGTGTGTGTGTGTGTGTGTGCCCAAAATCCCAAGAGGAGAATAGAAGAGAAGGGACCATGATATGCCACTCCCCCCAGGGGCGATTTCTTACTTTCCCCTCCCTGTCCCACTGTCTGTCTGTCTGTGTCTTTCTGCTGAGCTCATGCACCCTATAGCAAAAACTTGGGGGAAAACAATCAGATCAAGCTAGAGTTTTCCGTGTCTGTCCTGTACCGGAGAACAGACCTCAGGCGGGGAGACCTTTGCCCAGCGCCTGGCAGCACTCAGTCTCCGCGCTCCGGCAGGGACAGCGCGGTGTGTGGAGGGGGAAGGAGGAATCGTTCTGACCCTTTTCGTGAAAGGCTGTCACCCACGTTTTTAAGATAGGCAGCTGTCTTAAGCTGATTCATGTGCCGCTGATTGGTTTGAGCTCATTGAGTCATGCCGATAAGGACAAAACACTTAGGCTTGTCTTTCTGTGTAGGCTCAGCTCTGGGGAGAGCCAGATGGCTTATGTATAGGGTACAGGTGGTTGGCCTGGAAGTGTCTAAACTGTGGCCTCCATTTTTATTTATTTATTTTCAACAGTTTATCCCTTTTGATCAGATTGGCCACCACTATCAAGACAGAGAACATTTTTCTATTCTGGGAGAGGTTTTTTTTTTTTGTTTTTTTTTGTTTTTTTTTTTTTTGAGAGGTTTTCGCTATAGGGCGCGTGCACTCGCCAGACAGACAGAGAGAGACATAGAGACAGAAAGCGAGAAATCACCCCCCAGGGGGGATGGTCACGCCGCAATCCCTTCTCCTCCATTCTCCTCTTGGGATCTTGGGCACGCACGCACACGCGCCCGGCGTGAGATTTAAGCCACCGGGTCCGAGACGCGAACCGCGGTCGACTACGTGGGAGTCCAGCGACATAGCCATTACGCTAACTGCTGGTTCCCGAGAGGTTTTTGCTATAGGGCGTGCACTTGCCAGAAAAAGACACAGAGAGACAGAGACAGAAAGCAAGAAATCACCCTCCAGGGAGGATGGTCACACCGCAGTCCCTTCTCCTCCATTCTCCTCTCGGAATCTTGGGCACGCATGCACACGTGCTCGGCATGAGTTTAAGCCGCCGAGTCCAGGACTCGAACTGCAGTCGGCTACATGGGAGTCTAGCCACATAGCCATTATGCTACGTGCTGGTCCCAGTGCTCAGTACTTAAGTGAGTGAATTGCTTAACTTTTTAAGAACCTGTTCAGCCGCTTCCCAAAGTTGTTGGACCGTGTTACTCTCCCCCAAGTGCGCAAGGATTTCAGGAATCCCACAGCCTCTCCAGTTCTTGGTAATACCAGTCTTTTAATAAGTTCGAGCCCTCCTGGGGAGTTCTGGGTAACACTGGTGTTGCTCTTTGTTAACTTCGAATCCATTCCTTATGAGAACATGTAACATGGAGCCAGCAGGTGGCATGGTGATTAAGGTGCTGGACTCCCACATGGCTGACAGCGGTTCGAGTCCTGGACCTGGCAGCCCGCTTTCTTACTCCCCACCCCTCTTCTCTCTGTCTCTGGTGAGCACACATGCCCTATAGCAAATTTAAAAATAATAACATTAAATAATTTCTTTAAAAAAAGAACATACGTCATGACTCTTGTGATTGATAACTGCAAAAAAAAGACACTCACCCTATTTCGGCGAGTTCGTCCTTTAAATTAGAGGGTGGAGCGTGTGTTTCTCCCCTATCGTTAGTGCAGAGGTAGTGGGTTTTGGTATTGCCAAAGGAAGGGTGTTTTGTTTGTTTTGCTTTTTGGGTTTTTTTTTTTTTTGAGAGGTTTTTGCTATAGGGCACGTACGCTTGCCAGAAAGACAGAGAGAGACAGAGAGATAGAAAGCAAGAAATCACCCCTCACGGGGGATGGCCACACCGCAATCCCTTCTACTCCTTTCTTCTCTCGTGATCTTGAGCACGCACGCACACGCACCTGGTGTGAGTTTAAGCTGCCAGATCCGGGACTCGAACAGTGGTTGACTACGTGGGAGTCCAGCGACATAGCTATTATGCTAATTGCTGGTCCCAGGAAGGGTGTGTGTTTTCTTTTTTTTTCCCCCCACATGGGTAGATTTCAGCTGTGGAAACCAGCAGGCAGCCGGCCTGCAGTGAAATCAGACACCCACGGGCCACAGCGGGATGCCTGTGGGAGCCCGTGCCTCTCGCTTGCTTTGTCTCTTGTTTGACGGTCACGCATCCAAAGGCTGGACTGTTGGCCCAAAGCTCCAGTTTATCTGGTCGCTCTCTCCTGGGGGCCCCCTCTTTTTCCCATTTGGGTTACCGTCCTCCTTCCCAGCTGAATGAATTCTGTACAGGATATCCTCCCAGCCTCCCTTCATGGAACTTCACCAGAACGTGTCCTGGGCAGGCCTTGTTCTTTGTCTGTGCACAAGGCCAACTCTTCGCGCCTCGCCCCTCCTCCTCTGGAATTCTTAGCGTGTATGGCCTGCCGTATTCATCTGGTAGTTACAGCACCGTGTGTCTTGTTTATACTGATTAAAAGCACGCAGATGAGCGTCAGCAGGTGGCATGGCAGTTAAGGCCCTGGAATCCCGCATGGCTGACTGTGGTTCGAGTCTAGACTCGGCGGCTTGAAATGCACATGTGCAGGCATGCGTGTGCATGCGTGCATGCCCACAGTGCTGGGAGGAGAACGGAGGAGAAGGGATTGCAGGGTGGCCATCCCCCTGGGGGGTGATGGCGCATTTTCCCTCTCTCTGTCTCTCTGCAGTGAGCACCTGTGCCCTATAGCAAAAGCCTAAAACAAAAACAAACAAAAATCTTAAAAACCACACCGATGTAGCATCCTTCACATCTAAGTGTTCAGGCTCGTTTTCTACCGTTACCTAGGAAGACCGCACATTTAACCTAACCCTGTCATGATCTCATCCTCCGCGTGTTCTGTTTGTATGAACAGTGGTCAGTAATTAAAATTTTTAAAATGTGTGTGCGCCTGTGATACAGAGGAGCGCTTACGGCCTGCACGCCAGCAGCCAGGCAGTACGCATGCGCGTGCCGGTAACACGGCCAGTGGTTCATCCGTGTCCTGAAGCCAGCGCCGCGAATGGAGTTTGACCCCATCTTCCAGTCACTGACGCTGTTCTTCAGAAGAAGTAGGTTCAGGTTAGCCTGGAGTGACTACTTGGAGCATGACAACACTCACTAGCGTGCGTACCCCCGAATCGTCCAGTTTTGCTGTCCCCCACACACGCACAGTCTCACAGGGTCATCCTGTCTGCAGGGTAGACTCTGCTCTGGTAAGGCGTCGGGGACCCCTGCGCCCTGCTGTGGGGACGCTTCCCACCGCACTGTGCACAGGGCATGCGCCCAGCAAACACGCAAGGCTGTCTGAGCCTGCAGCCTTCCCTTCGAGGGCTGAGCGGGGCGGCCGTTACGCCAGGAGGTCCGACTGTCCCCAGTTCTGTCCGTCCTGTCACTTCTGTGTCACTCAGACCTGTTGTGCCCGCTGTGACACTCTTAGCAGCCTGTCCATGACCCGGCTTCGTGGGCCATGTGAATGTGCACTGGGGATAGAGTGGTCCCCTTTCAGGTGTTAAAATTGGGGAGCTTGAGGCCAGCAGATGGTGTAGCAATGAATGTCGCTGGACTCCCACATGGCCGGCTGCTGTTCGAGTCCCGGACCCGGTGGCTTGAAACTCACACTGGGCGCATGTGCGTGCGTGCCCAAGATCCCGAGAGGAGAATGGAAGAGAAGGGACTGCGGCATGGCCATCCCCCCTGGGGAGTGATCTCTCGCTTTCTGTCTCTCTGTCTCTCTCTGGCGAGTGCACACACCCTATAGCAAAAACCTTTCCAAAAAAAGAAAAATAAAGAAAATAAAGCAAACAAAACCAAACAGCTTCCGGTCCCTGCCCTTCCAGGGTTTATCTCTCGAGGAACGAGAGAACCCCTGGAGACGCGGGTGGCACTGGGCTGCGTCGTCACTCAGAGGCACTGGTCGTCGTTAGGAGGCGTGTGTCTCTGTGTGTGTGTCTCATGTGTGTCTCGTGTGTGCGTGCGTGTGTGTGTGTCTGTTGTTGCTGCAGTGGATTTCTTTGGGTTCAGAAAGATTTCCTCCCCCCGTGAGACTGACCTGCAGCGGTCGATGACCACTGCAGTTGCCACAGCGGCCCGACTCCTGCCTGCAGCGCCCAGGACTCGTGGGGAATCTGGGAAAGACGAGGGCGCCATGTTTGTTCTCCTTGACGGGGGTGCCCGCTCTGCTGTCTGTAGTTTTCCAAGGATGGCAGGCTTTTGTCTGTTTTTTGTTGTTTATTTTGTTTTTGTTTTAAGAATTATTTTATTTCTCTTTATTTATCTTAATTTGACCAGAGATGGGGAGAGAGAGAGGGAAAGTGAGAAAGCAAACCACCAGGTCCAGGACTCAAACCATGGTTGGCCATGTGGGAGTCCAGTGCCCTTAACCACCACGCCACCTGCTGGCCCCTCCTGTTTGTTTGTTTTGAGTTTCGTATTTTCAGCATCTTCACTGAGATGATCCACATGTCATGCAGTTCCTTCATTTAAAGTATGCAGTTCCCACGTGCACTTCCTAGACACAGAGATAGTGGAAGAAAAATCACCCCCAGAGGAAGGATGGCCACACCACGATCCCTTCTTCATTCTCCTCTCCGGATTTTAGGCATGTATGCACATGTGCCCGGTGTTTTTGAGCTGCCAGGTCTGGGACTTGAACTGCTGTCAGCCATGTGGAAGTCCAGCACCATAACCACCATGCCAAATGCTGGCCCCTGGATTATGCATTTTAAGTAAGTCTCTCGGGTGATTCTGATAGAGGTGGTCTGGGAACCAGAGTTTGAAAAGCGTTGGCCTGCACAGTGAGCGCAAGTGGCCGATGGAGAGGCAGCGAGGAAGGTTTCCACAGATGGATGAAAACCAACCGTGGGACCAGCCGGTGGCATGGTGGTTAAGGGGCCGGGCGTGGCATGGTGGTTAAGGTGCCGGACGCTCCCACATGACCGACCACAGTTCGAGTCCTGAATCTGGTGGCTTGTTTTCTCGCTTTCTCTCTCTTTCTCTCTCTCTGGTCAAATTTAAGAAAAAAAAAAGAATGAATAAATAAAATTAAATAATTAAAAAAACAAACAAACAACCGTGAGCCTCTTTGGCTTTTGCATAGGAGCCCAGCAGAGCATTTAAACTGTGATCAGATGTAACTGAAAATGAACTTACTCCTCATTAAGGTCTACGTTTGTCACATGAAGATAGTCGCACCGGGAGAGTCATGCAAGTATGCAGCGTTAGCAGTTCAGAGACTCCGGAGAGATGTTCTCTGTCACACGCAACACCTGTTTGAACTCTGCTGAGAATCTGACCCCTCGCTGATTCTATTCCGTGGACTTTCTTTCGTTGTTCCCTGCAATTTAGTAGAGACGGCGTTACCCCAGGGGAAGAGCTTAGTGAGGAACTGGTTATGAGTAGCTTACGGTGGAAGCCAGCATGCGGGCGCGTGTGAGGTGGCAGCACTGGGCCCAGGGTGGCTCTAACAGGGAACTTCATGGATCAACCACTCACCTTCGGCAAGAAAGCCGCCCCCTACCGCGTAAGATAGTTCCTGAAATAGCAGGCATTTAGGGACGCGGATCATCCCGAGCTTGAACCGTCCTGATGGTAGAAGAAACAAAAGGCAGGGGCCCGCAGGTGGCGTAGTAGTTACATCATTGGACTCCCACCTGGCCAACTGCGGTTCAAGTCCCCGACCTGGCGGTTTGCTTTCTCAGTCTCTCTCTGTCTCTCTGTCTGTCTCTTGTGAGCACATGTGCCCCTGCAGCAAATTTAAAAAAATAAATAATTTAAATAAATAGTTCTTAAAAGAAAAGAATAGGGACCAGCAGTTGGCATAATGGTTATGTCGCTGGACTCCCATGTAGTCGACCACGGTTCGAGTCCCGGACCCAGTGGCTTAAACTCACTCCGGGTGTGTGTGCGTGCGTGCCCAAGATCCCGAGAGGAGAATGGAGGAGAAGGGATTGCAGCATGGCCATCTTCCCTGAGGGGTGATTTCTCGCTTTCTTTCTCTCTATCTCTCTGGCAAGCGTATGAGCCCTGTAGCAGAAACTTCTCCAAAAAAAGAGAAAGAAGAGAGAAGAAAAGGCAGGTCTTTGCCGTCCACACTCACTCCGTCGGGTGGAGCCTTCTCAGTTACAGGAGCTCCCGCCTGCGTCGTGCTGGGGAATTGCAGATCTCACCGTCCTAGGGAGCGTGATGGCTGTGGGATCCACAAAGAGCTAGAATCTGGAGGTCGAGGGCGCAGGGAGAGTGGGGAGCCTGCAGGGCTGATCGGGAGATGGTAACGTCGGTGGTTGCAAAGCGCTCAGCCGTTTAATTTGCCAGCTGTGAATATAATCTAGTAGCCCTCAAATGGAAATGTCTCCGTTTTGCTTTATTTCCTCATTAGTCTAATTTCCCGTTGACCGTGGGTCAAGGCGTGAAACCATTTAGGGGCATGCAGCACGGGAGCAGTTCGGGTGGTCAGTGTGAGCACGGCTTTAAAGTTGGCTGGAACAGCACATGGAGGCCCTGCAGCCTATTAACAGCGTGACATTGGGTTTGTTTTCTGTGATCCGTACAATAAGGCTTTGGGAAGGTAGAGTTTTTGTTTTTATTGTTTTGAGAGATTTTTGCTATACGGTGTGTATGTTCTCTGGTGAGACAGAGTGAGAAATCACCCCCTGGAGGGATGGCCATGCCTCGATCCCTTCTCCTCCTCCTCCTCTTGGGATTTTGGCCACACACACAACATACGCCCGGCAGGAGTTTCAGGCTGCCTGGCCCAGGACTCGAACTGTGCTCAGCCACGTGAAAGTCCAGTGCCTTAACCACTGTGCCACCTGTTGGATCTGGATTATTGTTATTATTTTTTTTAAAGACAGTATCTTGGCTTGTTGTGATTCTCCTACCCTTGGATCTTTGTTAGAGACGCACTGTATTGCCCAGGCCAGCCTCGCGCTCCCGATCCTCTTGCCGTCATCGCTGGGATTACGGGCGCACGCCACCGAGCCTGGCCTTCAGGTTAGACCTGGAATGGAACTCGGGCCTCCCATGTGGTCCCAGGCTGCAGAGCGGGGCAGAGTGTCTAAGTGGTGCATTCCACTGCAGCTGGGCCTGGACTGAATTTTTGAAATGCCAGGTTGTCCGTGGTGAATACCGGTGTTGTTTAGCCACGACTTTGTACCCAGGTGTATGACGTGGGTGTTTTGTAACGGCTGGGCCTCACCGTTGAGCATAGGCGGGACCAAGAAGCAGGATGGAAGAGAACAGGCTTTAGAAGAACATCTGTCATTGCATTCACAGGACTCGTGAAAGGCCTTTCTTTTCTTTTTTTTTTTTCTTCTTGAGGTTGGAGCTCGCTGTGTTGCCCTGGGGGGCTTTGACCTCCCAGTCCCCCTGTCTCAGTCTCCCAGTTAGCCTGGACTGTGGATGGGTGCGTACCACCGTGCTCAGCCGAGGGTTAGATTTTGCGTAAAGATCTTTCGTTCCTAGGCTGTCCCCATATCCTAGGGATTAAGGTGGCCAGATCCCACATGGCCGACTCTGATTCAGTCCTGGCCCCAGCGGCTTGTAAAACACGCCAGGCACGCATGCATGTGGGCCGCAGATCCCAGCAGGGTGGAGAAATGGAGAAGGGATTGCAGCATGGCCCCTCCCCCTGCCCCATGGTGGGGGGGTGCTTTCTCTCTCTCCCTCTGTCTCTGGCAAGTGCACATACCCTTTGGCAGTGTTTTTTTTTTTTTTAAGCTCTTTTGTTCCTCAGTATGAAGACTGTAATAATATCGACAGACTGGATGAAAAGATACCTCACTGGGTGGGAGAACGTTTTTGCAACTCCTAGCTGAGGAGAGAACTGTATAAAGAACGCTTACAGCTAACCGCCACGAAGACAGATAACCCCGTGTAACCACGGGCAAAGGAGGGCTGGCCCGTAGCCATGCTTACGCGCCGTGCGCTGGTGCCCGATCCCACATGGCTGACCGCGGTTTGAGTCCCAGCCCTGGGAGACTGAATGCCG
>NW_006160227.1:404518-405852 GCF_000334495.1 Tupaia belangeri chinensis | reverse complement strand
GCTTGCTCAGAATCCCCGTGGGAAGGAAACCAGTGGAAGAGGGGCCGTGGGGTCACCACACCCCATCAGGAGGTGCCTTTTCCCTTCCTGGGGAATGCACATACCCTCGGGCAAAAAAAAATACCTGGGGAGAGGGCTCGAAGATGTTTCTCCAAAGAAGATAAACAAATGGGTAATAAGCACACGGAAAGACGGTCGGCATCATTATTCATTAGGAACACGCAGAGCAAACGCCCAGTGAGACCGACCCGTTAAAATGGCCGGAAACTAATAAAAAAACAGGACAGTCGCAAGCGTTGGTGAGGATGTGGAGAAACGGAAACCCCATACATTGTTCGTAGGATTCTTTTTTTAAAGAATTATTTACTTTATATATGATTATCATTTTTTAATTTGCTTCAGGGCCTGTGTGTTCAGCAGAGAGAGAAAGTGAGGAAGCAAGCCGCTAGGTCCAGGACTCGAACCGCAGTCAGCCATATGAGAGGGGGTCCAGCGCCTTCACCACCGCGCCACCTGCTGGCCCGTTAGTGAGATCCTAAAATACTGCCGCTGTCTTAGAAAACTGGCTGTTCCTGAAAATTTTAAACACGGCATTAGCATTTTTTTTTTTTTGAAGAGGTTTTTTGCTATAGGGCGTGTGCACTCGCCAGACCGACAGAGACAGAGAGACAGAAAGCGAGAAATCATCCCCCAGGGGGATGGTCACGCCGCAATCCCTTCTCCTCCATTCTCCTTTCGGGATCTTGGGCACGCACGCACATATGCCTGGCGTGAGTTTAAGCCACCGGGTCCGGGACACGAACATCGGTCGACTACGTGGGAGTCCAGCGACATAGCCATTACGCTAACTGCTGGTCCTAATCTAGCGTTAGCCTTTGACCCAGCGATTGCATTCCTAGAGAATTTAAAACACCCTACGAGAATTTGTCCACGGACGCCCATCGCAGCGTGGTGCACAGAGGGAGAAAGCTGGAATCCATCCGAGTGCGTGTCGTGAACTGATGACTGGACAGATGCAGTGTGGTTTATCCATCCCACGGAGAATTACGTGGCGGCATAAAGGGACGCAGCGCGGGCGTGCCACCAGGTCGCTGAACCCGAACACATGTGGAGATAGCCGCACACACAGGGGCCCAGGATCATTGAGTGTATTCACATGCCGTGTCCCGACAGGGATCTTAGAGAGGGAAGCAGGGGTGCTTCCTAGGTGCTGGGGAGAGGGAGGGTGAGGAGTGACCGCTACGGGGTGTGGTTTCTTTTGGGGCAATGAGCTGTCCTAAGATGAGAGTGCACGGCCCTTTGAATATACTAAGTTCTTTTTTTTTTTTTTTTTT
>NW_006160227.1:397875-404366 GCF_000334495.1 Tupaia belangeri chinensis | reverse complement strand
TCTTAAGCCACCGGGTCCAGGACTTGAACTGCAGTCGACTACATGGGAGTTCAGCAATGTAGCCATTATGCCAACTGCTGGTCCCTACCAAGCTCATTTAATTGGACACTTGCGATGGTGAATTATTGTATGGCATGTGAATTATATTTCCAGAAAGCCCTTAAGAAATTTGGAGAGTTGAAGTAGAGAATATTGTTGCTCTACTGATTCCTTGGATTCTTTGCCAAGTACTCGCTATGCGTGCGCATTTGGTTAATGTCACCTGTAGGCCATTTGGTGACTCTGAGTGGCAGGTTTGTGCCCAGTGCGAGGGCACGTTTCCTGGGTCAGCCCCAAATACTTCAGCGCATCTCGTCAAGGGGCGAGCGGGCTGGTACTGCCATGTGTGTGTGTGTGCGTGTGTGTGTGCGTGACAATCACTACTAGCTGTCTTACAGGGGGCAGGGAAGCCGAGGACTAGGGGGAAGGAGGGGGTGGGATTCCAGGTTGGGCGGTCCACATGGGCGGATGCACAGAGATGGCCAAGCACGGCCCCTCCTGTTCCCCCTGGTAAAGTCCAGAATCTTCCGCACTGCTCGGGGTGAACGGCCGCTCTAGAATCTCCACACGCAGAGCTGGAGCGGTGAGCAGTCTGACTGGAAGTGGGGGCCAGAGTTTATGTACAAGGCGTGTTTATCTCACGGCCTCAGAGGTGCTCCAGCTTTGGCTTGGCCAAGGCCTCCCCATCCGCCTATTCTTTTCACTTCTTTTCTTCTGCGATTGGGAGGAAGAGGGAGCCAGGCACCCCCACAGGGTCTGGATCCGGGGTACATGCATCTCTGGGTTCAGGGAGGTCTCTGGATGTCAGCCCAGAACTCTCTCCTGTGCTCCAAGGACCCAGGGACCTGGTGGGGCCCAGCGCAGTGGCTCCTCTGCCCTACAGGGTTTGTTCCCTGGCAAAGTGCTGCTCTTCTTTCAAGGTCTGGTCCGCTGAGACCTCTCCGGGTGAGCCAGCATGTGGCATAGTGGTCAGGGTGCTGGACTTCCATGTGGCCAATCCTGGTTCGAGTCCCAGACCTGAAAACTTGAAAATCACGCCAGGCACATGTGTGTGCGTGCCCCAAATCCCAGGAGGAGAATGGAGGAGAAGGGACTGCAGCGTGGCCATCCCCCCGGGGGGGTGATTTCTTGCTCTCTGTCTCTCTTTCTCTCTCCAGTGAGCCCACGTGCCCTGTGGCAAATCGATAACAAACAACTTCTCCCTGATGGCTGGGCCAGCTGCCCTGATGCTTAAGTTGGCTGGAGAATGCCCGCTTGAGCCCTGGAGCCTGGTGGGTGTGTGGGGCCAGCAGAGGGCGTAGTGGGTACATTGCTGGACTCCTACACAGCTGACTACGGTTTGAGTCCCGAACCCAGTCAAAATCATGCTGGGCACGTGTGCGGATGTGCCTAAGATCCCAGGAGGAGAATAGAAGCGGTTTGTGGAAATCAACCCTGGGGAGGGGGTGTGATTTCTCACTTTCCCTCTCACAGAAGTCTGTCTATTCCTCTCTTGACTGACCCCCACCCTCCAAGCACACATGGCCGAAGGCAAGACCTCTAAAAAAGGAAAGAAAACAAAACAAAACCGATGCTGGGTTGTTGTGCTCCCCAAATCCCAGATGAGGGAGAAATGGAGGAGAAAGGTTTGCAGCATGACCATCCCCCACGGGGGGAGGGGGCTGCTTTCTCACCTCCCACCTCTTGGAGAGCAATAATCTTCTAGCCATTTAAAAACCAAAAATCTCTCCTGTTGGCACACTGTTGAGGTGTGGTGACGGAGCCAGGAGCCAGACCCTCTGGGTGCACATCCAGGTCTTCCTGCTTCGTGGCCTCAGGCGCGTGGCCAAGCCTCGTGGCCTCCCTTTCCTCTGCACAGTGGAGCGGGGGGCAAGAGCCGACTGGGAGGCGAGCAGGGGATGACGCGCTCACGTGTGCAAAGCCTCCGGAACAGCCCCCGGCCCCATGCACACACGCTCTGTGGTGGCTGCCATCCTGGTGGGTAGCTTCAGCCGAGTGGCGGCCCCTCTGCTCTGTCTGCACTCACCTCCACTTCTGCCACTAATGTAGGTTACCGGAAAGCCCTGTCATCCCCCGAAAAGTCTCCAGTGTGGCGAAAACTGACAACCGTAGGTAAGGTGCCTCCGTGTGTTAGAGCCGTTCCGGGGAGTCTGTTAGAAAGCAGGTTAGATCTGGCGTCAGGGCCCCTTATGAATGAAGGTCTTTGCTGCCTGCAGCGCTTCCTTCTCCCGAGGTGCATGCACAGGACACGAGTGGGTCGTCGTCATCGGCCCGACGTGACCAGCTCTAGCCCCAAGCCTCAGCAAGCCTGCTGCCCTTCTGCACTGGCACTGAGACTCCTGCGTTAGGCCAGCCACCCTGCCACATGAAGGCCCTGGGTTCGGGTCCTTTTTTTTCGGGGGGGGAGATTTTTGCTATAGGGCGCATGCACTCGCCAGAAAGACTGAGACAGGGAGAAAGAAAGCGAGAAATCACCCCCCAGGGGGGATGGCCACACCGCAATCCCTTCTCCTCCATTCTCCTCTCGGGATCTTGGGCACACATGCACACGCGCCCGGCGTGAGTTTAAGCCACTGGGTCCGGGACTCGAACCACAGTTGGCTACATGGGCGTTCAGTGACATAGCCATTATGCCAACTGCTGGTCCCGGGTTCGGGTCCTGAGGTCTCCCTGTACGTGCCGACGCACAGAGTCCTGGCCGATGGGTGGGGATGGATCACGGCACGAAGCCGTGTTCAGGAAGGGCTAGATGGTGGCGTCGTGATAAAGGGTGATGCTCGGTGAGGCTGGCCACGTGCTCTGTGCCCGGAGACCTGCGTGAGTACCGTGGGCATGCACGTGCCCAGGGTCCAGAGCGGGCTGGGCTGAGGCTGGGGGTGGGTTACGGCGTGAAGACCCTGTTTGTTGGGGTTGCGGGCTCTCTCTGATTCTGTAGCTCATGGAAGAAATAAACTTGAAGCAGAACCCCGAAACTCCTGGGGAGACAAGACTTTTGTCTGAGACGGTCATCTGTCCAGGTTAAGATTTATCACGGGACAGCCGGGAGGGTATAGGGAAGAACTTTGAACGTCATCGCGCACTGTTTCAGCGACGCCAGCTCCTTCGGTCCTTGCAGCTCATTAAATGTCTCTTGACTTTGGCCTGGTGGGAAGGACACATGCCACCCTGTGTCTCGGCGTCCCCGCCCCTCCACACACCCAGGAAGAAGACGTCGGAAGGTTCAGTTCTGTCTGATGGGCGTGGAGACAGACGTCTTCAGGAATGTCGTCTAGTCCATGGGACCCTGGGCCGCCTCGAGCCGGGTTCTCGCTGTCAGCTCGCCCGGAGCCCAGCTGCGCCTTTGAAGTGAAGGGCAGGCCTTTCATCTTCAGGCTTTTTCACTTCATGACAGCCCGCCTTTGATCAGCTCGGTTCTCTTCTCTGGCTGCCGATGAAGTCACTCGGAGGCAAAGGGAGGCCTGAAGTCCCTTCTGAAACCGCCACACTTTGGGGAGCACAATGGTGAATTGGCCTCCATATCTTAAGTAAATAGATCGAAAGGGAGTCGGCCCTTCCTGGCCTCTCATTGATAAAATTTGCTCACTGGCTAATGTAAACTCCAGAGCGAGGTGAGGAGGAGAGACAGAAATGGGAAAGCCGCGGGGCCTTTGTCCTTCACGGTTTTAACTTGTTTTATTTGGAGGCCAGCGGGTGGCAGAGTGCTTACGGCGCTGGACTCGCACACGGCTGACCGCATTTCAAGTCCCAGACCCGGTGACTCGAAAATCATGCCGGACGTGTGTGTGTGTGTGCCAGAAATCCCAGCAACATAGCCATTGCGCCAACTGCTGGCCCCCCAAAACCTGTTAGGGTTTTTATTTGTACTTGTTTGTGAATGTTCTCAATCCATTTTTGGTTGGATCTGCAGGCATAGAACCTGCAGATACGGAGGACTGACCGTGTATCTTCAAATGAATGAATGTTTAAAAAACTTTTCTTACAATGTCTAACATAGTAAATTTTTTAAAGACTTCTTTATCATTATTATTATTTTTTAAATTTGACCAGAGAGAGAGAGAGAAAGAAAGAAAGCAAGCCACCAGATCCAGGACTTGAACCATAGTCAACCAAGTGGGAGTCCAGCATGACTTAACCACCACGCCACCTGCCAGCCCCTAACATAGTAAACCTATAGCTACAACCTATATAAGCAAAACCTCTTTGGGGTCCCTAATGTTTTTTTATTTTGGGGTGGCATGATGGCTCCTCCCCCACCCCCATGCTCACTAGAGAGAGACAGAGACTGAGAGGGAGAGGGACAGTGAGAAATCACCCTTCAGGGGGGATGGCCATGCCACAGTTCCTGCCCCTCATTCTCCTCTCAGGATTTTGGACATGCATGCCTAGGTGCCTGGTGTGTTTTTCTTTTTCTTTTCTTTCTTTTTTAAATGAAGAATTATTTATTTAATTCCAGTCGTTATTATTACTATTATTATTATTATTATTTGACCAGAGAGAGACAGAGTGAGTGAGAAGGGAAAGGGAGAAAGCAAGCCTCCAGGTCCGGAACGTGAACCACGGTCAGCCACGTGGGAATCTAGTACCTTTAACCACCACGCCACCTGCTGGCCCTGCCTGGTGTGTGTATCAAGCTGCCGGGTCTGGGACTCAAACCGCGGAGTCGGCCATGTGGGATCCAGCTGCCTGGTCGCCACACCGCCTACTGGCCCGGCAGCGAGGGCTGTATTGAGATGAGACTGACACCCGTGTAAAGAGCACCTCACTGGCATTTAGAATGTTCTCCCTGACGGCTCTTTATCTCCATGGCTTACCCCTCCCGCTAGAGCTAAAGTTCCTTGAGGCAAAGACCACATCTTAAGTAACTCTTTTCCTTAGTTCGGGGCATAGTACTACCAATACAGGAGGAGCTAAAATGCTTTGGAATGAACCACATCCGCTCAGTTTCTCTGCCAGTCCCCAATCCTGTGCATTCTTTAGATGAGGCTGGTTTCAACAGCTAGTGTTTTCATGTTTTTTAAGGTTTTTGCCATAAGGCACATGCAGTCCCTGGAGAGAGAGCGAGCGAGCGTGAGAAATCACCCCCAGGAGGGATGGCAACGCTGCAGTCCCTTCTCCTCCATTCTCCTGGGATTTTGGTCATGCATGCACACGCGCCCCGTGTGATTTTTAAGCCACCCGGGCATGGATTCGAACTGCGGTTGGCCATGTGGAAGTCCAGTGCCTTAACCATTACACCCCCTGCTGGCCCCTCAACAATTAGCTTTTAAAATAAGGACTTCTAGGGACCAGCAGTTGGCCTAATGGCAATGTCACTGGACTCCCATGTAGTTGACCACAGTTCGAGTCCCAGACCCAGTGGCTTAAACTCACGCCAGGCACATGTGCGTGCGTGCTCAAGATCCCGAGAGGAGGGAACCAGCAGTTAGCGTAATGGCTATGTCGCTGGACTCCCACGTAGTTGACTGCGGTTCGTGTCCCGGACCCGGTGGCTTAAAACTCACGCCGGGCGCTTGTGCGTGTGTGCCCAAGATCCCGAGAGGAGAATGGAGGAGAAGGGATTGCGGCATGACCATCCCCCCGGGGGGTGATTTCTCGCTTTCTGTCTCTATGTCTCTCTGGGACGCCCCCTACAGTGAAAATCTCTAAAAAAAAAAAAAAAAAAGGATCCCGAGAGGAGAATGGAGGAGGGATTGCAGTGTGGCCATCCCCCTGGGGGGTGATTTCTCTCTTTCTCTTTCTCTTTCTCTGTCTCTCTCTGTCTTTCTGGCAAGTGCATGAGCCCTATAGCAAACAAAACCAAAACCAAAACCAAAAAACACAACAACAACAAAAAACACACCTCTCTAAGGGCTCCATGTGTCAGCTTCTGGGCTCTGTGGCTGGGACACAAGTCCCACGTAGCTATTCCTTTTGGACGAGGACCATCTAAGGAAGAGAGCGTGGGTAGCAGCTTTCGAAGCAAAGGGCAGTGGAATAAGGCTTACCCCTGAAACCCGCGGCTCCCAGGAGGAATGGGAGGGCTTGGAAGTAAGCAGGGTCTGGGACGTGGCCCGATGGCTTTGCAGCTTTGTCCAAGTGTGAGTAAATGACAGTACAGTCAGGCGACACGACTGGAGGTCATCGTGCACCGTGCAGACAGTAAGCTTTATGCATGTTGTAAGGTGGCGAAGGCCAAGAAAGGCCTCTTGCCCAGGAAGACGAGGGCAGGGCTTGCTCTCTGCACAGCTCTCAGCGAGCAGGTGTGACCAGCGCACGGAAGGGTGGGAGGGGGGCAGTGCCGAGGTCCAGGCAGCTACAGGAGGCTATTTTACACTTCCCCCAGCGTGCAGGCCCACCGAGGCCTTTGGTCCCTCGAGGTGGAAACTTCCCGACCGTGTTTGGGTTGTTGGAAGACTGGGAGAATGGGGTCAGTGCAGACGACGTTCGTTTGTGGAGGCACAGGTGGCCGGTTC
>NW_006160227.1:391645-397855 GCF_000334495.1 Tupaia belangeri chinensis | reverse complement strand
TGTTCCAGGCAGCACCGGAGCCAGCCTCGGCCTGCCCTGTGCGAGTCGTGGTCACCGTCTTGTGTGAAGAAGCCGTGCTCCACGTCAGACACTGGCCGATTCAGAGTCAGTGTGGCCGTGCTTTACCCGGCACGGCTCCAGTCTCTTGCCTCGCGGTGAAAGGTGCTTAGCACGTAAGAGACGGAGTGCTGATGACAGCCGCGTGCTCCGCGCTCTCTACAGAAGGAAGAGGTGATTAGTTGTTGTTTGTTCGTTCTATTTTGGTTTTGCCAGAGAGCATCCACTTGCCAGAGAGAGAGAGAGAGCACCCACTGATAGAGCCATCCATTCCACCATCCTTCCCCGCCGTTTCTCCTCGCCATCAGGATTTGGGGCGCACATGTACACGCCTTTGTTTTTGCACGTGTGCATTGGCGACTAAGAGAAGGGACAGTGAGAAAGCACCCCCCCCATCCTCTCTGCACCCGAGGGTGGGATGGCCACACCGCAATCCCATCTCCTCCATTCAGCTCTCAGGATTGTGGGCGTGCATGCACACACACGCGGTGTGATTGTCAAGCTGCCAGGTCTGGGACTTGAACTGTGCAGTCAGCCATGTGGGACCCAGCTGCCTTACCCTCCACGCCATCTACTGGCCTGCACACGTGCATGTTTTTAAAGCTGCCTAGGTGGGGTCTGATCTGGTTCGCTACACTCAGCCCTTAACCACTGCCTTGCAAGGCCAGCCCAGGTTTTTTTTTCTCTAACAGAAATCTGTGGGACCAGCCTCACCAAGTAATCAGCCCCCGTCCCTCGTCACGTGGTGAACTGACCTCGGGCGCCTTCTGCCGTGCAGCGGGAGGTGCACTGTGTCACCTGACTGCACTAACAGGCACCCAAAGTGGGGGGAGAGCACAGGGCTTGGATTATATAAAGACGTCAGAGTTGGGATCGGCCGATGGCGTAATGGCTACGTTGCTGACTCCCACATCGTCGACTGCTGTTCACGCACACACGCCCACCCGCCTGACTTTAAGCCACCGGGTCCGGGACTCGAACCGCGGTCGACTACATGGGAGTCCAGCGACACAGCCATTACGCTGACTGCTGGTCCCATGCCCTTTTTTTTTTTTTTTAATTTTTAACTTTAATTTGTTACTATTATTATTATTTTGGAGAGGTTTTTGCTATAGGGCACATGCGCTCACCAGAGAAACAGAAAGTGAGAAATCACCCCCCAGGGGAGATGGCCACACCACAATCCCTTCTCCTCCATTCTCTCAGGATCTTGGACACACACGCACACGTGCCTGGCGTGAGTTTAAGCCACCGGGTCTGGGACTTGAACCACGGTCAACTACATGGGGGTCCAGCGACATAGCCATTACGCCAACTGCGGGTCCCTGTTATTACTATTTTTAAATTTAGCCGTAGGGAGGCAGTGAAAGGGAAAGTGAGAAAGTGAGCTGCCGGGTCTAGCGCTCGAAGTACGGTTGGCCACGTGGGAGTCCAGCCTTCACCACCACGCCACCTGCTGCCCGTATTTGTTCTTACAAGACACTTGTTGAAATATTTAGGGGTAACGTTTCAGGGTATCTCCAAGTTACTTTCAAAAATTAAGACTAATTATAGCCCCCAAGAAAGTGTATGCGTGTAGATAAAACAAATTTGACAAAATGTTTATAAGAGGCGAATCCAGGTAAAGAGATGTTCCTTAAACATTTTGGTAGCTTGAAGAAAATAGCCCACTTGGGTACTGCTCTCTTTTGGTGACAAGGTTCACAAAACCCAGCTTGAGATTGCTTGTGACCGGCCTGCGTGGTCATTAGATCTGAGTCCCTGAGTGGTGCCTTCCAACTCGGCGCCCTGATTTAGGCCTCGGAAAATCCACTCTGCGGTTTCGGGAAGCAGCCTCTTCGGCAGTCATAAGTCGATGAGTCTCTGTGGGACTCAGGATGGCTTCTGGGACATCGGGCTTGACGTTTGGCACATCCCAGCCACCCACCTTCCTGGCTCTGGCTTGGGTTTGGGGCTGGGGGTGAGGCCCACTGTTGAGAACAGGAGGCCCACATGTGGCATGTGCAGCCTGGGGGCCGGTTCGTGTGGGGACCGCATGGTTCCTGGGAGCCTCCTCTTGGTCCTGGGGTCCGGACTAGCATAAACTGCGGAGAACGTTATCGCTCGCCTCTTCATCCTTTGGGAGGTGGCTGCAGGCACGATGGCATTGCCAAAACATCTGGCGTTTGGGAGCTCGCATCAGACGGCCACCTAGCTTCTGCCACGTGGCTCTGGCCAGGCCACGGTCTCAGGGATGCTCTCGGCCAGCCCCGTAGTGCGGCGGTAAGGCGCTGTGCAGAGGAAGCCAAGTCTCACGTGGCGGGCCAGGGTTTGAGTCCCACCCTGTGGTCTTGAAAATCACACTTAGGCACGTGTGCTCCCAGGGTCCTGGTGCCGTAGAGAGTCGGAGGGAAAAGGGGCATGGCGGTCCCAGCCCCACCACAGGGGAGAGGGAGGGGTGCTCGTATTTGCCCCCCCCTCACCTCTGACACCCCAGTCCTTTGGGACTGGGGCTGACTAAACACTATGAGGCTACCTTTTGAAAGAGAGTATGAATCGGCTGAGTTCTGAACAGCTCCTCCTGGGTGAGAAAGGAGTGGAGGGAAATGGGCGAGGGGCGTGAGTGTGTTGGGAGCTAGTTCCTGAGCACCAGCCCAGAGCTGCGTGCTGTGCTAAGCGCCGTCCTTAATCCCTGAAAGAACTCTGGGCCTAGAGTGGGTTCTTCCTGTGGAAGTAGCCCTAGAAAGTCAGGGTGCTGCCCTGGATCACGTGGCCAGATCCCAGCGGGCAGGGAGGGCGTGCGCGCCGACCCAGGATCCCGGTGGGCAGGGCGGGGGTGTCCTCCGACCCAGGACCCCAGCGGGCAGCGTGGGGGTGTGCCGACCCAGGACCCCGGCGGGCAGATTGGGGGTGCGCTGGCCCAGGACCCAGCGGGCAGAGTGGGGGTGCGCCGGCCCAGGATCCCGGCGGGCAGGGCGGGGGTGCAGCGATCCAGGACCCCGGTGGGCAGAGCTGGGGTGTGCCAACCCAGGATCCCAGTGGGCAGAGTAGGGGTGCGCTGACCCAGGACCCCAGCGGGCAGGGCGGGGGTGTGCCGACCCAGGATCCCACGTCGCGTCCCCTGACCTTCACCGACGTGAGGGTGGAAACTCTCTGTGCCACCTTTTGCCCAGAAATGGGGCTCTCATGCTTAGTGAGGAAGTTGTCCCCTCCGTCACTCTGAACATGGGAGTTGTGTCAACCGAGAGGCGGGGTTGAGCCGGCGGCCAGTGGTGCGGCAGTGGACGGAGGCGAAAGGCTGCCCCATGGGAAGGCCCCGCGTCCTGTCCAGAGACGTCCCAGAGTACAAAGGCCTGCCCGTTTCCCAGTCGGGACTTGCTGGGGGCGGGTCATGGCATCAGGACCCTGCTGGGGGTGCCCGCTCGCTCTCTCACATGGGAAAAAATAAAAATAAATAATAAACGCACAATAACTGTAGACTAGACGTTCTGTTCTCAGCCAGGAAGTTTGACCTTGACTCTTCATCTCAAGGTAGAAGAAGGAAAAAGGTTCACAAAGGTTTGGTGGGGAATACGTCTTGGGGGGGAACTATGCATGCATTTCTATAGAGGCGAGGTTTTCGTACCCAGATAAACACACACTTCGATTCCACTCTTCCCTGAGCCTTTGGAAGCCCCCACGTGGGAGCTGGAGAGGGGAAGAGGCTGCTGGGGTCACAGCTGTGCCCGGCTGTGCGGCTCTCACCACACTAGGGGGCGCTGTCGGGAAGGCAGGGCAGGGCAAGCTGGGCACTGGGCGGACGGTGGTAAGTGCTGTTTCCAAGGCTCGGAGGGCCCTGGGCCACCACGGGAAAGGAGGTTTGAGCCTCTAGTCTCCTCTCATGTCCACTGTTTACTTTCTCCTCCGCGGCTCAGTGGCCAATTCCAAGGCTCAGTTATACCCTCCACTTACAGAATGCTTTGAAAATGCAGGTACAGGGCCAGCCGGTGGTGTGGAGGTTAAGGCAGCTGGATCCCACATGACCGACTGTGCGGTTCAGGTCCTGGACCCGGTGGTTTGAAAACCATACCGGGCACGTGCGTGTGCGTGCCCAGAATCCTGAGAGGAGTATGGAGGAGAATGGGTTGGGGTGTGGCCACCCCCCAGGGAGCATTTTCTCACTTTCCCTCTCCCTGTCTGTCTGTCACCAGCGAGTACACAGGCCCTATAGCAAATTGAAAAAATAAAAATGTAGGTATTAGCATTGACCTTAGCTACGTAACCTGTTGCATGGCAGGGCTTAATGAGAGAGTAGGGTATTTTTACTGAGACCCTTACGTTTTGAGGAGGGTACGGAGTTGCTATTAAGTGGCAAGCAGAGCCCCTCAAAGGACTGGCTGAGCCGTTGCCGAGGTTGGAACGGGCCTCATTTGCTCACCCCCGTTGAGCTACTCCCCCTGAACGCGTATGAACCTACCAGGGAGGAAATCGAGCCCCTAGCAGAGTCCCCGGTTCGAGTCCATCTGCAGACAATTTGCTTTCATAACCCTCCTCCTCCGCATTAGCAGCAAGATGTTATAAAGAAGATGCAAGTAAATTCCGTGAGGGATTTCTGCCAGCCCCGAAGCGCCGTTGCCGAGGAGGGCTCTTGTACCTGGTATTCAAGGTCCTCGAGGTGCACCCGCCTGGGGTTCACAGTCCTGTGTTGGGGCCGTGTCAGGACATGTGGCATACTGGCCCCTCTCTGTAGCCGGCCACAGCGAAGCTCGCAGCGCCTCCTTGAGCTCCGGATCTGGCACTCCCAGCTCCAGAACTGTGAGAAAACAGATTTTTTCGGGGGTGTGGGGGGTGTTATGTTTTGCTGTAGGCCATATACACACACCAGAGAGAGCGAGCGAGAAATCACCTGCCCCCAGGAGGGATGGTCACACCGTCATCCCTTCTCTTCCATTCTCCTCCTGGGATTCTGGGCACACACCCACATGTGCCTGGACTGGGACTGGAACTGTGACCGGCTATGTGGGAGTCCAGGGCCTTAACCGCCACGCCACCTGCTGGTCCTGCCTGTGGCTTATCTTTTAGCAGCCTCATGACTAGGGTGTGCACAGCTAGCCCTGTTGGGGCAGGAGGGAGGCTCGACTGAGGATGCCCCCTACCCCCCGCCCACCAGGACAGGCACAGCGAGTGGGGAGGCCAGCTCAGCCCTGGGGCTGGTGGAGAGAGTCCAGGCGAGGACAGCCTGCAGTCCCCGGCTGGGCAGACGGCTCGTCCTGCCGTTTCTCTCTGCTGTTTCATTGGCCTCCTAACAGCCCTCCTTGACAAACAGAACAAGGCCACCAGGATGGGGCTGGTGGCAGGCAGGGCTGTTCTGAAGAGGTTGCCCTCCCAGGCCACAGAGAGGTGTTATTTGGGAGACCCTGAACCAGCTCTGGCATGGGGGCTTTGGCCCTGGGCAGACGCTGCCCTGGACTGGCCTGACGTGGGGAGGTGAGGGGCGGGTGGGGAAATGCTGGGGCCCGGTTCTTTGATTGGGGTGCCCCCTTGCTCATAGGATGGTGTCAGAGTGGTCGTGGGTTGTGGGCAGACAGGAGGCAGATCATGGGGGACAGATCAGCACAGCCGTTGGCCCCGTGGACCAGACCTGGTTGTCGGTCTTTGATGCAGGTGGGACCATTATAAAGTGGCAGGGGGGGACAAACAGTTGGCGTAATGGCTGTGTCGCTGGACTCCCACGTAGTCGACTGTGGTTCGGGTCCCAGACCCGGTGGCTTAAACTCACGCCGGGCACGTGTGCATGCATGCCCAAGATCCCGAGAGGAGAATGGAGGAGAAGGGATTGCGGCATTGCATCTTCCCCTGTGGGGTGTTGTCTCATTTCCCCATACCCCATCTCTCTCTGGTGAGCATGCCATCAAAGATCAGATCTGTGGAATCGACCTCTCCGCTTGGCGTGGCATAGAGGTAGCGACAAACATCGCCCCTTGTGTAACAGGACATTTTTTCTTACCATTTCGCTCTTCTCCATAAAGACATTGTCATTAGACCCGTGTGCATTTTGTCTAATTTCCAGAAACTACCAACAGATGCCGTCATTCCGATGCAGTTCTTCCGAGTCACCTTAAATGCAGTCACAAGCCTCTGTCGGCCGTCGCCCCACAAGAGTCGGGGAAGGGGGCGGAACCCCAGGCGCTAAAC
>NW_006160227.1:357485-389320 GCF_000334495.1 Tupaia belangeri chinensis | reverse complement strand
GAAGGGATTGCGGCGTGACCATCCCCCCTGGGGGGTGATTTCTCGCTTTCTGTCTCTCTGTCTCTCTCTGTCTTTCTGGCGAGCGCACGTGCCCTATAGGCAGGGACGGACTGGAACTTCGTTTCCGACCCAGCAAAGATCTGAGCTGTGGAATAGAACTCTCCGCTGGGCGAGGCATAGAGGTTGCGTCAAACATCGCCCCTTGTGTAACAGGACATTTTTTCTTACCATTTCGCTCTTCTCCATAAAGACATTGTCATTAGACCCGTGTGCATTTTGTCTAATTTCCAGAAACTACCAACAGATACCGTCATTCCGATGCAGTTCTTCCGAGTCACCTTAAATGCAGTCACAAGCCTCTGTCGGCCGTCGCCCCACAAGAGTCGGGGAAGGGGACGGAACCCCAGGCGCTAACACGGCCCCTGCTTGATCTTTGCGGGAGTCGGGTCCTCTCTGAGGCCCAGCCTCTGTCTGTCTCGGGCACCAGGCGATGGCAGCTTCCTGCTCCCACTGGGGTGAATGAATGGAGCCGGAGCCCTGAGAATGCAAAGTGCCCTTGATTTTTACTGAGGTCTCCTTCAATCTGAGGGAGCTAAGCAGTAGACAATTCAACGATTTCTTTTAAGAATTATTTGTTTATTTAATTCCATTTGTTGTTGTTGTTGTTCTTATTTAATTTGACCAGAGAGAGAGAGGAAGGGAGAGTGAGGGAGGAAGCTGCCAGGTCCGGGACTCAAACCACGGTTAGCCATGTGGGAATCCAGCGCCTTTAACTACCATGCCACCTGCCCAGCCCCTCAACGATTTTTTTTTTGGAGAACTTAGTTGAATCTGTTTTTCTCTCCTATCAGGTAAAGTACCTATCACTTGTAGAAGTTTGGTATTTGGGGGGCCAGCAGGTAGCATGGTGGTTAAGGTGCTGAACTCCCACATGGTGGACTGCGGTTCGAGTCCCAGACCCCGTGGCTTGAAACTCACACCGGGCATGTATGCTCAGAATCCCAGGAGGGGAATAGAGGAGAAGGGGTTGTGGCATGGCTGTCTATACCCCCTCGGGGTGGGGGGTGATACCTCACTTTCCCCCTCTCTGTCTGTCTCTCTGGTGAGCGCGTGTGCCCTGTAGCAAAAACCTGAAAAAAATGGTTTGGTGTTTTCCAACCAGTGTAGAGGAAGACAACTTTAGAAGATGAACATTACGTCAGATGTAGGCCCTTCCAAGGTCTATACACTTGACCCCCGGAAGGTCTCCACGTTTGACCCATAGGTAGTCTACACATTAGACCCTTAGGCAGGTGACACGCTCCACCCTTCAGTTGGTCTGCATCAAGGTGATCTAAAAGAACCACTTAATTTCACGAACGAGGTACCGGAGGTTAAAGGTCAGCCCGTGCATGGGCTGCTCAAGTCCTGCTGGGCCCACGTGGAAGGTGGGGGTGTGATTTCCCAGTTAGCCTCTACACGCCGTGATCCCGCAGGGTAGGGTGGTGAGGAGCCGGTGGGGCAGCGGTCGGGGCCTGAGACCCTCTTGAGGATGTTTGTCTCTCTCATGAACAAAATACGCAAACTAAGATAGAAATAGGAGAAGAAAGAAAACAGAAAAAGAAAGAAAGAAAAATAGAAAAAGAAAAAAAATAAGAGAAGCCAGTGCGGTGGGAGGCCCAGAAGTTAGGGCCTCCACGTCGTGTACTCTGAGCGAGACCGGCTCCTCCTGTCCCAGGCCCCTCCTCTCATTCTGACGTGCAGAGCAGTTCCCTCATGATACTGCTTTGAAATCGTTCTATAATATTTCAGACAGCGGAGCGATTTCGTTTTTTATTTGCTATTTTTTTTTTTTTTCCGTACTGATTCTTGGAAAATCTTGGTCCAGAGTCTTTGCTTATTAATAGGGGGATGGGAAGGGTTTTAACATTTTTCCCCCCCTTTTAAAAAATTTGTGTCCGTTTGTCAGAGGGAAATGGGGGGTGGTGAAAAAATCACCCCACAGTGGGAAATGGCCACGCTGCAATCCCTTCTCCACTCTACTCTCTGGATTTTGGGTACGCGCTCCCACGCACCTGGCTTATTTTTCCAGCGACTGGGTCCAGGACTTGAGCTGGACAGTTGGCCACGTGGGTCCTGCCGCCCTAACCACCACACCACCTGACTGGCCTGATTGTTTTTTTTTTTTAAGAATTATTTTATTTCACTTATTTATTTATTTTTAATTTGACTAGAGAGGGGCAGAATGAGAGAGAGAGAGAAAGTGAGAAAGCAAGCTGCCAGGTCCAGGACTCAAACCTCAAATCAGCCTTGTGAGAGTCCAGCGCCCCTAACCATCAAGCCACCTCCCAACCCCTGGCCTGATTTTCTTTTTATTCATATGTTAGAATTGCTACTTGAGGAGCAGCAGATTATGTAATGGTTACATCGCTGGACTCCCACGTAGTCGACCGCGGTTCGAGTCCTGGACCCGGTGGCTTAAACTCATGCCAGGCGCGTGTGCGTGCGTGCCCAAGATTCCAAGAGGAGAATGGAGGAGAAGGGATTGCGGCGTGGCCTTCCCCCCAGGGGGTGATTCCTCGCTTTCTGTCTCTGTCTTCCTTGCGAGCATAGGTTCTCTATAGCAAAAAAAAAAAAAAAACCTTATACACACACACACACACAAATTGCTACTTCAACTAAAAACTGTAGTTAAATACTTTTGGTATGTGTCAGGCCTTTTTTGGTCAGTAAAACACATCTAGATAAAATCGTCTTCATTAAGAAGGTGAAATACATCGTAAAAGTTGAACTTCGGAGGCCAGATGTAGCACAGTAATGTTGCAGCTGGGCTCTCGGTCAGGAGGGTCCTGGGTTCAGGGCCTGGTGTGTGCCTCTGTGTTCTCGTCTGTAAGCCGGGCCGGCTGAGGCTCAGTGGTCACGGGACGAGGACCCTGCTGGGTCTCACTAAGGGCCGAGGCCACCATATTGACCCTTCGTGCCTGGCTTCTCTCCCTCAGCCCAGTTCCCCGGTCCGTCGGGGCCAGAGTGCGAGTGAGCGCTTCATGCCTTTCTGTTGGGGGGCCCGACTCTCGGTCCCTTTCTGTCTTTTCCACTCACTTTCTCTCATGGAAGAAGTAAATAGAAAACAGAGCTGATGGAGGTGGTTTTAACGGCAGCACCGGCCCAGCTGCAGTGGTACGGGTCACAGTGGCGCTGCACAGCGCGGAATCCTGCGGGAGGCCTGGGCTGGGATTCCAGGTCAGCCCAAATGTACCGGCTGTGCCCACGAACCTGGCTGGCCCGGAGGCTGTGGGGAGTCAGGAATCATGAGGCCCATTAGGGGCTATCTTCCCCCCACCCCTTTCTCACTCTCAGAAAATAAGTAAATAATTTTTTTTTTTTTTAAGGTTTTTGCCATAGGACATGGGTGCTGGCCAGAGAGAGACAGAGAGAGGGAAAGTGCAAAATCAACCCCCAAGGGGGATGGCCACGCCACAACCCCTTCTCCACTGTCCTCCTCCTGGGATTTGGGGCACACACGCACACGCACCTGGCATGTCTTCCAGCTGCAGAGTCTAGGGCTTGAACTGCGGTCGACCATGTGGGAGCCCAGCGCCTTAACGACCTGCTGATCCGTGATTTGATTTTTTTTTCCCCCACTTAATAAAGAATGCTTTAGGAATGAGCTGACTTCAGTGTGCTAGAGAGCTGTTTCCATTTCGGGGAAATTCATGAACCCCCGTCCTTATTTAATAGTCCCATGAGAGAATCCTGAGAGACAAGGGCCTGCTCATTGCAGACTGCCGTGTACTCCGAACCTGTCCGTATCCCGACGGGGTGGGGAGCGGCAGCCTCTGCAGGGGTGGAATTCCTGTGCCGTACCCTCGCCCGTTCCAAGTCTGCACCCAGTGGCTCTTAGTGTATTTAGAATCGCGTCGCCTTTCCACAGTTCCTTCTAGAATGTCTTCATCATCCCCCAGAGATACTCAGCAGCCTTCAGCTCTCACGTCCAAGCCCCCCTCTCCAGCCCCCGGCAGCCACCGGTCTGTTCTGTGTTTCTGTGGGTTTCCCTGTTCTGGGAATTTCGTGGAAATAGAATCAGACATTTCACCTGGCACGTAGGTCCACCTGTGCCAGAACACGGGGAAATGCGTCCTGCCTGTTCATGGCTGGGTAGTATTCCCCCCGCTGGAGGGATCCCATTTTCTTCTCTCTGTTCTCAGTCGGTGGGCTTTCGGGTCGTGTCTGCATGGCTAATGCTGCCAAGAGCGTTCCCGTACAAGTCTCTGCACGAACGCGGGTCGTTTCTCGGGTTGCTTACCCAGGAGTGGGGGTACTGGGTCATGTGATCTGCTGGTGTTTAACTCCGTGGGGGAGTGCCCAGGCTGTCCCACAGGGGCTAAGCCAGTGCATGCCCCTGCTAGCCACGCACGGGGGTCCCTGCGCTGCTCCGCCCTGCCGACCCCCGTTACTTCAGGAGAGCAGCCGCTCTCCTGGTCGTGACGAAGTGTCTCCCGGGCACTGATCTGCGTTCCCCTGGAGTGCACGGAGCAATGCGGGCGTCTTTCTGTGTACTTGTGAGCCCGCTACCTACCTCTTTGGAGAAATATCTGCTCATATCCTTTTCTATTTTTGATTGGATTATATTTTTGGTGTTCTTAGAGTTCTTTGTATAAACATATTCTTTTTTTTTTGGAGAGGTTTTTGCTATAGGGCACGTGTGCTCACCAGAGAGACAGAGAGAGAGAGACATAGAGACAGAAAGCGAGAAATCACCCCCCAGGGGGCATGGTCATGCTGCAATCCCTTCTCCTCCATTCTCCTCTCGGGATCTTGGGCACACATGCACACGCGCCCGGTGTGAGTTTAAGCCACTGGGTCTGGGACTCGAACCGTGATCGACTACATGGGAGTCCTGAGACAGAGCCATTACGCCATCTGCTGGTCCCTGCATAAACATATTCTTAAACAGATCTTTCCCAATTCCTTACCCTGCGACATCACTTTTCTGTGACATATCCTAAAACTCCACAGCCTGTCCACCCCCTTACCCCTTCCCACATGTTGACCCAGTTGGGTATTTTCTGATGTAAGTTGCGTGGAGTGGCCAGTGTATAAAACAAGGCCCCTGCTTCAGGGAGCACAAAGCAAAATCCGAAGGGAAGCACCTGAGTGACAAACGTCTGTAGATGTCCAGAGGAAGAAGAGATGGCTTTCAGATGGAGAAATCAAGGGAGACAGCCTGGAGGAGGTGGCATTTCAAGTGTCCAGTGCAGGCCTTAAAATATAAGAAGACTGGAGGAAGAAGCTGAGTCTAGACGTTGGGGTTACACAGTGCATCCCGTGCGCAGTGGTGACTGGCCTGCTTTAATATTTAGGGCTGAAATATTTAAGGGTCAGAGAGACGGATACCAGAAACAAGACCAGAAGGATGGTTGGGCCAGTTGCTGGTCCGGTCTCACAGAGCCCAGGAGCCCCCTGATGTTTGGGGTTGGGATGGGTGGACGTGTGAGGAGGGGAGAGATCGAACCACAGAGCTATGTGGGAGGGTGGAAACGGGCCGAGGGCCTCTTCTCTTTCCAAAGTGTATATATTTATTTCTTTTTCATGAGCAAGAGAGACAGAGAGATAGCACCCCAGCAGAGTTCGAGGGCCATGGTGTCTACCCCAGCCAGCCCCGGAGGTCTCTGGACTCGAACCGGGAACCTTGCCGGCGGGTTAGCCCGGCAGAGCACTGCGCTCCCGCTGTACCACCGTCCGCCCCGCATGTAGTGATTTCTTAGTGCACCGACTGGCCAGTCGAGCAGTGATAAGACCACAGGAGAGGATCACGGCTTCTAAGGGCCCCACCCACTCCCCGTCTGGAAGCCCAGCGAGGAGGCGCACAAGCTCACGTCCCCCCACCTTAGAGGGGACAGTTGAGGTCTCAGTGCAAGTGTCTGACTCCCAGATCAAAAGTTCCCCTCGGTTTTACTAAAATAATTTATTATTATTATTTTGCTATAAGGTACACACGCTCTCTGCAGAGACACAGAGAGGGAAAGTGAGAAAACACACCCGCAGGGCTGAGGTCCACACCGCAGTCCCTTCTCCTCCGTTACTCTCCTGGGGTTTGGGGAACGCCTGTACGCACGTGCCCAGTGTGTTTTTCAAGCTGCTGGGGCCAGGACTCAAAGTGCGCGGTCGGCCCTTGGGGATTCAGCCGCCTTAGCCATTATGCCACATGGCTTAGTTGTTTTTTATGTTTGTTTGTTTGTTTTAATTATCTTTTTTTTGGAGAGGTTTTTGCTATAGGGCACATGTGCTCACCAGAAAGACAGAGACAGAAGTTACACACCCAGGGGGGATGGACACGCCACAATCCCTTCTCCTCCATTCTCCTCTCGGGACCTTGGGCACGCACACACACGCGCCCGGCGTGAGTTTAAGCCACCGGGTCCAGGACTCGAACCGCAGTCAACTACATGGGAGTCCAGCGACATAGCCATTACGCCAACTGCTGGTCCCCCTCACAGCTTAGTTTTTACTTTCCTTTGCTACATGACAGCAAGGGCAGTAGCCCCTTCTGTGAGATACAGGTGTTGGGCTAGGGGTCCTCTGGGACGGGGTCCCTGTGAGTACGGGTGTGAGCCTGCCAGATCCGTAGCTGTCCCCACCTCGTCTGGGTCCTTTTGGTCTAGCCCCCGAGTTGATGTGGTCAGCAGAGGAGGACCTGACTCTTGCCTCCCGTCAGCCTGTCACCTCGTGGCCCTGGGGGGCCCCCTCCGTGTTGGGGACACAGTCTTGTCACCGATCTAATACGTCCGTGGCGTTGGCAACACTCCTGACGTGCCCCAGCGGGCGTGCACCCGTCATCCCAGGGCAGCCGGGACAGGCTTCTAGTCCCCTGTGGTCGCCGAGGGATGGACCCCCTGAAGAGCCTTCGCAGCTCCTCTGTCCCCACCCCTGCCCCGGGTTGGAAATCTCCAGTGTTGGGGCGGGATGGCGGCACAGCGGGAAACGTGGGGCTCGGGGAGACTGACCACGGGGGAAGGTTCCAGGTCCATGTCTAGGCCTTGAACCGCAGTCACCCATGTGGGAGTCCAGCACCTTATCCACCATGCTACCTGCCAGCCCCCGTCTTTGTCTTTTCGTCTCTCGTGTCTTTCTCGGTGGAAAAACATTTGTAAAAACGTTTCCTTACATCCCCAGTGTCTCCGAGGCTCCCCGGCGGCTGTGTCTGTCCGTGAGCCGCAGGCGAGGCCATCTTGGGGCTGACACCACCTCCACGCAGCGCAGTTCTAGCACGGCCACGGGGCCTGGGGTAGGGTGCTGCCCTGAACCCGGGTTTGGCTCTTCCCTCACAGCACAACTGAGCTGGTGCCCCTTTTCTGGAGAGGCTGGAGTTGGTTGCTGGGGTGGCGGCTGTCTGGGGTGACAGTGACAGCGGAGGCTCGGGGTCTCCCGCCCTCAGGCCCAGGCAGGGCATTTAGGAAGGCAGGGCAGGTGGAGAGTGAGGTCAGGCTCTGACCGCTCCCTGAGGTCTGACTTTCAGTGGCCGAGGTCACCCGGGCGAGGGAGCCTTCCCTCTGCAGGAGGGTGTGCGAAGGGGGCATCTCAAAGAACAGTTTCTAACGTACCAACGTCTGAGCACCAGCCCTCCTCGTTCCTGTCACTGCATTCCTTTTTGGGGGACAGCAGGTGGCATGGTTGTTAAGGTGCTGGACTCCTACCCTACTGCCCGTGGTTCGAGTCCTGGATCCGGTGACTTGAACATCACTCTGGCTGCATGTATGTGCGTGCCCAAGATCCCAGTAGAGAATGGAGGAGAAGGGATTGTGACCAGCGTCCCCGCCTCCGGGAGTTCTCGCTTTCCCTCTCTGTCTCTCTCTAGCCAGTGCCTGGGCCCTATGGCAAAAACTTTAAAAAAAGAAAACACAAAAAAATGCCAAATAGGAAGTAGAGGCCAACCAAAATCATACTGAGTTTCTTTCTGAGAGAAAGCAGGCCAGTCCGCAGCCTGTTTTTTAGGTATTACATTTAACATGGAAAGTTCCAGTTTGCTTTGGGGCCAGGATCCTTAAAAGGAGCCCTGACGCGAAGCGTATTAGGGCCACTGTGTATTTGTTCGTTTATATCTTGCTGACTCCATTGGCGAAGTTTTTGTTTTTCCTGGTAAATATTCCCCAGGTCATTTCCCTCCTCTCCCTAACAAAATCACATTTGTGAAGTGAACGACTGCTAAAACCGGCCGCACGTCTGCGAAAATTAGTAGCACACAGAGATTTCTTTTCTCGGTGCCACAGGGCCTCCGATGAAGTTGACTTTGCCCTGATGTTCCTCCCGAATGGTGGCCGCGGGGAGCCAGCAGGGGTCGGGCCTGGCAGACCGACGGACAGCACCACAGAAGGGTCATTATTCGTGGAAAATTCAGGTGCCCCCTCCAGGCGACTTAGAAAGCTTGAAGTTTTCTCTCTGTCTCTCTCTCTCTCTTTCTTTTTTGTAAGTTTTAAGTTTTTACTTTGCTAAAGGGAGAGGCAGAGAGGAAGTGAGAAATCACCCCCTGGGGGGATGGCCCCTCCAGGATCCCTCCTCCTCCATTCTCCTTTCAGGATTTTGGACATGCACGTGTGTGCGCGCGCACACACACACACACACACCATGTACTCTGCGTTTTTCTTTTTCTTTTCTTTCATTTCTTATTTTTTTCTGTAGAGGTTTCTGTCTTAGAGTGTGTGCACTTGCCAGAGAGAATGAGAGGGAAAGTGGCCCCGGGCGGATGGCCACACTGCAGTCCCTTCTCCTCCTGGGATCTCGGGTGCACACACACATGCACCCAAGATGAGTTTCAAGCCACCGAGTCCAGGACTTGAACCATAGTTGGTCATGTGGGAGTCCAGTGATGTAACCACTATGCTGTCTGCTGGTCCCAGTGTATTTCAAGCTGCTGGGCCCAGGGCTCGAACCATGCGGTTGGCCATGTGGGAGCCAGTCACCTTAACCCCATGCCACCGGCCACCCTGAAGTTTTCTCTTAAAGTGATTATTACCCTTGGTTATAAATTTTAGAAGTTTTATTTATTTTTTTAAAGATTATTCAACTTTCTTTTTTATTTGACCAGAGAGGGACACAGAGAGAGAAAAAGCGAAAAAGCAAGCTGCCAGGTCTGGGACTCGAACCGTGGTTGGCCGTGTGGGAGTCCAGTGCCCTTATCCACTACGCCACCTGGTTAGTGCCAAGCTAGCCCCAGTTTTAGAAGATATTTTTCCATCTTTACTGACACACAAGTTCGTACTTATTTCATAATAAGGCCCAAAGTTAGCGCTTAACACACAGCCATTTTTAAAACGGTGGTGAAAAACACCCGCGATGCCGACTCGGGTCTGAATCCGAAGCCCGGCGTGAGCGTCTGACCTTGTGAAATGTTCCGTGCAGCCCCCGACGTGCTGCGCGCGTGACGAATGGCAGGCCGGGGTTTGCGTCGCTAATATTGTTAATGTGCCATTTTTAGTGTGCTGTCAGACCGTCGTGTTTAATTTCCAACCACACAATGGACTTTTGTTTCCTTTAACTTAGGGCAAGTATGTGAACTATGAGGCCCGTAAGGGTTCCTCATTCTCTTAAGAAACCAACATACCCTAAATGTGAGGAGCGCCGAGCAGGCAGGAGGCCCGAGCTTGGCACGGTCTCGCGTGGACCCCGGGAGGCCACTCCTTGGAGGTCGAGGGTTGAAGACCCACAAGCCGAGAGACCTTTACTCTTTTCAGTTCACTTTTGAGGTTGTTTATGGAAAAGACTTTTCTCCCCTCTGCCACGTTATGGACACTTTTTATTTAAAACTCCCCTAAAGAGCGATTGTGCTAGAAAACCACGCTGATGTGGGATGCCCCCAGCTTGGCAGCCGAAGCGTGGTGGTTCCGTGTTCTCGGGATGGCCGGCCGCCCAACACGCAGCCAGAAACTTTCCACTGGGAGCCGTCCTGCTGGGGCCGGGGTGCCGGGGACTGGCATTGGGGCCTTTCTCTGCCTGCTGACCCCATCAGCTGTCTCTCTGCAGGTGAAGCTGCTCTCAGGGGAGAGCCCAGGATGCAGACCCTCCCGGTGGCCTCTGCCTTGGGCAGCCACCGCACCGGCCCTCCCCCAGTCAGCCCCAGCAAGAGGAAGTTCAGCATGGAGCCGGGCGACGATGGGCTGGACTGTGACAGCGACCACGTCTCCAAGATGAGTCGGCTCTTCGTCCCCCACCTGTAAGTCCCCTGGTCTTGTTTGGGTTTGCGATCGGCCGCGGTGGCCCGCGATGACGTCGTTTTGTCGAGTATGCATCAGGGAGAGTGTTTATAGCAGGTTCGAGTGCTCGGCACCTGAAAGGTATCGAATCCGCTTCCTGACGTCAGAGAGAGGGGGCCTGTTTCCCTCCACCCCGTACGCCCTGACACGGGCTTGTCCTAGTGGAAGGTGACGTTCCTTATGGCTTCGGCGGGGGGGTGAGAACCTGGCCTTGTCTGGCCTGTGGTCCATCCCGGTGGTCACCAGGAGCATCGGTGTTTAGAAGATTGTCCTCATCCCCTGGAGAAGCAGCAGGCGGGGTTGGCACCTGAGCGGGACTGTCTACTTCGGCGTCCGAGAAGCTCGGGTGCGCCTCCCCTGCACCGTGGTGTACACGCGAGACCTTCCCAGAGGGGGCACACGGCCCTCTGTGTTGGCAGGAAGGGGCCGCGTGTCCCGTGTCATGTCAGCCTGTGGCAGCCCAGCCCCCACCTGGGCGGTGGCCCTTCCTCGCCACACGCACCCTCTGCCACCGCGCGCGGGGTACCTCAGCTCTGTTGGAAGCCGCCGTTGCCTAACTTGTGACGGGACGGGGTTGAAGCAGAAGTTCTCTGGGACTCTGGGAGATGTCCACGTGTGTGGTTTTCGGGTTTTTTTTTTTTTGGAGAGGTGTTTTTTTTTTTTTCGCTATAGGGCGTGTGCGCTCGCCAGACAGACAGAGAGACATAGAGACAGAAAGCGAGAAATCACCCCCTGGGGGGGTGGTCATGCCGCAATCCCTTCTCCTCCTGGGATCTTGGGCATGCACACAAACGTGCCTGGTGTGATTTTCCAGCCACCGGGTCTGGGACTCGAACCGCGGTCAACTATGTGGGAGTTCAGCGGCATAGCCATTACGCTAACTGCTGGTTCCCTCCACGTGTGTGTTTGAAAAGCAGCTTGCGGGGCCAGCAGATGGTGCGGTCATCACGTCACTAGACTCCCATCCGGCCCACTGCGGTTCGAGTCCCAGACCCGGTGGCTGGAAAATCACACCAGGCACGTTTGTGTGCATGCCCAAGATCCCAGGAGGAGAAGGGATTGGGACATGGCCGTGCCCTCTAGGGGAGGGGTGGTGTCTCACTTTCATTTGCGAGCGTGCTCTCTCTCTCACAACCCCACACATCCTGAGGCAAAAGAGGAAAAAAAAAACATTCAAAGAAAGAAAGGCAGTGTACTACTGTGCCCATGTCCCGGCACCCCGTCTGCACCCTCGGCTCAGCACACAGCCCTCGCAGAGGAGGGGGGTCCCGCCTGTGTTTGCAGGGCCTGGGGCCCAGCCAGCTGTCAGCCGGGAGTGCTGGCCACTGTGTGGCAGCAGCTGTGAGCAGGGACATGGCGCGTCGTGGGGTTATGGGAGGCGTGCTACACACGTGTGTGTGTGTCTGGGTGAAAAGGTGCCACTTGCTCCCCACCTCGTGAGGTCCCTGCTGTCCCCAATGTCAGGCAGGGAGGTAGAGCCGGGCAGCTCCTGGGGGGCAGCCCACTCTGCTGCCTCCGCTCTAGTTTTTATTCCGGGCATTCCAGTGTGCTTGGCCTGTTGTGTTCAGTCATAAGACACTGACAGAGGTATTTATCCTCCAGTAAATCACCGCGCGTTAGTCAGAGGCTGAGCCTGCAGTCTGCGGCCCTGGAATCTGCTCCGGTCAGGAATCCAGGAACCCGCAGCAAGGCGCGTGCGCAGTGAGCTGCGAGCAGGCAGAGGCCCGGGGTGTGAACCCTGCTTGTTCCTCGGAGTTGGTATTTCATGACTGTCAAATTGGTTTCTCCCCCATGCCCTTTCCCTAAACCCACGTAAGAGACATTTAGGTTTTGTTTTTTTAAAAGGTCTGGAGACTTATGATTTGTGACTCAATGTGCCTTAGTTTACATCTTAGTCTTGGGGCCAGCAGGTGGCGTGGTGGTTTGGGTGCTGGATTCCCACATGGCTGGCTGTGGTTCGAGTCCTGGAGCTGGCGGCTTGCTTTCTCACTTTCCTGTCTCCATCTGTCTCTGGTGACTGCATATGCCTGTAGCAAATTACAAAATAATAATGATAATAATAAATAACGTTAAACAATTCTTTAGAAGAAATCTTTTTCTTTCTTTCTTTTTTTTTTTTTGAGAGGTTTCTGCTATAGGGTGCGTGTGCTCGCCAGACAGACAGAGAAAGACAGAGAGACAGAAAGCGAGAAATCACCCCCCAGGGGGATGGTCACGCCGTAATCCCTTCTCCTCCATTCTCCTCTCGGGATCTTGGGCACGCACGCACACGCGCCCGGCGTGAGTTCTAAGCCACCGGGTCCGGGACGCGAACCGCGGTCGACTACGTGGGAATCCAGCGACATAGCCATTACGCTAACTGCTGGTTCCCATAGAAGAAATCTTAATATAACCAGCCGTGAAGCTGAAACAAGTCATGTAATTTATCTGAGCCAAATACCGTTGTACGTATAATGGCAGCGAGAGCCGCTAAGGCATAAAAGCACGGTGAGTATTAGAGTTGAGGATGGGCGGGGGCCAGCAGGTGGGGCGGTGGTAAGGGCACGACACTCTCACATGTCTGGCCACGGTTCGAGTCCTGGACCCGGCAGCTTGAAAATCAATATCCCAGGAGGAGGATGGAGAAGGGATTGCAGTGTGGCCGTCCCCGCAGGGGATATTTTCTCACTGTCCCTCTCCTGTCTCTGTCTCTCTCTCTGGGGAGCTCACGCACCTCTGGCAAAAATCTCTAAAAAGAAAAAAAAAAAAGATTAGAACCCCAGTCTGGCCGCTTATTAGGTGGTGACCACAGGGCAAGTCCCTTTATTTTTCGGGGAGCGGGGGCAATAACAGTGCCTTCCTGTTGGAATTACGGCAAGCACTTGGTACTTCTGCAGGCAGGTAGTAAGCGTTCTGTTGAGTCATTGTTAATATTTGAATGTCAAGGCATTTAGGAAGTGATTTTATAATTCGTTGGATAATTACCAATGTGGACTAGAAATACAAGTGTTCGATGATGCTTTGAAACATTTTAAGTGTAGGGACCAGCAGTTAGCGTAATGGCTATGTCGCTGGACTCCCACGTAGTCGACCGCAGTTCGCGTCCTGGACCTGGTGGCTAAAAACTCACACCGGGCGCGTGTGCGTGCGTGCCCAAGATCCCGGGAGGAAAATGGAGGAGAAGGGAATGCGGCGTGGCCATCCCCCCTGGGGGGTGATTTCTCGCTTTCTGTCTCTCTGTCTATCTCTGTCTGTCTGGCGAGTGCACGCGCCCTATAGCAAAAACCTCTCCCCCAAAAAAGAAAAAAACAATTTTAAGTGTAAATAGTACAAAGGGAATTGCTACATTTCAGTTGTGACTCACAATCGACATTGTTTTGCAAAGCTTTAGGAAAAGAGAAACTCCATCTCCCAGATCCCCTGGCCTTGCTTCGCCCAGGTAGCTGGTAGTCCCCTCCCCCAATTTACTTTTTTGTTATAAAATATACATATCGTAAAGTTTATCATCTTAATTCTCTTTTAAAATTTTTTAAATTTATTTCTTCATTTATTGTAATTTGACCAGAGAGAGACACAGAGAGGAGGGGGGCAGAGAAAGTGAGAAAGCAAGCCACCAGGTCCAAGATTTGAACCGTGGTCTATCATGTGGGAGTGTCCAGCACCTTAACCACCACGCCACCTGCTGGCCGCCATCTTAATCCTCTTGAAGTGTGCAGTTGGAATGTGTTTTTAAAACTGATCCTTATGTGGTTATTCTGGGTGTCATCTGTTTTCTGATTTCTTTCTTTTAGGACAGATTTTTTGCTATCTATAGGCAAACAGAGAGAGAGAAAGCGACAGATCAACCCCCAGAGGAAACGGTCACACCATAGCTCCTCCTCTTCCTGGGATCTTGGGCGTGCACGCACACACACACTCAGCACGAGTTCAAGCCGCTAGGTCTGGGACTCGGACTGCGGTTGGCCATTGGGGAATCCAGTGCCTTAACTGCTGTGCCACCTGCTGGCCTCCCGTGGGTGCCGTTGGTTTGCTGTGTGGTACTTGCCACTTTTGGTAACATTCTGCTGGTCTTTCTTTTTCTTTTTGCCACAGGGCTGGTGTGCTCCCTGAAGAGACAGAGAGAGACAGAGTCAGGGAAAGTGAGAAATCACTCCCCAGGGAGGATGGCCACACCGCAGTCCCTTCTCCTCCATCCCGCCAGGATTTGGGCCACGCATGCACACGCACTTGGCTTGATTTTCAAACTGCCGTGTCTGGGCCTGATGTTTTCTGAGAAAGAGCCTGGTGATAGATTTCATAGGTGAACACATAGCGAGCCTCTGAGTTCATGCTGCCCGGTAGTTCGGGCTGTTGGATTTGATGAAGTATCGCCTATCTGAGGTAGGGGAAGCTCTCTCTCTATTTACTGTGTCTAAGAAGCTTTGTGGAAGAGCTGACAGGTTCGTATTTACTTGGGAAAGAATGGTCTAGTTTGCTTGTCTCTTTAGGAAGATTGTGAAATGATTCCGACGCTCTCGCTTCCTAGAATTTGTTAAGGACAGTCCTGAAAATGTGTCGGTCTATCGTGGGGAAGTCTCGGTGTTCCTGGGGAAGGAGGGTGGTGGGCCGGCTGGCAGCTCGCCTAGAGGGTCTGAGATGCGTGCTCTGGCTGCCCTTCGGCGTCACCACCGTGGGGAGAGGTTTCCCATAGTCTCCGGGCCGAGTGGCTGTGCACCAGGGGAGCAGCGAGGGTGGCTGAATGCCATCTGGTTCGATGTCCTGCGGGGAAGAAAGAGAGAGGTTTCCTTGGTGATTTTTCTAGAACTTGGAAAATGAGAATTCCTGGGCTCTAATGCCAGTCCCTTTCTACTCATTATTAATTTTTTCAGTTAATGCGGTAACCCTGAGGGAGGGAGGGAGGGTATGTATGTGTGTGTGTGCATGTGTTTCTTTTTTCTTCCTGAGAGATTTTTGCCATAGGACGCATGTGCTCGTCGGAGAGAGAGAGAGAGAGAGATCTCAGCCCCGGGGAGATGACCACGCCGCAATCCCTCCTCCTCCATTCACCTCTTAGGATTTTGGGCATGGGCACACATACTCCTTGTGTGAGTTTCAAGCCTTTGGATCTGGGACTTGAACTGCAGTTAGCCATGTGGGAATCCAGTGACAAAACCATTCCACCATCTGCTGGTCCCCATATGTCTATTTTTTAAAATTTATTTATGTATTTATTTATTTATTTTTCTTTTTTTGAGAGGTTTTTGCTATAGGGCACGTACACTCGCCAGACAGACAGAAAGCGAGAAATCACACCCCCCGGGGGGGTGGCCACACCGCAATCCGTTCTCCTCCCTTCTCCTCTCGGGATCTTGGGCACGCACGCACACGTGCCAGCGTGATTTTAAGTCACTGGATCCTGGACTAGAACCATGGTCGACTACATGGGAGTCCAGAGACATAGCCATTACGCCAACTGCTGGTCCCTGTCCCTTCTTTTGTAATTGATATTATAATATAGAACTAATTGGTTCTTTAATGATTCAAATCTCCATTGAATTATATCCCTCTGCTCTTTTGATTTCTCTCACCCCCTGGGGGGGTGGCCACACCGCAGTTCCTTCTCCTCCATTCTCCTCTCGGGATTTCGGGCAGGCACGCACGCTCACGGGCCCCGTGTGAGTTTTAAGCCTCCGGGCCCAGGACTCGAACCACGGCCGACTACATGAGAGTCCAGCGACATAACTAACTGGTCATCTGCTGGCCCCTCTCGCATGTCTCTTTCTTAACGGAAGGGTTCAGAACCCGCACGTGCGGAGGTTGGGAAGTCCTCTCTCTGCCATCGGACAGGAAAGTGGCGGGGGCTGATGTTGTGGAGCGCGCTCGGTCCGATAGCGAAGGGCTCGCCCTTGTCTTCCATCCTCGTCTCGTCTCTGTCCACACAGACTTGCGGGTTCCTGTTTTCCCCGGTGGGTCGTGGCCGTCCCCGATCTGCCAGTCGGCCCCTGTGACCTTGCCGCCTACCTCTGCTCTCTTGTTTTTGCTTATTAGTACTTTATTATTTTTTAGAAAAGCAAGACGTTTTAGGCCATTTAAAAAAATGAATGATTTCATTTATTATCATTATTTTGAAATTTGCTATAGTGCACATGCACTCACCAGAGAGACAGAGACAGAGATAGAAAGTAAGACAGCGAGCCGCCAGGTCCGGGACTCAAACCGGTGGTCAGTCACGTGGGAGTCTAGCGCCCTAACCACCATCCTTCTGCCGGCCCTTGTAGGCTAGTTTTTAATGCTCTTGCCTTGGCCAGCCGTGGAATGGGTCATTTCTCCAGAGGCCCCTGGTTCCTTTCCGTGGGGAATAGAATTGATCGCGAGGCCGGATGCTGGCTGTGTTCCTGTGGCGTTCCGTAGTGGCTCGTGTGACACGGCCTCCTTGTGTCTGGACTCGAGCTGTCTAACACGGCAGATACACCCACACGTGGTGATGCCCGTTTACAGCTAAGCAAGGCTGTGTCTGCCGGTGGCGTGGTCACTAAGGCCCACATGGCCGACAGGCATCACAGTTCCAGTCTCGATCCCTGCAGCTGGAAGAACATGCCGGGCGCGTGTGCGCGTGTGCCCAGCATCCCAAAAGGAGCAGTGGAGAAGGGTGTGTGGTGTGGCCAGCGCCCATCGGGGGTGCTCTGTTAATTTCCTCTCCTTCTCTCCCCGGTTCACTTCCTGAAGAGCTCACACGCCCTCTAATGAATGAACAAATACAGAAAGATCTGAGTAAGATCTTGTTCCTGACCGGCCGCCGTGGCGGGGGTGGTGGGGTACCACCCTGTGATGCTGAAGCCATAGGGAAGGCCTGGGTTTGGATCCGGGTCACCCTGAGCACACCCACACACGCCTGTAGGCCAGGCTAGCAGAGGGGAGGGTCTGAGCATGCGCTGTTTGTCCAGGGCGCACCCCTTCTCCCCCATGTGCCAAAGAAAGAAGAAGAAGGGGATGTCCAGTGCCTCTGTTACCCGCACGTGGCTCAGTGGCTCCGTGTCGGACGGTGATGGCACAGAACGTGTCCCACGGCACAGAGAGCAGGGCGAGCACTAGGCGGTCACGAGTTCGTATCAGCACCCAGCGCTCTGGTTCTGCCCCACTCCCACCCAGCCCCACCAGGTCCTCCTCGCCCTCCACAGTCCACATCTGTGTCTCCCTGCTACCCCAGAGAGATTGCCTTCCGCTCAGAAAGCAAACCTACAAAAAAAAAAAAAGAGCTTGTAAGATTTGTTCCGGGTTCTCTGTTCACCTCTGCTTGAGAGTATGCTAGTCAAAATGCCAACTTTGAAAGCTATTTCCTGGGTGGGCCAGTGGTGTGGTGGTTAAGGAGGCTGGATCCTACATGGCTGACTGTGAGATTCAGGTCCCAGACCCTGCAGTTTGAAAAACACTCTGGGCAAGTGTGCATACATGCCCAAATCTTTTTTTCTTCTTTCTCTCTCTCTCTCTTTTTCTTTTCCTTTTTTTTTTTTTTTTTGCCATAGGAAATATGTTTAAGCACCGGTTCTGGGCCTTGAACCACAGTTGACCAGGTGGGAGTCCAGCACCTTAACAAGTATGCCACCTGCTGGCCCCCATACCTCAAATCTTTTTTTTTTTTTTTTTTTTTTTTTTTTTTTTTTTTTTTTTTTTTAAGAGAGGGTATGAGTGTGTGCTTGCCAGAGAGACAGAAAGTGAGAAATAAAAATAACTCCCAGGGCGAGGGCCACCCCACAGTACCCTTATCTCCATTCTCCTTGGGATTTTGGACATGCACGCACACACACCCAGCACGAGTTTTAAGATGCCAGGTCCGGGACTCGAACAGTGGCCAACTACTTGAGTCCAGTGGCATAACCAGTACGCCGTCTGCTGGTCCCGATGCCCAGAATCTTAACAGAAGTGGAGATGAGGCTATGATGTGGCCACCCCTCCTAGGCTGTGCTTTCTCACCCCCCACCAAGTCTGTCTCTCCAGCAAGAAGATGCGCCCTGTAGCAAGTACTTTGTAAAGTTACTTCCTCTTCTTGCCAGTATGGCTTTGTTATGAAGTTGCAGAATTACGTTCATTCACTTACGTTTGCGTGTGGCTTAAGGAACTTCTCATCCTTGATTGAGTTTTCTCTTTGGAATAAGTTGAGCATGAACGTGCTTTCAAAAGTTAAAAGCTGGGACCAGCAATTGGCATACTGGCTATGTCGCTGGACTCCCATGTAGCCAACCGTGGTTCAAGTCCGGGACCCAGTGGCTTAAACTCATGCCGGGCGTGCGTGCGTGCCCAAAATCCTGAGAGTAGAATGGAGAAGGGATTGCAGCGTGGCCATCCCCCTGGGGGGTGATTTCTTGCTTTCTGTCTCTCTGTCTCTCTCTGTCTGTCTGGCGAGCGCACGCGCCCTATAGCGTAAAACCTCTCCAAAAAAAAAGTCCACGCTGTCCAGCGTAGAAAGCTCGCCTGCCTTCTCTGATCCTTCCCGCCTTTGCTCCTGCCCCAGGAGGGAGCCACCTCTGTGTCCTGCACATGGAGCAAGCCCTCAGGGTGTCCTCACGGCCCCTCTCCCGTGTGCCCAGAGGTGAGGGTGCGTTTGGTGTCGGCCTCGCAGCCACGGTGCTCGTGGGGGTCTTCTCGGTGGACCTCCAGGGAACTTCCGCTCTTCTGCAGGACCAACGACACGGCGGCCGGCGGCTTGGCGCGTCTGTACGGCCCCGTGTGGCTGTCCCAGGGTGGACACGCCCGGCGACAAGCAGTGGGTTCCCGGGGCGTGGAATTCATCTCAGTGTCGAGACTTATTCCAGTGGCCTGGCTGGTCAGACACGGGGAGGAGCCTGTGGTCGAGGCGACTCTCTGAGGTGACGCAGTTTTCACCTTTGTGTGTGAGCGTGTGTGTGCACGAGTGTGTGTGAGAGTTTGTGAGTGCGAGTGTGAGTGTGCGTGGGTGTGGGTGTGAGTTTAGTGGGAGGTGCTGGTGGGGGAACCAGTCACCCCCAGAGGACGGGGACACTGCGTGGTCTCGCAGACTGGGCCAGAGCCACCTTGAAATGGAGTGCTCGGCGAGTATCACCTGGCAGTCACTGACCCGTTCAGATCCGTAGTTCTGTCACATCTGTGCCTGCCTGTCTGTCCGTCTGTCTGTTTAGCTATCAGTATCTCAGTCTGTCTGTGTATATCAGACCTGCCTGGCTCGGTCTGTCAGTATGTCTGCATCAGGTCTGTCTGTCTGTCTGTGTCTGTCTGTCTGTATCAGGTCTGTCTGTCTATGACAGGCTATCTCTGTGTTTCTGTATCAGTTCTGTCTGTCTACATCAGGGCTGTCTGTATGTCTGTACCAGGTCTGTCTGTCTGTCTTTCCCAGGCTGTACATCCATATCAGCTGTATTTTACAGAAGCAGAAATTGGGACTATGATACTTGGTGGGGTTTGGTTTTTTTTTTGAGTTTTTAGTACCTACCTACTATCTGGACAGAATCCTAGTCTTTTTCTTGGCTTTTCGTCTTACACAAATTTTTCTTCCCTTATTTTGATTTTGACTTATTAAAGCCAAAATAATTTTTCTTGAAATTAACAAACTAAAGACAGTGCGGGAGCAGGTGGGCAGTGGGGAGGAGGAAAAGGGAGCGGGACGTTTAAGGGACCCAGAAACGGAAAGCTGTCAGCTGTAACGGGCGTGGTAATACCTTTGAACCCACGTGCAGTGTGTTCCAAGTGGCAGAAACTGATTTTGTATGCTGTAAAGATGCACAGTGACTAAAAAGAAAGGACCATTAAAACTTTTCATCGAAAATAAAAAGAGAGAGGAATTGGGGCTATGCCCGATGGTGTGTCCAAACCGCGGGAGCTGGGGTTCCCCTGCCACAAGACACCAGCTCAGGGGGGCTGCCCACGGCCGGAGAGGTGGACGGTGTGGATTTGGGGTGACACCGCCCACCTGTCTGGCCCCTGGTAGGTGCTACGTCAGTTTCGTGCTGGGTTGAGCCGGACCCTCCACCCTGAGTTTGAGCCCACGAATGGGAGCGCACATCCCAGTGGCCCCAGAGGCCCCAGAGGCCCAGCCTCTTTTTGATCATGGTTGACACGTGTGTGAGGTCACTGCTCCTGGCCTCAGATCACGGCGGAGCCCCGGAGCTCACGCTGGGATCAAAGCCCGGGCCCAGCTTGTGCTCACCAGCTACGCATGCCACAGGCCGCCCAGCAGCCCTTTCGGAACAGGAAGGGCCGAGCGAAAGGAGGCACGGCCTCCCCTCCCCGTGCCACTCCTTTGAAGCTCACCCGTCCCTCCGACCTTGTCTCTCCTGACATTCCTTTGAAGTTCCTTCCCAAGTCTGGAGCCAGCCCTGCGTGTCCTTGGGTGCATTCTCCAACCTCAGGGCCCTCGGCTCCCTTCGCTCCTCCTCCTCTGCCGTGTCTCTCTCCGTCACCCCCTCCACCCCCCGCTCCACCCCCCAGGCCTCTTTTTCTTTCCAGAAAGGCGAATAGAAAAAGAGAGGAAAACAGACAGACAGGAGCCAGGAACTCTTTCAGTTTGACAGAAGGTTGGAGGAGGCCTTTGAAGTCAGGCGCTGGGCATCTAGGGAAACTCGGTAAAAAACAATAGTACGAACTGGGGGAAATGGGGCTCTGGGGTTTCCTCTGGAGTTGGCTTATTTTTGTTCTCACAGTGGAGCTGGCTGTACAAATGGCACTGCAAACCTTCTGGCGTATGTAGAGTTTTTGGTGTCAGTACCCGAATATTTGGGAGCATCATCAGACCCCCAGTGGCACTGTCCCTTGGCGAGGGCGGAGGTGGATGTGAGCAACCAAGAAACTGTCGCACCGACGCCACACAAGCCAAGGAGGCAACTCTTCCTTCGTTTACTTTAACATTGATTTATTTATCGATCTATGTGTCTGTCTATCTGTTGATCTGTGGTGGATTTCAGGCTGCCGGTTTTGGGACTTGAACCACGGTCAGCCATGTGTGAATCCAGCACCTTAACCATCATGCCACCTACTGGCCCACAGTTCTTCATTTTTAATTAAGAACAAGCCCAGTGGACAGGGAAACGTCGCGATATTTTAGTATCTTAACCTTGGGGCTTGGCGAGTGAACAGGACTCTGTCGATGGCCCCGGGTCTGCATTGCGCCTGGTGGTGTCCCATCCCTCAGTGACAGTTCTCGGTTCCCAGCGCCCCGGGAGCCTCTGTAGGAGGGCCAGCAGGTGGCGTGGTGGTTGAGTCGCTGGACTGCCACATGCCAACCGGTATTGGTGTCTGGACACACGGTGGCTTGAAAACCATGCCGGGTGTGGCCAGCAGGTGGCATGCCGAGTAAGAAGCCGGACTCCCATATGGCCGACCACGGTTTGAGTCCCGGACCTAGTGACCTGAGACTCACGCAGGTGTACGTGTATATGCGTCCAAAATCCCAAGAGGAGAAGGGCTTGGCCGTGTGGCCCTCTCTGGGGGTGCGGTGGGGTGGGGTGTAATTTCTCACTTCCTCTCTCTGTGTCTCTGGCGAATGCACACACCCGATAGCAAAAATCTGTCTTTTAAAAAAGAAAAGAAAAGGAGAATCATGGCCACATGAACCCCAAATCCCAGGAGAGCGGGGGAGCGGGGATTCCAGCGTGGCCACCGCCCCGTGGGGGTGACTTCTCACTTGCCCTCTCACTGTCTCTGTCTCTCTGGTGAGCACACTTGCCCTGTGGCAAAAACCTTAAAATGAAAAAGAAAAGTAAAAGCAGGAGCGAGTACTGAGCATGGACGGGCCACGCGCCTTGCCCCCGGGCTGTGGGTGCCGCGGCCCTCCTGCACAGACGGTCCACTGACGTGCTGTAACGTGTTCGGGGCCCCCGCCGGCTGTGGGTGATGGAGCCGGGGTTCAGAGCCCACGCTCTCGGCAGCCCGACCGTGACGGCGCCCGGAGCCCTCTATGCCTGACGACCGTCACCCCCGGGTCGGGACAGCCCGTGACGCAGGCGTCCTCCACGCGCAGCTCAGTGGGTGACAGGGACACCTGGAAATGACGTCGCTTCAGCGCGCTGGGAGGTTGGGAGCCAACGAAAGGTGACGAGGATCCCGTGGGTGACAGCATCGCAGTCCTCGCTGCCCTCGTCGGTTTCCTTCCGGAACAGAGGGAGGGCCATCGTCGGCCGCCGTCTCCCGCAGGGTCGGGGATGGCGTCTCTGTGGGTCAGGGCCTCCGGGAACAAGGAACTGCTGTCCCCACGCTCAGGAAAGTGCCCTGCGAACGCCTCGGTGTCGCTGTCGACCCCAGCCCGATTTTCACTTAGACACCGGCCAGTCATCACCGTGACCTGAAAGTCTCCAACGGGAGCATTTGAAAACGTGCTCCAGGGACGAGCAGGTGGTGTAGCGGTTACGTCACTGGACTCTCACGTAGTCAGCTGCGGTTCAAGTCCCAGACCTGGCAACTTGAAACTCAGGCCGAGCGCATGCCCCAAATCCCGAGAGGCGAATGGAGGAGAAGGGATTGCAGCGTGACTGCCCCCCCCAGGGGGTGATTTCTTGCTTTCTGTCTCTCAGTTTTTCTCTTTCTCTCTGGTGAGCGCACGCAAACATCTCTCAAAAAAAAAATAATTAAGACTTGTGTTGCGTATAGTAAGGGAATATGATTAAAAATAAATAAATTAAAAATAAAAATGTGCCTTCAGGGTATGAGGACAGGGTCAGCCTGAGGCACGGTGGATGCGGAGGCCGGATCCTACGTGGCTGACTACAGTTTGAGCTCCAGACCAGGTGGTTTGAGAAACGTGCCAGGCCCGGGTACGTGTGTGCCCGGGATCCTCAGAGAAGAGAGGGGTGGAGAAGGGTTGGGAGTACTTTCTGAAAAACTAAAAACAAAGTGTATTGTTTTGGGTTGTATTGGGTTGTCCAAAAGTCACATGACATTTTCTCATGGTTTTTTTCCCATACAAAAATGCGTCGTGACTTCTCCAAGGACCCAATACATTTTATGTATGAAAAACTATTAAATAGAATCCTTTAAACTACGTGTTTTCTGTCCTTCTGCCGCACCCACACCTAGGAAGGCTGAGCCCCGACTTCTCTGTTCCGCACTTTTAAATGTTCCCAAAAGTGTGCTGGGAATTGAAGAGAATGTTTTATTGCCCTAATTTTAGTCATCCTAAATAACTACCTCAAAAACTGAGATATTATTAAATTAGGATTTCTTTTCTTTCTTTCTTTCTTTTTTTTTTTTTTATTTTTTGGAGAGGATTTTGCTATAGGGCGTGTGCACTTGCCAGAAAGACAGTGAGAGACAGAGAGCTAGAAAGCGAGAACTTACCCCCCACGGTGGATGGCCACACCGCAATCCCTTCTCCTCCATTCTCCTCTCAGGATCTTGGGCACGCACGCACACGCACCCGGTGTGAGTTTAAGCCACCGGGTCCGGGACGCGAACTGCGGTCGGTTACATGGGAGTCCAGCGACATAGCCATTACGCCAACTGCTGGTCCCGTGTCTATTTCCTTCTGAAAATAGCGGAGAGGGAGTCTGGGTCTTCCGTAAATGGTTTATGTTCGGGAACTATACTCTAAGAACTGCTCTACGTGAGCTGTACCCCACCCCCTTCTGTAAGAACGGCGCCCCAGAACCAGCCTCAACCGCGGTGGGAACGTCGCTGACTTCTCTCCATCCGCCCCGCGTCCCACGGGCATGTTTTGCTAATGAAGTGTGGTACCTTTAAGGGGAGGTCACAGGCCTGACCTGTGTTGTGTGGGTTTCTTGTTTGTCCGGCTGGAGGCATTTTCTCATTTTCACAGGCGAGCTGAAAACAAAGCCCTCCTTATCCTCGCGGGGAGCTGTGCTCTTAGGAGCTGCCATCAGCCTTTTCCCAGCAGGCATCGTTTCTGCCTTAAGAGTCTCCGCAGAGCGCTGGAGAGGGCGAGGGCGAGGGCCTCACCCCAGCCCGCTATTGGCATTTTCCTGGCCAGATATCACACGGAAGGAAGAAATGCTGAGAGGGCCCCCCTGCCGTCTACCCTGCAATGCATCAGGGCGGGAGTCCTTCGCCTCCCTGGGTCTTCCAGTCCCTACAGAGGTCCTCCTGGTGGGAGGAGGACCTTAATGAAATGCAAACCCAAAGTAGCTGAAATATTTAGATTTGAGGGTTAAGTCAACAGTGCTTAGTAAAAAGTGGAGGAAACAAAACGAGGGGATTTTGCAGTCCTCCTCGCCCTGGTTCTCTGAGCACCGAAGCGCTTTCTAGGGCACTGTTTTCAGGAAGCCGCTTCCACCGGGGGAGCACACACTGGGGCTGCCGTCTGCAGAGTTCGAGGATTCATCTCGACGTCGCTGAGTGACCTCGCGGGCCTCGTCTTCCTGCAGTGAAAGTAGATGAAGAGCCGTCCCGTAACTCCGTAGACCTGAGAGCCGGAGAGAGACACTGAGGCGTGTACCTAGGTGCCGGCGTTGATGGCTCTGACGTTCTGCAGGCCCTGCCGGGGAAGCCATTCTGGGGTTTGTGTGGCGGCCACCCCAAGGTGGTTCCAAGCCTGGGTTCAGCATCTCGTGTAGGTTTTATTTTGTAAATCTGCCTTGCTGTCTTTGGCTTAAAGCGCGTGCACATGCGCACTTGCACACACACGTTTCCTCTCTCCGTTCGTTTTGACATTTCCGCCTAGAGCGTCTCCACAGCAGAATTAGAGAACTTGGTATCGCAGCGATGTTCTGGGGCTGGCAGTGGCTGGAAACTGCCGAGCCTGGGATCTGAATTCTGGATCCCAGCCTGCGCTGGGGATGGGAGGATGTGAAGTTTGCACTGTGCTTCCTCCAGCCTCCACTGTCAGCCGGTCCCCTTCCTGGCGGACATGGAAGACGCATAACCGACGCTTCCACATCGAAACCAGCTGCAGGACTGGGCCAAGGCCAAGCGGAAGGGACACCCCAGCTCCTCTTAGGTCGGGTCCCTTTAGAAGCCTCGTTGCTCCCCCTGCACGTGTCCACATCCTGACTCCCTCCCAGACCATTTATGGCGTCTTCTGACTTGTTGGTGGCCATGGCTGTGGCCACCTCTGATGACCAGAATGAGCCCCCTTGGCATGCTCTAAGGAAGAGCTATGGCCCGGTCAGTTCTGGGAAGTAGCAGACCCGGACGATCAGTGCACAGTGGGCTCCCGAGAAGTCCTGCGTGCCCTTTAGCTCAGTGTCTCTCAGATGTGCTTGGCCGTGGACTCCGCTAGGGACTAAACTGCGTCCTTTACATTCATCTGCGGAGACCTTCGCCCTCAGGGTGACGGTGTGTGGGGCTGAGGCCTTTGGGAGGGAATTGGGTCAGACGCGGCCCTGAGAGCGGGCCTGGTCTGAGGCGGTTAGGACCACAGAGGGCTCTCTCTCCACCGTAGGACACAGAGGGAGGTGACCGACTGCAGCCGTGCTGGCACCCTGGTCTTAGACCCCCAGGCTCCAGGACAGTGGCAAAGGAAGTATGGGTTGCTGATGCCGCCCGGGGTGCTGTTGTATTAGAGCAGCCTGAGCACACTCCAACGGGACCTGTTACTAAGACTCCCTGCAGCACAGCTGTCTCAGAAACACTGTCTAACACACAGGCATCTTACTGCATTCAAATCCTGTTAACAGGCTGGCCCCGTGGCCCTGTGGCCCCGTGGTTAGGGGAGCCAGATCCCATATGGCTGGCTGTGGTCCCAGTCCTGGCGCCTGCAGCTTGACAGACACGCCGAGCGTGTGCGCACGCGTGCCCCAGTCCCAACAGGGTGGGGACGCGGAGGAGGGATAGCAGCGTCACTCCCTACTCTTCTTCGCTTCCTCTGTCTCTTTCTGGAGGGCGCACGGGCCCTCTGGCAGTTAAAAACAACATTCGGTTCCTGCAAACCTTCAGACTCCCGGCCCTGCTGCTGGAGTCGAACCGGTGCAGAAGTCCTGGAGTGGCATCGGGGGTGCCTGCTTCCGTGCTGGGCCCAGGCCGGGGCTGCAGCTCGGCCCCCCCATGGCTGGTCCTCCCGGCATGTCAGGGTCGGAGGCAGCTCTGACATGCCCGCCTGTTACTTTTTAAGGTTTTTGCCATGGGGCACGCGGAGTGAGACGCTGGCCGACCCCGAGCATGCCCGTTCTAAGCACCTGCCCATCCTCCTCCGCCTGGCAGGCAGCCACGCCCGCTGTTACCAGATTGACATTCTTAGCTGAGTGATGAGGCACTGCTGTCATCAAGGGCCCCATCAGTGGACTGCCATGGCCTCCTCAGGTTGGTAGCCTGCACCCAGCCCAGAGGTGCCGGATACCCATGTATGAGAAAGGCCCCAGGACCCCTTCCCGTCGATCTGCACAGGCCGCGAGATCTGCTTTCAAACGTGCCGTAAGTCAGGAGCACCGCACGGCGACCCCAGTGTACCTCATGGGGTCCCGTAGCCTTCCCCCACCCTCCTTTCCCACCAAGCTCCCCGTGGCAGAAACACGGAAGATTCTCAGGACCAGCGGGTGGCTTAGTGGTTACGGTGCCAGACTCCTGTGTAGTCGACCGCGGTTCGAGTCGAGTCCCGGACCCGGTGGCTTAAAGCTCACACCAGGAGCGTGTACGTGCGTGCCCAAGATCCCAACAGGAAAATAGAGGAGAAAGGATTGCAGTGTGACCATCCCCCCCTTGGGGGGGAGTGATTTCTCGGTTTCGGTCTCTGGTGAGCACACACTCCCTGTAGCAAATATATATATATTTGCCATAAGGGCCCATGTGCTCGCCAGACAGACAGAGACGGAGAGATAGAAAGCGAGAAATCACCCCCCAAGGGGGATGGCCACGCCGCAATCCATCCTCCTCTTGGGATCTTGGGCACGCACGCACACGCGCCCCATGTGAATTTAAGGCACCGGGTTCAGGACTTGAACCGCGGTCGACTTCTCTCAGGCCCTTATCTTGGATCTCGTTCCGGATCTCACCGACCTCACCCAGGTCCACCGAGTCAGGCGCCTTCGGGGAGCATGGAGTGAGTCCTCTCCTCCCCTCTCTCCATCATGCACCCGGCTGCATCTCGGGCAGAGGCCCCGCAGCGCAGAGGGCGGGGCTCGGGACAGGTAGGCCCTGACCCTTCTGCAGGTGGACGTCGCCCTGCAGTGTAGATTCGCATCCGGACCCCCGTGCAGGTGTGCGCCCCTTGTGAGGGTTTCAGATGTGACCGAGGAGCCCCGAGAAGCAGCCCGGTCCCCAGCTCATCCTCACAGTCGCGGGCATGTTCTGTGGGCGTGACCACTGTGCGCTTCTCCTCCCCAGAGCCGGTTCTGGAAGGCAGCGCGACGTCCCTGTCAGGCTGTTCGTGTCGAGCACGTCCCCTCGGGGCGGATGCAGGACACCCGGTCTGCCGGATGCTGGCCACTTCACCTGGCTGCTCCGTGCTCCGGGGGGGCGTTGTGAGCGGGGTGCCCGAGCTACTCCCCAGGGGCAGGACTTGGGGCAGAGCCTGTTTGGGGACAGTGCAGAGGTCAGAGTGGCTGTGGCTCTGGCTTATTCTCCACTCCAGAGTAAAATCCGGGCTCCTTACGGTGGCCTTCGAGGGCTTTGAAGACCTGGTGCCAAAGACCCTCTCCCAGGGTGATTTCTCGGTGCCCGTGTGAGGCGCCGAGGCCGGGGCCAGCGACAGGGCGGAGCGTCAGCCTCTCTGTGACTTTAATTTCGAGGTCGATGTTTGAAACCACCGTGTTTCTCGTTCATGGTATTTTGTTTTAATTTGCCAGAGGGCTCGTGTCGTGAGCCAGAGTGAGGATGGCCACGCTCCAGCCTCTCCTCTGTTCTCCTCTTGGGATTTTGCGCCCAGCACGTTTCCCAGGCCATGGGGTCAGGACTCGAGCGACACAGTCGGCCATGGGGGATCCCGCTACCATAACCACCACGCCGCCAGGGGCCCAGTGATTTCTTTTCTAAAAGAATTACTTATTTTATTTTATTACTACTATTATTATTATTATTTCTAACTTGCTATCGGGCGTGTCCGCTCACTAGATAGATTCAGAGAGAGAAAGAGGGGAGTGAGAAGGTGAGAAAACAAGCTGCCAGAGCCAGGACTCAAACCGGGTTGAGGTGGGAGCCCAGCACGTCGCCTAGCACGCCACCTGCTGGCCCCCACGGACGACGTCTTCCTGCCCTCTTCGGGCCTCGTCCGCACACTGGTCCTCCTGTTCCCGGACCGCTCTTTGGAAGACTGGGAGGACTCTCACCCAAGTGTTCAGCTTCTCCTGGGCTTTAGGTCAGGTCACTCAGCACCCCACCCACGTTCGGTGCTGTCTGTCCTGCCGTCTGTCCCACCCGTCCCACACCCCGACACTGTGCATTTTGGGGAACTTCAGCTCTGCGGGCGCGCTCAAGGACGAGCCTCACACATTCCCCAGTTGTCAACATTCTGCACGTTTGCTGTTTCTCTCTCCTGTGTGGGCGGTGACTCGGTCTCACATAGTACCTGCTCACACTCAGTAATGCCTTTTATTTGGAGAGGTTTTTGCCATAGTAGGGCGTGTGTGCTTGCCAGCCAGACAGAGAGAGACAGAGAGACAGAAAGCGAGAAATCACCCCCCTGGGGAGATGGCCACGCCGCAATCCCTTCTCCTCCGTTCTCCTCTGGGGATCTTGGGCACGCACGCACACGTGCCGGTGTGAGTTTAAGCCACCAGGTCCAGGACTTGAACCACGGTCGGCTACATGGGAGTTCAGCGACATAGCCATTACACTAACTGCTGGTCCCAGTAATGCCTTTTCAGGAAGTTTCATTTTTAAGTCTTCTAAATTTATTCTTATTCATTCTTTAATTCTTTTATTCATTTATTTATTTTTGAGAGGTGTTTGCTATAGGGCGCGTGTGCTCGCCAGAAAGACAGAGAGAGACAGAGAGACAGAAAGCGAGAAATCACCCCCCTGGGGAGATGGCCACGCCGCAATCCCTTCTCCTCCGTTCTCCTCTGGGGATCTTGGGCACGCACGCACACACGCCTGGCGTGAGTTTAAGCCACTGAGTCCAGGACTCGAACCATGGTCGACGACGTGGGAGTCCAGCGATACAGCCTTTATACCAACTGCTGGTCCTTTCTTATATTTTTTACTTTTTTTTTTTTTTTTAATTCTTTTAAATTCCGGATTCAGGCATGAGTCACACATCACATTTAGTTGTAGCATCTTTGATCTTTTTAATTTTTAAATTTACTATAGGGCATGTACTCTCATGAGAGAGAGAGAGAGAGAGAGAGAGAGAGAGAGAGAGAGAAAGCTGCCAGGTCCGGGCCTCAACCACAGTCAGCCACGTGGGAATCCAGTGCCGTAGCTGCCATGCCATCTTTGAATGATCTTTAGGATAGTTCTTCCCACTGCAGGGGTGATGGCTTGGGTGGTAAAGGAATGAGGGGTCTAGGCACCGTCCTGGAGTGTCAGCTCTGGGGACTGTGCCCACCAGGTCACCAGTCTGTCTGTGGTAAAGAGGTGGCCTGTCCATCAGCCGGGAGGGGTGACATTATACGTGGTAAGGGAGGATTCAGGGTGCGCATGTGGTCATTACATGGTGGAGAGGTGAGCCCCGAGCGGGGACAAGGTGGAGTGAGAGAGTCCTGTTCAGGAAGGAGCCAGGCTTGGGGTACAAGTGGCTGACACAGATGGGATAAATAAACGTTCCGCGCCTGCCGAAAGGTAACCTGCCACTTTTTTTCTTTTCTTTTTTTTTTTTTTTTTGGAGAGGTTTTTGCTATAGGGTGTGTGCGCTCGCCAGACAGAGAGAGACATAGAGACAGAAAGCGAGAAATCACCCCCCAGGGGGGATGGTCACGCTGCAATCCCTTCTCCTCCATTCTCCTCTCGGGATCTTGGGCACGCACGCACACATGCCTGGCGTGAGTTTTAAGCCACCCGGTCTGGGACACGAACCGCGGTCGACTACGTGAGAGTCCAGCGACATAGCCATTACGCTAACTGCTGGTTCCCACCTGCCACCTTTTTATGACGTTTTATCACTGCCCCACGCTTTATTCCTATTTCTAGCCAACAGTTCCAACTTTTTCACTTTTTTAGAAAATCCAGTACTGGAGCTAGTAGATGACGTGGTGGTCAAGGTGTTGGACTTTCACATGGAGGATTGTGGTTCAAGTCCTGGACCTGGAGGCTTGCTTGCTCTCCCTCTCTCTCACATACCCTGTAACAAATTAGAAAAATAATAATAAAATAAAATTAATAATTGTTTTCTTTTTTTTTTTAAAGAAAAAAACACTGTCACTTAGTGATGGCAGAGGTTTCTTCCTAAATCTACAACAACAGAACTAATAAATTGATTCCTTATGTGAATTCCAAGACGTGGAAGGGCAGCTCAGGTAATCTCTTGACTCTGAAAACTGTGTTTTAATATGTTGGGAGGGCGGGACCAGCAGATGGCGTAATGGCTATGTCGCTGGACTCCCATGTAGTCGACCGCGGTTCACGTCCCGGACCTGGTGGCTTAAACTCATGCTGGGCATGTGTGCGTGTGTGCCCAAGATCCCGAGAGGAGAATGGAGGAGAAGGGATTGCAGTTTGGCCATCCCCCCGGGGGGGGATGTCTCGCTGTCTCTCTCTGTCTTTCTGGTGAGCACATGCACCCCATAGCAAAAACCTCTCCCCCCACCCCGCAAAAAAAAAAAATGTGGGGAGGCTCTAATTTTCAGCAGTACATTTAACATGTAATAAAACAACCTCATGGGGCTGGTAGGTGGCGTGGTGGTTAAGGATGCTGGACTCCTACATGGCTGACCACAGTTTGAGTCCCAGACCTGGCATCTTGCTTTCTCGCTTTCCCTCTCTTTTGCTCTCTGGTCATATTAAGTAATAACAATAAATAAAGTTAAATAAATGACTTTCTTTTTAAAAAAAAGATCTCAGAATTTTTTACCTGATGTCAGTAACTTCTTCCTGGAGCTGGGAGCAGGGCACAATACAGGGCCTGAATTGGTGACCGAGGGGCAAACCATGGACCCCACTGTGGTGGGAGGGGGCTCTAGTGAGGGGCGAGGGGCGTCCACCGAGACCTGTGGGCCGGCCTCATTCTTCTCCTTTTCCAAGATCGGGTGTCTCACTCTCCTCGTTGGTTTCCCAGCGAAATCGCAGCGTCTTTCCTTCTCAAGCTCGCGGCCCTGGCTTACCCTGCTGGGAACCGGAGGGACTTCACAGACACACACCTGCGTGGTCGTCGGTGTCTCCCTGCACCGACCTCCGTCCTCGCGGGTACCTCTTTATTTCCCGTCTTTCTAGAGTGGCATTTCTGGGCCAGACGGCACCTTGTCTGTCTCAGTGGTGCCTCCTGACAGCCGCGGGCCGCAGGTCGGCTGGCTCACCTTCTCACTAGCAGCTGTGGTCAGCTGCCTCTTTCCCGTCGTCTCAGGGGTGACTGCTAGGGTTTATTTAATTTTTGCAAGTTGGTGGGAGGAAGCCTTGTCATTGTGTTACATCATTCCTTTTTTTTTTTTTTTTGGCCAGAGAACTTGAACAGTTTTTTCATATGTTTATTGTTCATTTTCCATTTTTATGTCTTGTGATTATCCTGTCTGTACTGCCTTTTTAAAAAAATCTGTGTGCTGCCCCCCCCACCCCCCGCAGGTGGTGTGGTGGTTAAGAGTGCTGGACTTCACTGTGGTTCGAGTCCCGGACCTGGTGGCTTGCTTCCTCTCGCTCTCGTTCTTGCTCTTT
>NW_006160227.1:339457-356334 GCF_000334495.1 Tupaia belangeri chinensis | reverse complement strand
TGATATATTACAACTTTTTATAATAAGGATCTTCTGTCAGATGTGTTCAAAAATAACTAATGGTACTTGCTTTTCGGCTTCATTTACTATGTTTTGAACTCTAGATATTTTCTATTTGGTTGTAGTCAAATCAGTACATCTTTTCTTTAATGGAAAAACTTTCTAAAACCTATTGGGTCATCAGAAAAGTCATGATGCATTTTTAATTAGAAAAACATGTCATGAGTTTTTGTTGTTGTTGTTATTATTATTTAATTGGACCAGAGAGAGAATGGGAAAACAAGAAACCAAGCTGCCCGGTCCAGGACTTGAACCGTGGTCAGCCATGTGGGAATCCAGTGCCTTTCACTAACACGCCACCTGCTGGCTCCCTTCATGACTTTTTTGAAGACCCAGTAGAAAGGACCACAGGTGTTGGTGAATACCTGGAACGCCCTCCCCGACCGTGCCCGATGGGGGGATAGATGAGAGGCTTGTTGTTTGCATATGGTGTCGCACGGTTGTCGGTTCATTTCTGCAGACATTGCCTGAGTGCCTTCTGTGTTCGAGGCCCGAGGGCAGCGTGAGTGTGCCTTGGGGGGGGGCAGGAATGTGCAGGGCGGAGCTAGGATGTGACCACCTTTGCCTGGGAGCCTTTCTCCCCGCCTCCCCCAGGGCCATTTTTCCCAATCATATTGCACTTCGGAGTGTTTGTTTAGTGGTGTCTTTTGGGTACCAGAAACCTGAAGTTCAGATGCTGTTTTTGCTTTCTGTTTTTGCCAGATGTTTCCTGCGGCCTGACAGATGCGCCGTTTGCTAGAAAGCTACACTCCGGGGATTTCGATGTTATGGACACGGTTGCCATAGACAACGAGTGTGTCAGGCGGGATTTGGAAGACCACGTTCGCCCTTTGGGTCTGGGTGGAAGATGCATTTTCCCTTGTACAGCAAGGCTCCCCTCCTAGCCTGCTGCTCTGGCCTCTGTCACAATCCGAGTCACCTCTAGTGGATAAGGCTGTAATGTGCGGATAGTTTGTTCCCGGAAGTTCCAATTTGCCTTGACGGGTGTGACTTCCTGCCGGCAGCCTGGCTCAGGTGCATCTAGGTTTGGTCTGCCAGACTCACGTGGAGCCGAAGGAAGTCGGGCGTAGGCAGGCGACACTTAGAACGGGGCCCGAGGTGCTCCACTTCCGCGAGACACTGGACGTGGGGACCTGGTCAGGAAATCTGCAGACCTGGCCTTGTTGGCACAGGCCAAGCCAGGACGCTGGCTGCTGTACCTCCGACTTCCTGGGGGCTGTCATCAGCCCAGAGGGTCCTCACCCAGGACTCCGGCTAGGAGGAAGCCGGAAGGCGCTTCCTGCAGTTCACCGGAGGCTGCAGTCCATCGGTTTGTCAGTCGGGCTGCACAGCAGAGAACTGGGGGCTTTGGACATGCCTTCCCTGTGTGGGTCAGGCTCCCTGGAGGAGGCAGCATCCTGGCTGGAGCTGGCGCCCCCTCAGGTACCCTGACTCCCCTCGTTTTGTTCGACCTTATATTGGGGTTTTATAAAAGCCTCCTGTTACAGGAGATGGAGGAACAAAGGACGAAAAAGTGGCGTGCTATTTTCCGACAGCAGAGCCGCGTTCTCACGCAGCAGAACCGTACCGGTGCGTGCGACGTTCTGGCCAGACCCCCGCTGTAAACGCAGCCTCCCGCGAGTCCCTAACCTGTCCCAGGGCCCACGGGACTCTCCCTGCATGCGTGCTGGGGCAGGCAGGCCCGGTCCTCGCAGGGGACTCTTATTCTGACAGGCGCCGCCCGGCCGGGCCCATGCCTGGGACTGCCTGCCAAGTTTGGGAGGCCCAAGGCTTTCTTGTGGGAGGACGCTGGGCTGTCTTCATGCTCTTTGGCAATGATTAAAGTGAGGTTAGTACCAAAACCCCTTTCATTTTATTCCCTTATCCTTGCCTTTTCAGACCAGATGGCAACCCTGTATTTTCAGCTGTAATTAATTTAAACGGGGAGGCAGCAAGTGCTGGGAGAAGTGGAGTGGGTTTTGCTGAGAAGGGACAGCAGCAATTTCCCCTCTCATCCCTCCCTTCTCGCTGTCAGGCGCCTCGTCCCATGTGGGTCCCCTCCTCCTGAGGGGCCCGGCAGGAGAGCGGCCGGCCATGCTGGCCCGGTGGCACCCGGGCACCGCCAGGGTTAACGCACACTGGCCATCGCCTCCCGCCTGGGCTGGAAGGAACCAAGCTTCAGGTGGGGGTGACATGTCCTGGCCGGCCGGGCGCTCACGTGACCGGCCCTAGACAATGGTGCATAGTTGGAGCGGCCGCCCAGCCGAGCACGGCGCTCTCCCCTCCTACTCAGCGCAGCTGCCAGGATGGCCTCCGCCGGGGGGCTGTGTTTTAGGCTTAACGTTTCTTCTTTGAGAAAATGACAAGGGAAATAAAAGCACCCGGCCGCAGTTGGCGTCTGGAGGCTCTGACCACTTCCCGTCGCTGAAGTTGTGCTCCGGCCCACCCTCTCTCTCCGTTGCCTGAGAGCAGGAGCCACCAAGATCCAGAGGTTCTTTCCCAGCCAGAGATCTCTGCGGGTTGACAGGAGCCAGAAAGCTGCTCAGGTCTCAGCTCCCGGGAGCTCGCAGAGTCAGAGCAGCCTTCTCCACCGCCCTTCCCCTCCTTGTTCTGGAAGCCGGCCCCCAGCTGGGTTTAGCTGCGCCATGCGAGAAATGCTCCCTCCGGGCATCTGGAATGACCAGCCGGCAGTCCCGGATGAGCGGGGCACTGGGTCCGACGGGAACGTCCCACAAGTGGTAGTGATTACTGCTGTTCACGCGAGCTGTCCTCGGGTGGCGCGAAGTCGTTCGTAAAGCTCATGGTGAGAAGCAAGAACCACAGCTGCGTAGCTGTCAGTGTCCCCTAGCCCGCGTGGGTGCGGCCGTCCCCACGTGTGCCCAGTGGCTGCAGTTTAGTTCATGGCCGCGTCCAGTGTTCACCGTATTCGTGCGCGTTTCTGTCCTGAGCCACTCGGGTGGTTTTTAAAGGCTGGGATTGCCGCTGCTGTTGTGGACAGAACCATTTATTTATTTATTTGTCTTTTTTCACCAATGCAAAGGAGCAGACATGGAATGAAAACTATATCCTCCTTGGCTACCAATGACTTGTCAAAGTGTCTAAGAACTCAATTTTTATTTTTATTTTTTTGAGAGGTTTTCGCTATAGGGCGCGTGCACTCACCAAAGAGAGAGAAAGAGACAGAGAGAAAGTGAGGAGTCAACCCCCCAGGGGGGATGGCCATGTCACAATCCCTTCTCCTCCATTCCCCTCCCGGGATCTTGGACAGACATGCACATGCGCCCAGCGTGAGTGTAAGCCCCCGGGCCTGGGACTCGAATCATGGCCGACTACCTGGGAGTTCAGCGACATAGCCATTACACCAACTGCTGGTGCCAAGGACTGAAAATTAAGCATAGAGGTGCCATGGGACTCAGCAGCTCCACTTCTGGGTATATATGCAGAATAACCGAGAGCAGGGATTCATGCATGCTCTCGTTCATGGCAGCATCGCTCCTCATAGCCAAAGGACGGAAGCCACCCGAGTGTCCCTGAAGGGTAAATGAAGAAAGAATGTGGATGTCCATACCGAGGAATAGTACTCAGTCTTAGAAAGGGAAGACATTCTTTTTTTTTTTTTTTGTAAAGAGAGATTTTTGCTATGGGTACATGTGCTTGCTAGAGAGAGAGAGAGAGACAGAGACAGAGACAGGAACAGAAGTGAGAAATCACACCCGGGTGAGGGGGGGGGATGGCCATGCCACAATCCCTCTCTTCCATTCTCCTCTTGGGATTTTGGGCACATGTGCACACGTGCCTAGCGTGAGATTTAAGCCACCGGTTCCGAGACTTGAACCATGGTTGACTGTATGAGAGTCTAGTGATGTAACCATTACACCATCCGCTGGTCCCTGAAAGGGAAGCCATTCTGATGCGTGTTGTAACACGGATGAGCCTTGAAGGCATCCTGTGAAGGATAGAAGTCAATCACAAGAGAGCAAATACTGACTCCAGGGCATGAAGTCCTTCGAGTAGTCGACTTAGACGCGCACAGTAGGGTGGTGGCTGCCGGCGGCTTGCGGGTGAGGAGTGGCGAGTTAGTGTTCCGTGGGCACAGAGTCCCAGTCTGGGAAGATGGAAAACTCTGGAGATGTATGGAGGTGGCTGCATAACAGTGCGACCACAGCTAAGGCCACTGGACCACACACCTAAACATGAATTTTGGGTTCCACGTATTTTCTCGGTAACATGTAAGGACTAACAGCCAACTTCCGTGGGACAGACAGTGCCGAGCCTGTCAGGTGTCGACCCGTGTTCCTTACCCAGCTGCGAGGCGCCTTGTGGTAAAGAGGAGGCAGGTGTGTTCTGGGGACAGAAGTTCCCCTCCCCAAGAATATGGTATTCGGCGCCTGGAAACCCTAAGTTGCCATGTGATGACTCTCGAGGGTGGTGGTTTATTTTTTTGTTCACGTATGTGTTGATGTATTTTTAAATATTGGAAGAGGTTTATTTTAAGCCAAAACACGAGAACTGTAGCCAGTTCACATTCTGGGTAAGCATAATTCAGATAGCCTGACCTTGCTCACTGAGGTCATACAGTCCTGGGTAGGCTGGAAAGGCAGGAGCCACAGGTGGGGAGGGGGCTGGTTATACTCATTGTTCTGGGACAGTTATCCCCCCTCTCAGGATCCCTAACAAGAGGGGTGTCAGTAAAAGGCAGCCCCAGAGCAGATGTTTTCATAGAGATCTTGGTGTCAGGTTGCAAGGCTGGGATTCTGGCAGAGTTCTCTAAATAACAGCTCTCCTGACCGTGAGAAAACACCTCTGGTGATGTTAGCTTAAAGGACAGTTACGATTAACCGTGACAGTCCAGTTGAGAGGCTAAACCCAAGGGGGGGACGATACTTGGGTGCTGGGGGGTGGTACTCTGGAATCCGGAGGGTGTGTTCAGAGTCACAGACGGAAGGATGGGGAGAGGATGGCACTCCTCTGTGGCCTTCCCCCCTTCCCTTCCCAGGGTTACAGATGGATGGTTTCATAGCCAGAGGACCACTCCCCGATGGCAGCCGTGTTACCGGAGCACTCAGAAGGTGGCTCAGTAGGCAGCTTTGGCAAGGGCCATTCGCCATTTTTTCTGTTTTTGGTTTTTTGAGAGATTTTGGTCTAGGGCACCTGTAGTCACCGGAGAGACAGAAAGCAAGAAATCATCCCTCAGGGGGGTGGCCACGCTGCAGCCCCTTCTCCATTCTCTTCTCGGGATTTGGGCACACACACACACACACACACACACGCGTGCGCGCGACTGGCGTGGGTTCCAAGCCTCCTGGTCCGACACTTGAACCGCGGCCGGCCATGTGGGAGTCCAGCAACATAACCATTTTGCCATCTGCTGGTCCCAGTCTGTTGTGAACTTTGTGCAAAGTTTGAGAATATTTTCAACTCAGGAAAATGTCCTAGGCCATCGGTAATGTTTTATCTAAGTCCTTTGGAAATTTACTTTAAGAGTGGAGGTGACCGATTATAATTAGCCTATCAATTGCTAGCATATTAGTAGTTCTGCTAGGCGCCACGGGGTCCTCAGATAATCTTCCCTTTAAGAATTTTAAATCTTATTTCTATGATGTAGTCTGTTAATATGTTAGCAATGAGCCAGTGGGTGGCGTGATGGTTAAGGCACTGGACACTCCCACATGGCTGACCACAGTTTGATTCCCAGATCTGGTGACTTGTTCTCTCACTCTCCTCCCATCCTCTCTGGTCAAATTAAAATGAATGAATAAAATTAAAGAAATAAATATTTTAAAATATGTTAGCGGCAACAACAATGGAACACTGTGGCCTGCGCGGCCTTAGTTAGGGGAGGATAGGGTCCGGCGTGGCCTGCTTGCGTGCAGTGCTCACCACGCACTCCAGGCTGGGAAGGAGCACACTAGGCAGTTCACTGTCACACGGCCCGTCCTCAAGGCTCTCTGCTGTTACTGTTATAAAGAATACGATGCCTTGAGATCTTTCTTTTATTCGCTGAATATTTAATCACCTCATATACTCAACACTTAAACTTTTTTTTTTGAGAGATTTTCACTGTAGGGCGCGTGCGCTCGCCAGACAGACAGAGAGAGACATAGAGACAGAAAGCGAGAAATCACCCCCTAGGGGGGATGGTCACGCCACAATCCCTTCTCCTCCATTCTCCTCTCGGGATCTTGGGCACGCACGCACACGCGCCCGGCGTGAGTTTTAAGCCACCGGGTCTGGGACACGAACCGCGGTCGACTACGTGGGAATCCAGCGACATAGCCATTACGCTAACTGCTGGTTCCCCTCAACACTTAAACTTTTAAGCTTTTAGTATAGTAGTGTGATTACTATTTATCTGTTTATTTTTGTGGAGAGGTTTTTGCTATAGGGCACATGCCATCGCCAGAAAGACAGAGACAGCCAGAAATCACCCCCCCACGGGGGACCGGGTCTGGGGCTTGAACCGCAGTCGACTACATGGGAGTCCAGAGACATAGCCATTATGCCAACTGCTGGTTCCCAATAGCGTGATTATCAACTCACTAGTTTTTTTTGTAAGTCTGTTTGTGGAGTGTCTGGAGTTAGTTATGTGGGCGGCTTTAAGAGAAAAGCTGCCTTTCTAACGTTTGTTGAGTGAGTTCATTGAAGTAGCGGTTACCCTCTGAGACAGGGAAGGCCATGAAATAACTGCGTGCAGGTCACTCGCCGCAGCGGGGTCAGGCGCACGGGGAAGGCTGCCTGCCTGCGGGTGCAGAGAGGGGTCTCGGCGTGGGGCGTTGTGTAGGGAGGGCAGTCCACACGCCAACAGCTGGTTCGCCTTGGTGTGACACTCACATGCCGTAAGCATGCGTGGGAACTCCCCTACCCGCTCCTCAGCCCACGCCGGCCCCCGGGTACCGCCGCATGGCAAGGAAGGAAAGGACCGGCCGTGCTGGCGCAGCGATGTCGGGTCCACAGAGAGGGCCGGGTTCCGCTTCCAGGCCGACCGGGCAAGAAGGGCGGGATTGCCACAAGAGACCTCCTTGAAGGTGCTCGGCTTTCTCTCTCCCGTGCCGTTAACCGCAGGGGTTCTAGAAGTATTTTTGGCATCCTGGTGGTACTGTTGAAAGTGTGTTCTAGAGTCTGCAGGGCTTGGGGTCACCCAGCGCGGCCTGCTCTGTTGACCTCGGGTCTCACGAGGTAGGCCAGTGTGCTGTTTCGTTCAGAATACGCTGGCGCCCACGGAAGGGCGTAAACCCCTTCCTGTGTGTCTCGTTCTTCGGGGACTTCATTGGAAGTATGTGTCTAGTTCCGAGACTCCCCCTAAAGAAGAATGTGAGGACGACTCTCAGAGCAAGGCGTTTCCGTAGTGGCTGGCCCAGGAGTGCCCAGGAAGCAGCTGAGCAGCCACTCTGACCCCCTGTCCCTCTCTGGTAGTCACAACCGTTTTATGCTCAAGGTCTCCTTCGGTGTAGGACAAAACAGCCAATCTTTGAGCAGCTTGATAGTGTTTTCCAGTGACTTGTTGTAAAATGTGGAGTAAAACAACTAAGAATGGTGGCCAACAGGTAGAGTGGTGGTTATGTGCTGGGCTCCCACGTGGCTGGCCATGGTTCGAGTCCTAGACCTGGCAGGTTGGAAGTGACTCCAGGCACATGTGCGTGCGTGCCCAAAATCCCAGGAGGAGAACAGAGGAGAAGGGATTGCTTCAGCCATCCCCCCGGGGGTGCTTTCTCACTTTTCCTCTCTCTGTCTCTGTCTCTGTCTCTCTCTGGCAAGTGCATGTGCCCTGTGGCAAAAACCTGAAAAGAAAGAAAACACCTAAGAATGCGCCTTCAAAAGAATTAGAGTAATCTTGGGAAAGTGACACAGACCGGCCACAGAAATGAAGGGGGTGACAAAGGTGCTTTCAGAGCGTCTGGCGGCTTGGGAGCCCTCGGGGCTGCCCAGGCTCACCTGTTTAATGAAATCCTCTGTCTCCTCCACCCCCACCCCCACGCTGGTTTCCCCTAAGAATTCGTCTGCGTTTCGGTTGGTTCATTCGTAACCGTGTGCCCGGGGCCACTGGACCAGCTGGGGACGCCTGAGCAGCTGCGGCTCTGGAGACGCACATTTCCCGGGGTGGGGGGTGGGGGCATCGGGGCAGCAAGGCCTACCCCCCACTGCCCTAGCCCAGGCGGCTTTGCCAGAGCAGCCCAGGGTCAGATGAGGGGGCAGGGGGGCCGCAGGGCTCGGGGAACGTGCTTCGTGCTTCTGGGCAACTCCAGGAAAGCTGAGGCAGACAGACACTGTCCCTATTTTTTTTTTTTTTTTTCTTTTCTTTTTTTTTTTTTGTTCTCAGAAGGCCCATGTGCTCACTAGAGAGAGAGAAAAACCCCAGTGGGGGAGGGGGGTCACACCACCATCTCATCCTCCATTTCTCCATCCTATTGGGATTTTGGTCACACATAGGCCTGGTGTGTTTTTAAAGCCACCGGGATGGGGATTCGAACCACAGTCAGCCACGTGGATTCAGTTCCCGCAAGCATCAGGCCATAGGCCCAGCCCAGCACTGTCTGTTTCACAGCCAGTTCCACGTGGTCTTGGCGGCCAGGTCCCTCTCCCCTACCTCTTTCTGTAGCCCTCACCTGCCCGTCCCAAGGAACCCTGAAAAGACAGCAAGGCAGAGACCCCAGCCTGCTGCCGCCCCGTCGCCCCGCAGAGATCCTTCCCAGGCCGTCCACCTGCGACGTCGCTGCTCAGTCCCGGACGCAGACACAGAGGACGTGACGGCTTCCATCCCTCCTCTGCTACCAGGGCTCAGTGTAGTGCCACAAACATGATGGTGGTTGTATTTTTAAAAATATCATCCACTGAGAGAATTGAACGACAGAGACGACTTACAAATTCAGGAGCAGCCGGGATTTCACAGTAGTTTCTGTGTCATGGCTCTCGGCAGCGTCTCCCTTCACCGGAAACTCCCCGAGTCTGTGCACGGCGCATGTGGCCTGCGAGGGCTGCAGACCAGGCGGGCTGGGCACCCCTGCTCTCCCGCAGCAGCTGCCAGCCTGGGCGGGGACCAGGAGACGCTTGCCGCGTCGGTCGTCCTGGAGCCGCGTGCACGCCGTGTTTGCAGTCCGAGGAGACGGCCCGGCTGACATGGCGCTGCGCTGCGCTGCTCTGGGCGATCTGGGCGAGCTCTCAGGGCGACACTGGGGCGGGTCTTGCCTCTCTCCAGACGGCGGGGCTAGAAACCCTGAGCTTTCCCAACGCCGGGAAGGCCTCCGGGCCTGGAAGGGATGCAGGGCCTGCCGCAGCCCGTGGCCGGGGCTCGCTCTGACTCACACACCCTTCTCCCAGCTGCCACCACGGGGAGAAGGCGAAGGGAAGGTGACAAGCCGGGCAGCCACATGGTCCCCAGGGACGGCCCCTGAGAGTTAAAGGGCCCGGGGCTGACCTGAGAACGTGAGAGGCTGAGCGATCCGAGACTTGTCAGCCCAGCGCGGGTGTGGACGGGCCAGGCCTGGAAGCCGGCCTCACCCCTGTAGGGACGTTCTGGTAAGGGTCCTGAGTCGTCAGGGAGGGAAGGCAGCGAATCGCGGGGCGCTTGGGATGGGCTTTGCACAGGTCTCCTGCGGGGTGGGGCGCGTGCACAGGCACCCTGCATGTCTTGTTTGTTTGTTTTTGTTCTAAGCTGCCTGGTCTGGGATTCAAACTGTGTGGTCGGCCATGTGGGAGCCGGCCACTGTAACCTCCATGCCATGGGCTGGCTCGGGAAGTCGTAGACCGTGGCTCAGAGATCCTTGCAGCCTCAGGCAGATCCTATCCGCAGAGCGACTCTGCTGGAAGGAAGGGGAGACCCGGCTGCGCCCAGCTCGGCCCAGGCCGGGAGAGACGGAAGGGCAGGTGCCGGGGGCCGCGCGGGAGGGTGTAGGAGACTGGCTGCCTTACTGTGGCACTAATTCTGGCCGGTACCGGATTGCAAAGCCTGCAGCCGCCACGCTGCAGAGAGGCCGCCCGGGTGTGCCTCCCCTACCCAGTGAGGAGCATTCCCGAGAGGGTCTTCACGGCACAGCCCGCCCCAGCCTCGGCCAGCCAGGGCCACGAGCATGCGTGTTCCTGGCGTGTACAGTCAGACCTCGGGCTGCAGACCCAGCACCGTCCCCCGGGGCCGACAGAGCTGTCTGAAGCCCTCGTGGGTGACGGCGGCAGAGGAGGGGCTGGCCTGATTTGAGGCCCTGCTCCCCCATCCGCCACCCGTTGGACTCGGGTGGACCCCCACTTACAGCTCCCCTCCCTCCACGTGACGGAATGAGGGTGAGCCCCAGCGCTGAGTGGGAGCGGGCGGGGTGCAGAGACCTGCAGCTCCATCGTCTCTTCCCTCGCTGTAAAAGGCTGCCGAGCCGGAAGCTTCCGGGTGCTACCTGGCTGTCACGGCCCTTCCGCCTGGTGTGAGGCAGCTGGGCCTGACTCCGCTGGCTTCCTGCAGGGCACTGGGAGGTGGCCGAGGGGCACCTGGGCCGACCCAGCCTCCCAGCGGCCAGTGTCCACTCTAGCCATTCCTGCCCAGTCGTTCGGCACTGAATGCCGGCGTGCATGCCTGAGAAACCTTGGTGTTTTTAAATGTCTAGAGAACCCTTTAACATTGTTGTAAGGTTGGGCCAGCAGGTGGCATGGTGGTTAAGGTGGCTGGATCCCACATGGCCAACTGTGTGGTTCAAGTCCTGGCCCCGGCTGCTTAAAAATCATGCTGAGTGCGTGTATGTGCATGCCCCAAATCCCAAGAGGGTACTGGAGAAGGGCTTGCAGTGTGGCCGTCCCTCCAGGGGAGGGCTTTGGGGAGGGCTTTCTCACTTCCTCCTCTCTACCCTCTGGTTAGCACATGGCTTCCTAGCAAAAACTAAAAGAACAAATTTTAAGGTTGAGGGATCAGCAGTTAACGTAATGGCTATGTCGCTGGACTCCCATGTAGTCGACCGTGGTTCGAGTCCAGGACCCGGTGGCTTAAAACTCACGCTGGGCACATGTGCGTGCGTGCCCAAGATCCTGAGAGGAGAATGAAGGAGAAGGGATTGCGGCGTGACCATCCCCCCCTGGGGGTGATTTCTCGCTTTCTGTCTCTCTTTCTGTCTTTCCGGCGAGTGCATGCACCCTATAGCAAAAACCTCTCAAAAAAAAAAAAAATCAAGGTAGATTAGAGATGAAACAGAGAAGAAGATGCCTGTGCAGGATATCCACGGACGTGTAAGGAAGCTCGCCGGGCTGCCACGACGCAGGGACGCAGCTGGGTGGGCATGACTGTCCGCGGCCGGAGGTCTGAGCTGGAGGTCGGCAGGCTGGCTGCTCCGTGGGCTAGGAGGGGTGTCCCTCGGCCCTCCCAGAACCCACGGGCATTCCTTGGCTGGTAGGCGGCGGCCGTGCTCCGTCGCAGACCCTCTTCCGTCCGTGCGTCCGCCACTTTCTCCAGACGCCCACTTTGTTGCACCAGGGCCCCCCGAGCGACCTCCTGGTAGGGGAGAGACCCTGTGTTCTCGAGACCCTGTTTCCAGGCCGGTCCGTGGCGTGCTGGTGAGGGCGGCCGGATCCCACTGCCGCTGCGCGGTTCAAGTTCTGAGCCGGCGCCTGGAGACACAGACTGGGCTGTGTGCATCCAAAACCCCGAAAGGAGGGAGAAATGGAGGAGAGGCTTCCCCTGCCACCCCAAGGATCGATTAGGGCATCGGGAAAGGCATGATGGATTTTTCTGTGCTCTTCTGTGCTAAATGGGTCATGGCTGTCGCGACATCCCAGCACATCACCTAGGGTCTCTCTGTAGGCACCATCGCTCACCCCCAGAGGGGTACTTTTCTTGCTTTCCTGCCCCCCCATCTCTAAGTCTCCCTTGAGTGAACACACGCACCCTCTAGCAAAAATTTAGAAATAAATGAAAAGCCCGTACTTCTGTGTAAGTTCAAGGATGTAGGACTTAAGACTTCCATGTCTTTGGGGGGGACACAGCTCAACCCATAACAGAACTAAAAGCAGCTCCCAGAGGAGAGCAGAATACCAAGGACCGGCAAGGGGAAGCGATTCCACACCTGCAGAGCGGCGGAGGCCCGCAGGCTACCACAGCCAGGGGGTGCCCCTCCTCCAAGGGGCAGGAGCGCCGAGCTGCAGCCGGCCCAGGGAGGGCAAAGGGGTGGCCATCTTGTCAAGGTCCTGGCCGCCTCCGTGGAAATCCAGGGTGGCACGTTACTCGTAAATAGCCACGGAGAGCGTGTCAGGATGGCGCAGTGTGGGTCCTAAGGACAAGCCAGAGACCCCGAGCACTGGTCCTAGAGGGACAGTGTTTTAGTCCCTCCCGGTGCTACAGCAAACGCCCCACTGGGCAGTCCATGAAGCCCAGAGGTTTATTAGCGTGCAGCTTGGGAGGCGCAGGGCCGAGGGGGTGGCTTCTGGTGAGGGTCCCCTGATTGCTGGGGGCTCTGCAGGCCTCACAGAGACCTGTGTGCCCACGACTGTCTTGGTCCCTCTCCTCATAAGCCTGCCAGGTTCTGGCCCAGATGCCTGTGCCCTGCAGGCCGGGCCCACACGGAAAGCCTGGGGTTGAGTCCTGGACCCTGCCTACAGGCCAGGTGCGATGTCATCTGCCTGCGATCCCAGGGCTTTGTGGCAGGACAGTTGTGAGTTCCAGGGCTGGCCTGGGCAACAAAGCCAGACCCTTCTGAAAGAAAAACCGAGCGTTTAGTATGCATCTGTGGTCCCGTACAAAGGCTGAGATGGGAAGATCGTGACATGGCGAGACCCTGTCTTAAAAACAATACATAGGAAAAGAAAAATAATAACTCCACAATTCTTGGGGTCCCCACTCTGTGACCTTATCTAATCCAAATCACCTCCCAAAGGCTCCACTTCTTAAGCCCATAGTCAACAGATTGAGTTTCCACCCTCTTAATACCTTCACCGTACACCCAATTTTGCCAAACACGTTCAGACTGTAGCCCATGGATAAATAAATTACGGGGTATTCATACGGTGGGGTGGGGCCATGGCACTTCTCTTGCTCACGGGAGTGACGTTAAGCTGTGGCGGACGTGGCTGTGCACAGTCGAAGGCGCAGACGGTCTCCACCCATGTCCCTGCTGAGGCAGCCTCCGAGTCCCCTGTGGCTCCGCAGTGGGCTGGATTCCAGCGTTCCCCAACTTCTTCCTGCCTGTGACACGCCCCTGGCCATTTTGAACCAGGAGAGTGTCTCTGCCAAACCTCCCACTTCCGTGTGCAAACATCGTCACCACGCCAGCCTCTGCCAGCACACCCCCACTTCCCGTCTGGAGTTGGCAGTGAAGGATGGGCCGGGATGGCAGGCAGGCACACCCAGTACCCTCCTGCTGGCAGGAAGCTGTGGATTCGCCTCACAGGAAGAAGGCGGTGCCTGGGGACGGGTGGGGTGTGTGTGTGTGGGGGGGCTGGCTGAGTGCGTGTACATTGGGGGTGTTGGATGAGCATGTGTGTGCATTGGGGGTCTTGGGGGAGCGTGTGTGTATGTGGTATGGACAGCGTGTGTGTGTGTTGGATGAGCGTGTGTGTGTGCATTAGTGGTCTTGGATGAGTGTGTGTATGTGGTATGGACAGCGTGTGTGTGTGTTGGATGAGCATGTGTGTGTGCATTAGTGGTCTTGGATGAGTGTGTGTATTGGGACTGGTGGCCAAGCGCCTGTATGTTGAGGGGTGTTGGATGAGCATGTATATGTTGGATAGTGTGTGTGCTATGGATAGCATGTGTGTGTGGGATGAGCGTGTGTGTGTGCTGGGAGTACTGGTGTGTGTGCTTCTGTGTTGGGAGGTATTTTGTTAGCAAGAGTGTGTGCATGTGTGTTGGAGTGGTGGCTGAGTGTGTGTATTGGGGTGTTGGATGAGCAGGGGTGTGTATGTGTGTGTATTGGGGTGTTGGATGAGCAGGGGTGTGTCTGTGTGTTGAGGGTGTTGGATGAGCGGGGGTGTGTATGTGTGTGTATTGGGATGTTGGTGAGCAGGGGTGTGCGTGTGTGTTGCTGTTTGATGAGCAGGGATGTGCGTGTGTGTTGGGTGTTGGATGAGCAGGGGTGTGCGTGTGTGTTGAGGGTGTTGGATGAGCAGGTGTGTGTGTATTGGGGTGTTTGATGAGCAGGGGTGTGCATGTGTGTTGAGGGTGTTGGATGAGCAGGGGTGTGTGGTGGTGGGCGTGTTGGATGGGCAGAGGTGTCTGGTGTTGGGGGTTCTGGATGAACCAGGAGACACTGAAAAGTCGGAGGAGGCCCACCGAAGACAGAAGTGAGGGAGAAAACGTGCTCTTCACAGTCGGGCTGTAAATACTCCCCACTCTGCTTCCCATCCTCGTCCGTACACGCTCCCCAGGCTGCTCTGTCAGTCTGTCGCTCTGGTTTCTCTGAGCGGCCATGACTCCCTTCCTGGACCGCAGGCGCTGTGACTAGACACACACTGTAGGTCCCAACGATCCTGATCCTTCGTTCAAAGAGGCGCCTGAGGCGGGTGTGGGCCTGGAAGTGGGTGTGGAAGCCGCAGTCCAGGGGGGCCTGGACCCTGGTCACTCACTGGTCACGAACCGGGCAGGCCGTACTGATCTGCGGCTGCCCTGGATGGCCGGCATCTCCTGTTCTCTGGAGTTGGGGCGCAAAGCGGGGAGGGATGGAGCTGGAGGGGTCGGGCTCCTGGCAGCGGGCAGGGGATGGGGAGTGGCTTGGACAGGCCCGTGTGACTTGGCGATGGCTCGGCACCGAGGCCCAGCACGTTCTGGACCACTGGGCCAGCGCTGCCTACCGCGGCCACATCAGAAGCCCCCAGACTCAGCAAGCAATGGTTGCAAGAAAGTGGTTTGGTTTAAAATGTATTGTCTTTTAAACTGCAGCGGTTACACTTAGCATATGACTTAGGGAGGCAGAGAGCCAGCTGCACACCCAGGGCGGGCTCCAGAGGCCAACCCAGGGCCTTTCCGGGCGGGTTCAGCTGCGTGTCCCCGCACCACGGCCGAGCCCGGTCCACATCCAGCCATCGCTGAGCGTATAGCCCGGTGGCATTAAGTGCGTCCCCGAGGAAGTCTTTGCAGACGAAGCTGCTGGGGCAGCCTGGCTATTGGCGGGACCGTGGTGGGCCCCAGAGGGCAGATGCTCCTGTGAGTCACGCAGGGAGTGACAGGACGAGGAGGACTGGAGGGAGGGCCTGGCCTGGCGGAGCCTCGTCTATCCTGAAACCCTCATGTGAGGCGGGTGTCGCCGCAGACCCTCAGCGCCCCTGGTGCAAGAGCCTGTAATCCCAGGGACTGTGCTGTTTGTGGGGGGCACCTGGCTTGCCACCGTGCCCCGTCCTGCAGCTGAGCAGACCGTGTGGGGACCCAGAACAGTTCCTCGGGATGTCCTAGACCCACATCTCTGCCCGGCCACAAGCGCAGACGCAGGAGTGCGGCCAGCGGCCATCAGTGGAGAAAACTCGGTAAAGGCCCCGAGGGCGTCGGCCACACCGTCCCAAGGGGAGCCGCTTCAGCAGGGGTGCAGACGGGGGCAGCGTGCCTCTTCCATGTGGTGGGTCGATTCCTTCACGGCTTCCCTGCTTGTCCCCAAACATGGTAGACACTGTCAGGGTGCAGGGGCCCGGGGCATCTATTCCCCAGAAAACCTCGTCCAGGGTCCAGGACGAGGGTGCGATGGCGCCTGCTTTCCCCTTCCACTCTCCCTCCTGCAGGGTGGGCAGGGAGCTCCCCACCCCCAGGCCGGGGTGCGCGGGCAGGCCGACCCTGGCAGACTGAGTGGAGGCTGGCAGGATGCGTGTGGTTGGGGTGCATTGCCTGAGAGCACGTGGCGCCCCGGGAGGGCGGGCCTGGGGTGAGTCACTGCGGGGAGGGCGTGGAAAACAAGGCCTGTCTTCAGGCCCCGGGCACCGGGAGGACGAGGGGAAGCAGCAGTGTATAATTTACTAAATTTGCCAGCGAGGACTTCAGCCTGCTGCCTGGGGTTCGGCGTGTACGAGGCACGGGGCCCGCTGTGCCGCGTGTCCTCGGCCGGCCTTCTGGGTAGGGCTGTAGGGGTCCCAGAGGGCCACTTCCTCCTGCCTTGCCTTAGGACTGCCATCTTCACCCCTGCCCTGTCCACCCCCTCTCTGGGCTCTCCTTCCGCCGTGCATGTTTAATCACCAGGGCTGGATCCCCTGAGCGAACACCAGGGTCTTCCAGAAGTTCATGGAAGTGTGTATTAAAAGCCAGGCATGGGTTGCAGGGTTTTGCAATAAACGGTTATTGTAACTCCATTTTCCATGACTTTGTTAGAGTCCCCTCCTACATGACAGCTTTGAATATTAAAGTGCCACTTGGACGCAGGGTCTGGGACATCTGGGATGCTGGACGTCCGATGACCTTGTCGCCCAAAGGTGGCTCCAGCTCAAAGAGCACCGGCATGGTGGTTAAGGTGCTGAACTCGCTCATGACAGACTGCAGTTCGAGTCCCAGGCCTGGTGGCTTAAAAAACCACTCCAGGGACATGTGCATGTGTGCCCAAAATCTCGGGAGGAACTTGTGGGAGAAGGGAATGCAGTATGGCCATCCCCCTGGGGGTGAGTTCTCACTTTCCCTCTCTCTGTCTCTCTCCAGTGAGCACACGCACCCTATGGCAAAAACCTTAAAAAAAAAAAAAAGAATAGCTGAGCCACTGACAGGGCTGAGCAGTGGGGCCCTAGTCCAGTCGTGCGATGGTGCTGGAAGGCAGGGCCTTTGGGGGTAATGAGGCTTCAAGGGTGCCCAGCGAGGCCTGGTGGGCTTTCAGCTGAGCAGAGGGGACAGCCGGAAAGGCTCTGCTCTGCTCACTGAGCTGTGCCCGCCGTACCCGCGGGCGCCCCCCACCCCGGGCCCGACCGCGCCC
>NW_006160227.1:331212-338949 GCF_000334495.1 Tupaia belangeri chinensis | reverse complement strand
AGGCCGTAATGGCTACGTCGCTGAACTCCCATGTAGTCGACTGCGGTTCGAGTCCCGAACCCAGTGGCTTAAACTGAGGCCGGGCAACCAAGATCCCGAGAGGAGAAGGGATTACGGCGTGGCCAACACCCCTGGGGGGGGATTTACACCTCTGGGGGGTGATTTCTCCCTTTCTATCTCTCTGTCTTTCTGGTGAGCGCACGTGCCTTATAGCAAAAATCTCTCCAAAAAAAAAGAACAGGGTCTTGCCTGTGTTCTGGGGGAGGCAGAGGTGCGCGGCCCCCTCACCGAGGACTCAGTGGCTCCGAGTCAGCCCCCTCATCTGGGCAGGGGTAGGTGTGACACCTCGGTTCAGTGCTGTGGCAGCTGAGTGGGCAAAAACCCGCAAGGTCTCAGCCCCAGCATGTGGGGAGCGGGGTTCCTCCTTCCTGGAGCCTCACCACCCTGCTCCTCAGCCAGGCGGCCGCTGCGCCACCTGAGCGTCACGGGGACTGAACGTGCTCGGCAGGAAGTGCCCGGCACGTGGGCAGTGCCGTCACCGTTCAGGACACACCAGCCCTGCTCGCCTGACTGCTCATCCCTCTTTTCCAGGAACAAGACTGCCAATGGGGACTGCCGGAAGGACGCCCGGGAGCGGAGCCGCAGCCCCGTGGAGCGTGGTGTGGCCCCCGCCGTGAGCCTGCACGGCAGCCACCTGTACACGTCCCTGTCCGGCCTCGGCACGGAGCAGCCGCTCGCCCTGACCAAGAATAGTCTGGATGCCGGCCGGCCGGCGGGCCTCGCGCCCACGCTGACCCCGGTGGAGCGGCAGCAGGTACGCCCCGGTCTGGGAGGGTCTGGGCCCATTTTGACCTGGTGGTGGTGGCTCTGCACTCGGGCAGGAGCAGCAGAGCAGAACCCCCCACACACTCTGGTCCTGCCGAGGCCTGCCTGGGCCTCCCGACCTCCTACAAGGGTCAGCATCCCTGGCTCCAGCCTTTGCACAGTGGCCGTGGCCGTCTGGGGACTGCTGTGACCACCCTCACCAGGAGGCGGTCACACGGACGGGCTGAAGCGTCCACTCACCCTGCGTGGTGCTGCAGCAGGGTCGTGGTGGTTGCGAGCTCACGTCGGAGGCCTGCAGTTGCCCATAGGGGTTTCTTTTATTGAAGGACAACACGAAAACGACTGCTTCTGCTGCACAGTTCAGTAGGACGGGCAGGCCTCTCTAAAACGGAGCCACTCAGCCCCGGGGGGGCTCGGGGTTCCTGTGTGAGCTGCATTCTTCCTGAACCTCCAGGTCCCAGTCAGTGTTTGGGGAGACCGAGCCTGCCCGAGGCGCGTGCCCCAGGTCTGACGTGGCAACCTGCAGGGCAAGCCCAGGAGGCGGGACTCCCGGACGGTGCCGGGCTGTGCGCAGGGGAGTGTGCGAGGAGTCTAGCAGAGCAGTCAGTCCTCGGGACTCGCTCGGCTGTGTGTGGGGGTCAGGTAGATGTGACGGCAGATCCCGTCAGTGGCTTGTTCTGTCACACTGCCTCCGTGCCAGGCCCTCTGCGGAACCAGAGACTAAAGAGGCTGGCGGGGTCATTTTGCACCAAAACGACCTCATCCTTTAATTCCTTTTCCCATGAGTTCTGTGCAGTCCCTCCCGCGTGTGTGCACATTACTCCGTAAGAGCCTCTGGGATGGTCCTGGCAGTGGGTGTGAGAAGTGATCTGGCGGGTGGCAGGGCCGGGCGGAGACGGCAGGTGACCTGTGCAGTGCACTTCCCAGGCACCGCCATGGGGTGAGACGTGCAAGCGGCACCCAGACCTGACCGATGTCCGCCTAGAAGAATCTGCTTCCAGGGCCTGGGCGGTCAGGAGGGGGGTGTGGGGGCAGGGTTCAACGTGGAAGTTCAGTCGTGGAGTGTCCCACCCTGCCTCTGGCCACGGCTGGCCTGGGAAGGCACGCAGTGAGCCTCACGACCCGCCCTGGCCGCGTGGGAAGCTTAGTGTTCCCTTGGACGGTGGATGGCCCTGGGCGTCTGCAGGGTGGCTTTGGGGTCAGAGCGGCTTTGCATGCAGAGGGAGCCGGCCCGGGTCTCTGGCGCGGTCTCCCTCTTCTCCCTGACCCGCCACTGCATGTGTTCGGGCGTTTTTCCTGGGTGGGAGTGTAAGCCCCCACCTGTGCCCTGACGGGGCCCCTGGCCAGGCAGGAGGGTACCAGTGGCTGTGGAACCCAGCTGAGCCTACTGCTTTCTGTGACGGGGCCCATGTGAGGCCACAGCGGGGGACATGCTGCTACTTAGGCGTGTCACTCACTCCACCATCCCCTCTGACCTGCCAGGTGCCGGCAGAGACTGGGCCAGGCTTCTGCACACAGGGTGGGCGCACGCTCCTGCTCCACGGGGCCCTGGGGCTCCCTGCCACCGCCCACCACCGTGGAGCAGCTGGCGTGGGGCGAGCGTGCGGGTCATGCCACAGCTCCGAGGCAGGCGGCAGAGCTGGGCCACATCCTTGCTAAGTTTTGGCAGGTGGGCGGGGAAGAGGGTGGCAGTGGCCACAAGGGCCTCACGGAGATGACGCCTGTGCTGGATTTGGGAGGATGGGGAGGGCACGCACAGGACCGTGTCTTCCCATCTCCGTCATGGTGTGCACGGTCACGCTTCCCCTGGCTCAGGCTCAGGCTCAAGCAGAAGCTCGTCCACGGGCAGGGCCCAGGGCAGCTCTGAGCACACCGACGGTGCAGACGAGGGCAGGCCCACCCTGCAGCCCTGTGCCGTCCACACACCCGTTTCCAGCCCCCAGGGCTGGTCTCCATTCCAGAGGGTGTGGACAGGACAACTCCGCAGCAGAGCTGGGGGGTCCCTGGTCCCGCCCCCTCGACCAAGGGAGGCCATGCAGGGAACGGACAGCCTAGGTGGAGGTGGAGGAGCGCCGGCCCTTGGCGTCTCGCTCCCTGAGGCGGCCATCGCGTGGCAGTGTGGCCTGGTCTCCTCGTCCAGACTGGGGAGGCGCCGCGGGGCGGCTGAGGACCTGACCCGGCACTTTCCCCCTCCCCGCCTGCAGAACCGGCCCTCCGTGATCACCTGCGCGTCGGCCGGCGCCCGCAACTGCAACCTCTCGCACTGCCCCGTGGCGCACAGCGGCTGCGCCGCGCCCGGGCCCGCCAGCTACCGGAGGCCGCCGAGCGGTGAGTGCCAGTGGGGCAGGCAGGTGCGGTCCCCGGGAACCCGACCTGGCCCAGTGCCGTGGGCTCGTTGCCGTCCTGCAGCTGGGAGTGCCCTGTGCGGGGCCAGGACTTCAGGGGGAGGTGGGCCCGGGGTCCCTGAGCGCCCCACCACGGCAGCCTGTCCGCGGCACACGACCTGACTGCGCCCCCCTTGCCCCGCAGCCTCGGCGACCACCTGCGACCCCGTGGTGGAGGAGCACTTCCGCCGGAGCCTGGGCAAGAACTACAAGGAGCCTGAGCCGGCGCCCAGCTCGGTGTCCATCACGGGCTCCGTGGACGACCACTTCGCCAAAGCCCTGGGGGACACGTGGCTCCAGATCAAAGCCGCCAAGGACGGCGCGTCCAGCAGCCCCGAGTCGGCGTCGCGCAGGGGCCAGCCCGCCAGCCCCTCGGCCCACATGGTCAGCCACAGCCACCCGCCCTCCGTGGTCTCCTGAGGGGCGCGCCCTCCCCCCAGCAGCACCGGCGTCTGCACGGTCTGCCTGAGCTTTGAACAGTCAGTACTTACAAAAATGGAAAAAAAAAATCACGGGGGCGGGCGGGGGGGAAGGGACGGGCTGGTTTCTTCGCAAAAACCATGTTGCTGGGGGTCTCCTTCTGTTCTGTCCTGTCTCTGTACTTGCTTGGCGTCCACACGAGGGGGCCCTCGGCCACGACAGCAGGAAGGACGCGCAACATCTGACGGGCACCCTTCCTGCCTCCGTTACCAAAGAAACCTCTGCTGCAGGGCGCGGCCCGCGCATGCGCACTCATAAGCCATGACGACGTTGGTACATGCCCTGAGCGCGCCCTCTGCTCCTCGAGACCCGGCTGTGTGCGGCCGTCGGGCTCAGTCCGTGTGCATGTGCGTGCGTGGCTGTCGGGCTGTGTGTGCGTGCGTGCGGACTTGAGGAGGCCCGCCGTGTCTGATTTGCACTGTGGGGGGACCTGAGCTGCTGGCCTGACCACTTGGAGACGCGAGGGCTCCCGAGGGCGAACTGCTGAGACAGGAAGGGTGGAGGGTGACACTTCTGACGGCGTGTGGTCGCGGCCGCTCAGGCAGACGACTCAGTCGTGGCAGGGGAGGGCTCGCACAGGGTAGAGGTCTTTCTGGCTCCGGCCCCTCACGGGCATTTACCTTCTGCACGCTGCGGTGTGCGGCTGGAGCTGAGGCCGGGGCCCCGCAGTGCTTTAAGGAGGAATAGCGGTTTCTCTTACGTGCACAGGCAGTGAGCGGCATCCCTGAGACGCACTAGCCTCTCCAGGATTAGTTCTTTTTGTCAGTTACGGTCCTAGGTATACTTACTGCTGGTACAGTTGTACTCTAAGATTTGTATTTGATACTCACGCTACTCACCAGGAGCGCGGGACGGCCAGCTGCTGGCGGCCCGGGTGCGCGGAGGAGGCCGGAGGGCTGGCCTGCGGCTGACTTCATCATTTATTTTTTGCATCCCTGCCTGCTTAGTACGAGCTCCCGGGGGAGCTGGGATCCGCGTCTTTCCAGCTGCCCTCGACGCAGGAACTGCTCCCTCCGAACGGTCGGCCGAGTGGCAGACTGCTGACAATCCGCGCTGTGGTATTTTTAGATGCTTCCTTGTACGCTGGGGCCAAGGCGTGTACATTCCTCGGACTTCAGAGTTATCGCTGCGGTTATTACCGCGCTAGATGAACGCTACTAACCAGAAGCTGGGCGAGGCAGCAGGCACGACGGACGCGGCTGTGGCCACCCCCAGGCCTTCCCCACCTGGCCAGGTGACGTGGGCATGGCCACCTCGCCTGCCCAGCATGTGGGTTCCTGCTTACGGGCCCCCTTGTGGCCGGCCGGCTTTCGCTGTGAGACACACAGTGTGGCCGAGGGATTTTGGAAACTGACTCCGGATGGCTCGGCCGGAGAACTGGCGCTCGCAGTCACAGGGTGGCCGCGGGGCCTCGCAAAGCAAAAGCCAAGCCCCTCTCCGCCCCGCGCACGGCTCACTCCTACTTTACCGGGCTTCCAGGCTTTGGCATCCAGGCCCCTATATTTTCTGTAGGAAAAAAATCGTTGAGAACACTTTTTTTATATAGGTAACTTTAAGACCATCATTACGCTGTGCGTAAAGAATGTACAGAGAAATTTGTAGGTATTTTTTGAAGAACAATTAATTTGTTAATGATATGTAGCTATTTAATTTGTCCCTTTCCTATTGTAATCATTTTTGTTGTTTGGAAAAAAAAAAAGTTGATCTTTTTTTTGTCGTCGATGTGTCTGTGGAAGTGCAGGGACAGGTTGCTGAGGCCTCTGCGCCTGCACTAATAGCCACGAGTTTGTTACTGCGACAGGCTACTGAGGCGCCACAGGGGACAGCCCGCCGCGGGCACCGGCTCACGGCCCCGGGAGGGGACCAGGCGGCGCGGACCTATCTGGGATAGGCGGAGCACCCCCGCCCGAGCGGCGCGGCCTGTCCCACCGTGTCTGTAACTCTGTACTATACCGTTCTCTGTGGCCTGTTTTCCCTGGAAGAAGAAAAAAAAAGGTTTGGCAGGCCATCTTTTTTTTGTACTTAAAAGTAGCCTTAAGAACAATAATAAAGTGCTCTTAAACCACAGCCTGGCCCATGGCTCTTTGATCCTGGGGACAGGGCTGGGGAGGCGGGAGGGCGGACGCAGCCTGCACCCTCACCCCACAGGGGCAGGAAAAGTGATCGTGGGAGACCCGGCCTCGCCTGAGGTGCCCGGGGGCTCTCTGAGTCTCTCACCCTGGCTCCAGGCTGTGGCAGAATCCCAGGGCAGGACCTCCCAGCCACCACCAAGGAGCCCCCGGTCAGGGAGGAAGGCTCCATGCAGCCCCGCTGGGCCCTCCCGGGCCTGGAGAGCCCACAGGGCAGGCAGGAGCCCCCGCCGGGCACCTGCTCCTGGACCTCCCGCAGCAGACCCTCCTCCCCTGCTTTGTGCAAGAGCCCCGCAGTTGAGGACTGTCCTAGGGGTCCTCGCGTCACCGCGTGTGCTCCTCCTCCCCCCGGCCCGCCATGGCGTCCTCAGTGCCACCCCCGGGGTGGACCGCAGACACCGACGACAGAAAGAAGGACCGCATGTGGAGGCCACCACGTCCCGGGTCACCGGCAACACCGCAGTCGAGGTTATTATTCAGCTCAGAACGGGCGGGACACGGGCCGTGAGAGAGGCACGCCCCGGGAGCCCCTGGGCAGCGGGGGAGGTCCCAGGCCTCGGCGTGTGCAGAGGAAGGGGCCAGAGAGGTGGAGGGGCCGGCCGGCATCACCAGTGTAGGAGGCGGCAGTCCTGCTCCAGCGACGGGCGCTCCTCGGCCTCACACGGTCTCGTCGTCGCTCATGTCCCAGATCTGCGGAGGAGAGGCGTGCAGCTGTTTACCCCCCAGGGCCGCCCACACGGGGCTGCTCCAGCCCGCCCTGGTGGCCCGTCTGCAGCGGCCTGTGCTGCCACGAGGGAGGCCCAGGTTCGACTCCAGGTCCTTCCTGAAAGGCGCGGTGGTGCCTGGCTACCCAGGAAGCTGAGGCAGGAGGATCATGACACGGCAAGATCCGGTCTTTAAAGAAAAAAGGGGGTTAGCCTCAGAGCTTCACAGTTAAGGGAGCTGGACCCTGCGTGGCCAGCCACGGTTTGAATCCTGATTCTGGTGGCTTGAAAACCGCCGGGTGCGTGGTCAAAATCCCGACAAGACAGACGATGGAGAAGAGCTTGCAGCACAACTACCCCATGGGGGTAAAACAGGCCCAGCCTGGGTGGGGCAGGGGATGGCGTGGGGAGCTGCAGAGCGGGAGGCCCGTGGGGGCAGATCCCGCGTGGGCCTGAAACACGTGGAGGGCTGGATGGTGACGGGATGGGCCCTGCCCCCTCGCACACTTTCACAAATAAGATGCATATATTTAAAACCCCAACTGCAGTTACGACAGGAAGAGCAGCGCCCCCCCTGCAAACGGGGCTGTGTGCCTCCCCGTCCTCACGCCAGTCACTGCAGAGGCCTCCTCGCCTTCCCGAGGCCTCGCTAGAAGGACTGGGACTGGCAAGGGCGGTGTGGCTGCCCGCTTGGGCCACTGTCCCTGCCTGGCAGGTCCCCACGACCCCGTCATCCTGTACCTCGAATCCTGCCCCATCAGGTGGCCCCCCCAAGGACAGCTGGCATGTGCACACCCAGCAAGGGCCCAGGCTGGCCCCCTGCGCGTCCCCTTCGGGAGGTCCCACGGCGAGGCCTGGCCCACTCCAGACCCAAGAGCGAGCTTTCCTGCCAGCCCTGGGAAGGGGGGCGGGGGCAGGCCAGTGGAGACAGCCAGGTCCCCCTCAGCCCGCAGTGTCCTGGCGGAGCCTGTGAGCATGACACATGCAGAGTGGAGCGGGTCCCCCGTGTGAACATGGGGGACGGGAGAGGTCCCTGCTCGCCACCCCGGGCAGAGAGCCCGCGGCAGGCCCAGCCCTCCCAGTGCCCCGCGCCCCCCCACCCCCGGCTCCCTAATCCTACGCCTCAGATGCGGAATTCCTAGAACTGGTTGCAAAAGGCCACCTCGACACTAGCAGCACCGAGAGGAGAGGGTGTTTACACGAGGCGGCCCGGGG
>NW_006160227.1:319552-330540 GCF_000334495.1 Tupaia belangeri chinensis | reverse complement strand
GAGCCCGGGCCCCGCCCCTGCCAGGCAGAGGGGCAGAACCCAGAGAGGGTGCAGGAGGGGACCCCCTAGGGCTCCTTGCTCCGGAACAGCTTCAGCACCAGGAGTGCCGACCCCTGGGGCTCAGAGGACCTGCAAGACACCCACTCTGCGGGTGGGCGGGGCGTTACACACCACCAGGGGTTTCCAGGCCTGGTCCCCTGGCCTGGAACTGGGCTCAGAAGGAAACAGCAGCCTTTACTTCTGACCTCAGCAAACACAAGACCCCTCTCCTCCCGGAACATAGGCTCCCCCGGAGGCCGCCACCCCCCCCGGGGTCCCCCCGCCCCGTGAGTGGTGACCGGGGACGCAGTGAACTGACAGTGTTATAAAAAGTGGGATTACACAGTGCTGGCAGGGGTCGGGGGGCAGACACTGCCACAGGAGGAGTCTAAGTAGGAATCCTATTTTCTAAAAGAGCTTTGCGATCTGTAGTAAAAAGCTTTGCCCATGGCCCTCCTCTAAAGAAGACAGAGATGGGGAACCAGCAGTTAGCGTAATGGCTATGTCACTGGACTCCCACGTAGTCAACCGCGGTTCACGTCTCAGACCCGGTGGCTTAAAACTCACGCCGGGCGCGTGTGCGTGCGTGCCCAAGATCCCGAGAGGAGAATGGAGGAGAAGGGATTGCGGCGTGACCATCCCCCCTGGGGGGTGATTTCTTGCTTTCTGTCTCTCTGTCTCTCTCTGTCTTTCTGGTGAGTGCCCTATAGCAAAAACCTCTCCACAAAAAAACAAAGAAAAAGACATGGACAGTTCACAGAAAGACAAACGGCCATCCATAAAGAAAAGGCACTGACTCTTACAGTAAAAGAGGTGCAAAGATCTCCTAGAACACCAAAGGTGCTGACCGAGAAATAACCTGCACTTCACAAGAATGAAAACTTGTGCTCTGCAGGGTCAGCTCCGTGGTGCGGTCGTCACACCTGAAGAGAAGCAGGGGCCCGCATGGTGACCACGGTGTGACACCCTGGCCCGGTCAGCCTCAGACACATGGCGCATGGCATGAGCGCCCAGGGTCGGCTGGGCTGGGGGGCTGGAGGAGGGGCCTGCAGCACAGCCCCCGTGCAGGGTGCTCTCCTCTCTCGTCCTCATGTCCTCACGCGCGTGGTCTATTACAAATAAAGAAAACTCAAACAAAATACAACTCGACAAAAATAAGCTTCTGGTCTTTGAAAGACACCATGAAGAAAATGAAAAGGGAAGTCACAAACTAGGAGAGACTTCAATACTATATTTTATTTATTTATTTATTCATTTATTTATTTTTGGAGAGGTTTTTGTTATAGGGCGCGTGTGCTCACCAGAGAGAGAGAGAGACAGAGAGACAGAAAGTAAGAAATCACCCCCCAGGGGCGGTGGCCATGTTGCAATCCCTTTTCCTCCCTTCTTCTCTTGGGATCTTGAGCACGCACGCACACACACCTGGTGTGAGTTAAAGCCACCATGTGCGGGCCTCTAACCACAGTCAACTACAGCAACGTAGCTATTACACCATCTGCTGGTCCCTACTTTTTTTAAAGAGAGTCAGTGAGAAGGAAGTGCGAAATCACCCCCCAGGTGGCCAGGCCACAACCCCTTCTCCTCCATTCTCCTCCCAGGTATGCACACACACCCAGCATGAGTTTCAAGCCACCAGGTCTGGGATTTGTAACTGCTCCGCCATCAGCTGGCCCCCTCTATACTATTCTTTTAAAGGACTTATATTCAGAATTTATAAAGAACTCTTACTACTTAATAATAAAGAGACAATCTGATTGCTTTCAAATGGGCAAAAGATAGGAACAGACACTTTGCAAAAGAAGAAGTAACATACAGCATCCGGTAAGGCCCAGAGAGGGTGCTCAGTGTCCCCAGTGCCGGTGGGAGGAGGAATCAGAGGGAGCGCTACTACATCTCACCTCCTGCAGGGCCAAGGCGTGGCTGGCAATGCCAAAAGTGCAACCGAAATCCACACCCTGCTGCTAGTGCCGATGTGAGAACCACTTTGGAGCTGGGTCTACTGACTTACATAAAGTTAGACATTCACTTCTCGGGCAACCCAGACATGACGCTCCCATGTATTCCGAGGAAATGGAAAGACGGGTCCACAGAAAGGTTGCGCGAGAATGTTCACAGAGCTTCATTCGTCATCACAGACACGAACTAGAACTGTCCTGAAGGCCCGTCAGGGGGAGCAAATTGTGGTATGTCCATTCAGTGGGTTCTACTCAGCCAGCAAAGGAACGTTCTACGGACGGTCACGACGCGTACATCTCAGCACCTTTACCTTGGGCCGACCAAGTCCAACACGGGGAAGAGCAAGACGTAGGTGCAAGGGCACGAAGTTGTAGTTGTGCAGCGTGAATCAATCTCAAGCACCAAAACGTTAGGCAGAGTTTCCACACGGTCCGACAGTCCAGTCCTGGCTAGTCACCCAAAAGAAATGGAAATACATGTCCACAAGAAAACGTGTACGCGGACGCTCACAGCATCATCCATAATTGTTAAAGAGGGGAACCCCGAAGGTCCACCAGGCTGAGGCGTGGATGGACGACATGTGGCCTGTCCGTCCAGTGGAACATTACTCAGCCAAACACCTGCCTCCACTCAGTCTTCTCCACAGGCCTGAGGACAACGGTACGACTGCCCCCATTTTACAAAGCAGTGAACCGGAACTTAAAGAAAATGACAACTTGTCGAGGAGAGTGGGTTACCAAGGGCTGGAACACAGACTTACTCTGCATCCCCTTGCCACTTTCTTATTGAACACAACCTCCCCCTTTTAAAAAAATTTTATTTATCATTATTATTTTTAATTTGTTACAGGGCACGCATACTTACCAGAGAGAGAGAGAGAGAGAGAAAGCAACCCACCAGCTCCGAGATTTGAACCACAATTGGCCATATGGGAACACCTTAACCACCACATCACTTGCTGGTCCTGAACACAATCCCGTTTTTTCCCTTTTTATTTAATTTCATTTATTCATTTATTTTCATTTGACCAGAAAGAAACAGAGGCGAGGGGGAGGGAGAAAGTGAGAAACCAAGTCACCAGGTCCAGGACTCGAACCATGGTCAGCCATGTGGGAGTGTCCAGCCCCTTAACCACCACACCACCTGCTGGCCCCCACAATCCCTTTTATGTCCTGACTAAGGTCTGATATCTGCTCCCCGGACCCCAGGAACCGGCTCAGTCCCTGCCTGTTATGCTGACGCACGTTCGGGGCCCCAAGCCGAGCAGCACACAGGGCACTGTAAATGCACCAGGATGGTGAAAGGCCAGCCCGGCGTCCAAACCGCTCTGGGCCTCGGGGTCCCCTGCCTTTGTCCTCTGGCACAGTTCAGGAGGCTCCTGCCCTGGCTCGGGAGAGGGCTGGCATTTAGCCGGTGCTGTTCTCGGCTGGCTGGGCGAGCTTGGCCCTCAGCTCAGAGCCTGACCTGAGCGAGCGCCTTGTCCCCAACTCTGGCTGCTGCTCTGCAGGATTAGAGAGCAGGGCTGGGCCACCACTGAGTGAGGAGGGAGGGGGACCTTCCCATCAGGGCACAACCCGAGGAGCCAGGGACCACACACACCCGTGCGGCCCAGGTTTAACTCTGAATGAGACAGACACGTTTGGAAGGGGCCCTTCGTCATCGCTTTCCAACTGGGTCCCATTTCTGGACCACACTGCCTGGAGCCGGTCATGAACTAGGGTTCTCCTCTCCCCGACACTGTAATTATCTTGTGAATGGCACAATTATATTTCTCTCTCTCTCTGTGTTAAAAGTGTTTATTTGCTAAATGTAAACATTTAAAATAGACCACAGTTCTGAAATCCAGTTTTTTGTTAAACATTTGTTTTTTGATAGAAAGATGGAAGGACCCAGACCTCCCTGGGCCTCTGAGTGGCCCTGCTCCCTGCCGGGGTCCTCGCAGGTGTGCTCCTTAGCTGAGAGGGACAGGATGGGGGTGGCACTTGCTGGGGACCAGGTGAAGATGTGGGGTTAGGGCTCTCCAGCAGATTTCTGGACTGGGACTCAGTCCACTCGGGGGCAAAGCCCGGCATGTTTCCAAGAGGGTCACATAACAGCCATTCCTTCCTTCATTCGTTCCCCCGCATGTTTCTAAGAGGATCATGGAACAGTCATTCACTCACTCGCTCGCTTGCTCACTCACTTGCTCGCTTGCTCACTCCTATGCACTCGCTCACTCGCTCACTCACTCCTGTGCACTCGCTCGCTCGCTCCTCCTAAACACACTGACTGGCTGGCACGGCACCAGGCTTGAGGACGGCTTCCGTCATGCCTTGCCTGTCCTGGTGGTCGGTGGCTTCCTCAAACCTACAGAAAACATGGGGACCCTAACTCCCATTCTACCCTGGCAGGGGCCCTGGTCATCACTAAGCCCTTACTGAGGGCTGCCTGGAGCCAGCTGAGGGGACCAGGGGTGACTCCCAGGAAATGGTCTGAACGAGACGCAGGGGGACAGGGCACACACACTCATGCCTCGGGGAGAGCTGGCCAGGAGCGCTCTCAGGGCTGCAGCCCGAGCCCACCTGGGGCCCTGGAGGAGAAAGGGCAGCAGACCCTGCCAGGTGCCTGGTTGTGGACAGGCAGGGGAGGAGGTGGCCTCCAAACGGTTTCTTCACGTCTTTCTGCAGAGGAGGATTCCTCTCATGCCAGGCCGCTGGGTCCCAAGCCCTGGCCCTGCCGTCTGAACGCTTTAAGCCCACCCCCCAGCCTCTCCTTCTCTGGTGCTTGCTCCATTCCATCTGCAAATTGCCTGATGGCCCACCTGCCCGGACACCTCATTCCCCAGCTCCAGTGTCCCCATGGACTCCTCCAGGGCACCCCAGGATGTACCACGCCTTAGCATTTGTGCATCTGTCTGACTGCCCCATGGGTGTGGTCAGCCCCCTGCCGGACCCTGCCTGGGCCATCAGTCCCCCGCTGGCCCCGTTCCCTAACTTCCTCACCATGTTTGCACCGACTACCAGGTCAGGAAAGAGCGCGGGCCCCGGTGTCCTCACCCACGGGCTACAGGAAGTACCTGGCATGGCAGCACCTGGGACGGAGCCCCCTGCTGCTTTCTTCTGTTCCTCCCTCTCGGGAAATGCCGAGAAGCAAAATTAGAAATTTCTCTGGGTGGGCAGAGGGTGTGGTAGTTAAGGTGCTAGACTCCCACATGGTCAACTACGGTTCAAGTCCCGGACCAACCGGCGGGTTGCTTTTTTACTTTCCATTTTTCTCTCTCTCTGGTCAAATTAAATTAAGAATTACTATGGGGACCAGCAAGTGGCGTGGTGGTTAAGGCGCTGGACACACCCACATGGCTGACTGCGGTTTGAATACCGGACCTGGTGGTTTGCTTTCTCACTTTCCCTCTCTCTCTTTCTCTCTGTGTATCTCTCTCTGTCAAATTAAAAATAAATGAATGAATAAATAAAATAAAATGAATAATTCTTTAAAAAAGAAAATAGGGGCCAGGGCAGAAGCAGAGACTATAAGGGAAGTGACTTCCATGATCCAGGTTGTGACCTGGCTCAGAATGTCAAGCATTGAATGTGGAATGAGAAGGAAATCAAGAATGACTCAGGCTGGATCCTTTAATATTACTGAGACGAGAATAAAAACAGCAAGGAAGCAGTTTGGGGAAGGATATGGAGGGGGGCTTGCTCACCCTTGCTGGCATGTTCAGTTTGAGTCACCTATCAGTGATATGTTAATTAGACAGCTGGATAAAGGTCAGGGGAAAAGCTCAGACTGGAAGTATAAATATAAGATCTGTTAGCCTAATATAGGGATATTTAAAGCCATGAGCCCGGATGAGATTACCATGAATGAAAACCAAAAATATCACAAACACAAACGCTTTCTAGCTCGCCCTTTCTCACTTACTCATGCTGTCCCTCTCTGGTCAAATTAAAATAAGTAAACAAATAAATAAAGTCAAATAAAATATAATTATTAAAGAAGAAGAAGAAACCTTCTAACCAGAGGGAAATGCAGACGTCTCAGCCAGGACCCTTGCTGAGGTGTCCCACACAGGAGCCCCTAGAATCCCCAGTCCTCAGGGACGGGCTGCTCACGGTCTCCCCATCTATCAAGTCTGGAAAACGGGCCCCAGGCCTGGCATAGAGAGCTCCCTCCGGCACCAGCCTCTGTGCGTTCTGGTCCTGAGGGCCTGGCTGGGCTCTGGGAGGGCCGCTGACACGAGTCAGGGACTGGGGAGGAGCCACCTGGTTTGGGGGTCCTCAGCCCCTGATTACCAAATGGCACCCCAAGGAGGGAGGCTCCAGGGGCAGTGGCTGACACAGGGCGTATCGGTGTGGGGCAGGGCTGAGACTGACCAGAGCGTGGGGAGCAGGGGTGCCTCCGTGCACTTCAGGATGCGGGGGAGCAGGCAGTGGGGCCCCAGGCGTGTTTGCTTTCTCCTGAGCTGCTAAACACATTTTTTAAATTAGGTGGGGAGAATACAGGGTAATTTCTTTCAAGATATGATGTCTGTGTTTGGCCCACATTTTAAATGAAGGGGTTATTGAGATAAATGGCCGCGCTAGAGGCTGCGACAGGGTTTCCATCATACCGCTCTTACTCTCAGCTCCTCAGAAACCTACAGAAAGGCGGACACTTGTGTGTGTTTGCAATCCACCTCAAAGGGCTGTCCGGTCACCTTTGCGAAGAGGGAGAAGAGAGGGAGGGGACTGTGAGAGCTCAGAGTGCCAGAGGGCGGCCGCCGGAGGGTGTGAGCACACAGAGGCTGCACTCGGTAACCAGACGGAAGTTTCTTTTTCTTTCTTTTCTTTTTTAAGAACCATTTATTGGGGAACCAGTTAGCATAATGGCTATGTCGCTGGATTCCCACGTAGTTGACCGCGGTTCGCGTCCCAGACCCGGTGGCTTAGAATTCACTCACTTAGGCCACACGACCATCCCCCCTGGGGGGCGATTTCTCGCTTTCTGTCTCTATGTCTCTGTCTGTCTGGCGAGCGCACGCGCCCTATAGCGAAAACCTCTCGGGGAAAAAAAAATAAAGGAATCATTTATTTATGGGCCACGGTGGTTAAGGGTGCTGAACTCCCACGTGGTCAACCACGGTTCAAGTCCCGGACCTGGTGGCTTGCTTTCTCACTATCACTCTCCCTCTCTCTCTGGTAAAACTGAATGCTACTACTATTACTACTACTAATAATAAATAAAATTAAATAAATAAATATTTGTTTATTATCATTATTTTTCAATTTTGATAAGAGAGAGAGAGCCGCCAGGCCTGTGACTCGAACCATGGTCGGCCATGTGGGAGTCCAAAGCCTTTAACCACTGTGCCACATGCCAGCCCCCCAGAGAGAAGTCTGAAACTGCAAAGGCTCTGCCACCACCCGGGACCATCAGAGACTGAGTGACAGACACTGGCCACCTTCCCTTCTATTAAGCTTCGCGCTTGAGCGCCCGGTGCGCCGGGTGTGCCTGTGACCCAGCTTCCAGGAGGCTGGCGCCGGGGGAGCACCACACCACAACACCCTCTCGGGACCAGCAGGTAGTGTGGCAGTTACAAGCGCTGGACTCCTGCACGGCCGACTATGGTTCCAGTCCCAGCCCCCGTGGCATGAAACTCACACCGGGCATGCATGAATACATACTTGCATGCCCAAAGGCCCAGGATGAGAATGGAGGACAAGGGATTGTGGCATGGCCGTCCCTCCGGGGAGTGATTTCTCACTTTCCCTCACTTTCTCTGATGAGTGCAGGCACCCTATCGCAAACACCTTAAAGAAAACCAAAAACCATAAAACCTCTCTTGGGGCTAGCAGTTGGCATGGTGGTTAAGGCACTGGACTTCCACATGGCCGAACACAGTTTGAGTCCCGGACCCGGCAGCTTGCTTTCTCACTTTCCCTCTCTCTGTCACTGTCTCTCTTTGTCTCGGGGCGAGCGCTCATGCCCCAAGGCAAAAACCTCTTAAAAAAAAAAAAAAAGAAAGTCTAAGATTGGAATCCTAACATTTCAGAGCATGTGATCTCACAACACATCAGGTATACCCCCGCCGTGGCAGAAGGGAGCCGAACCCAGCGAGGAGTGGGCCTGCACCCCTACATGAGCGCTGGGTGGTCCTTGACTGTCCTGCCCCATCAGAGCCAGGTGAGTCCCACCTGCAGGAGTGGGGGCTGAGGGGGCCAGTGCCCCGGACTCCCTTATCGGAGCGCACTCACACCAACACTCACACCATGTACTGTGTAAACAGGCGGCCACCTCCGGGCCACACGCCCTCGCAGCTGTGCGTGAAACTTGGCTGCTCACATGGAAATGGACGTGCCGCTTCCCCTGCGGTCCTGGCAGGGAGAGCCTGGGAAGACAGACCTAACCGGAAAGCCAGGCTCCATCCTAGGGCCACACAGACAAGCAGGCGGGGCTGGCTCCCAGTCCTGAGCTCTCCCGGAAGGGGCGGAGCGGACCAGCGCAGGTGACAGGGCCCTGCTCACCAGCGGCAGCCTCTAAAGCTGTCTTTCAGCTCCCAGTTCACCCCGGTGAGCTCTTCCAGTCCCCCGGCAGCCTCTCAGCCCTGTCCAATCCTATCCCTGGTGAGGGGCAGCCCTAACTGCACCCCCATTGTACCAGCCCTGAGAAATCGGCCTCCACCACCCAGCCTCAACCCCGCTTCCCTCACCCTGGGCACTTGAGAGGCCCCCTGGGCTAGGCTGGGCATCCCGAAGGCCAGGCTGGTCTGGCAGGGGACCCTTCCCCTCTGTCTCCTCCTCTGTGGGACCCAAGGACATTCTCGGGAAGGGAGAGATGTGTTTTGCCATTCCAGACGGTGTGGGTTAACAGAAGCTTTAGGAGCTCCGATGTGTTCTAGAGCCCGCCTAACAGAACACAAGGCACTTGGGGGGGCCAGCAGATGGCACAATGGCTACATCACTGGACTCCCACATGGCCAACTGTGGTTCGAGTCTCGGACACGGTGGCTTGAAAATCATGCCAGGCATGTGTGTGTGCGTGTCCAAGATCCCAGGAGGCAAATGGAGGAGAAGGGATCGTGGCAGCATGGCCATTCCCCTGGTGGAGAATTCTCCCTCTCCCTCTCACTGTCTCTCTCTCTCTCTCTGGCAAGCAGGCATGCCCTACGACAAAAACTTCTTAAAACAAAACAAAACCAAAAAACACAGGGCGCTTCACCTGGAGGCTCACCCCACTTCTGTCCCAGGGAGCCTGGATCCACAAACAGCAGAGCCCACCTCAGTGGGAGCCCTCGTACCTCCACTGTCACTCCCCATTGAAGAGTGGGGGCCTCTCAGAGAGTTTACTGCTGCCCTGAGTCACTGGTCCGAGAGCCCCCAGGACAAAGGGCTTGGTCCTATTCTTACCGCCTCTCCCCATCCATCCAACGGAGCCTGCCTGAGACCTGCCAGGCCCTGTGCTTGCTGTACCCGAGGGCACCTCCACCTGCTCTGGGGATTGGGGAGCACACCGGCAACGCTGAGAATCACAGAAGCTGGGGTCCCACCTTAGGGACCTGGGCGCCAGCCCCGTGCCACCGGGGACACAATGAATGACCCTCTGCAACCTTCAGTCCAGCCGGGGCAGTGAGGGACACCCGAGGCAACACCAGGCAGGTGTGGGGGGGATGCGCACCAGAGGTGGCCTGAGCCGGAGGGAGGCGCGGAGGGTGGCGCGGAGGGCAGAGCACTCAGCTAAAGCTCAGCAAGGGACGATGTGGGCGCAGGCCCTGAGCCACGGAACATTCCAGCAGAGATGCCAGCCTGGCCTCGGGGAGACCCCATGCAAGGTGTCTCAGAAAGCAACCAATCAGACCCTTACAGACGGCTTCCTGGGGAGTGGCTGGCCAGGCAACAACAAAAGGGGTGGCTGGGGACAGCGGGACAGAGACCCTGGGGCGTGACCATGCGGAGGGAACCAGAGCAGCCGGGGTGGAGGCTCCTGCCAGGAAGCAACAGAAGACAAGGCCGAGAAGCTGGAGTGGGAGCAGGGCCTACTTGGGCCTGAGCTAGGGAGAAGCATCTAGGCTGGCCCTTGGGGACAGGAGCTGGGCCAAGCTACCTCCGGGTGGAAGGGACACTGGGAGTCCTCAGGTGGCCAGGGACATGGTGGCAGACAGCGATGTCACCAAGTGGCCAGCAGGCCCCGGAGGCTGGGTGAGGAGCAGCAGCTGCCCAGAGTGGGATGCAGGGCATGGATTTTGCAGAGGTGAGCCAGTGGGCAGGCTGGGCCGTCCGGGCTCCGCGCAGACCTGGGAACGCCGTGTGGGCGCAGCCCCTGCAGCACGGCACGTAGGAAAGCAGGGCCTGGCTGCACGTAGCCGCCGTGGAGGGCGTCACCCAGGAGGGGCTCCTGGACCTCCCTCGCTCGCTGCCTTGGCTCTGGGGAGCCGCTGACTCCTCCGCGGGGCGGCACAGAAGCCGTGGGGACACCGCGGAAGGCCTCTGAGCCAAGACCAACAGCGCTCTGCGGCCACACCGATTGCGCTTTTCTTTACCTTGGCGATCTCATGGCCCTGCCTAAATATAGCCTGTGCCGAGGGGGCGTCGCTGGTGCCGCCAGATCGGGGCAGGCCCACTGGGGCAGAAGGCCGTGCTAAGACGTGGAAGCTTTGCACCGTGCGGCTGGACTCTTGAGATCCTCCTTCCAGACTGAACGCCGCAGCTTCGGTGCAGACAGAGGGCCCGGCAGAGGGGCGCGGCCATGCCTACTCGGGAGAACGAGAGCTGCAGCCCTTCCGGGAAGGCGCAGAGGCCGCTTTCTGCCGGTGGGAGCGCAGCACACAGGGCCCTGGCTGTGGCCCCGCCTGGCTGCGCTATCATTTCCACCTCTCCTTCAGGGTCGCACATTTCTCAGGTGGGAAACCTGGGTCTCCAGGTGAGTGCCAAGTTATGAGGGGGCCACAATGTAAAAAGCACTTAAGTTTTTTTTTTTCTTCTTTTTTTGGAGAGGTTTTTGCTATAGGGCGCGTGTGCTCGCCAGAAAGACAGAGA
>NW_006160227.1:310253-319461 GCF_000334495.1 Tupaia belangeri chinensis | reverse complement strand
ATGTCCCCGGCATGAGTTTAAGCCGCCAGGTCTGGGACTTGAACCACAACTGACTACATGGGAGTCCGGCAACATAGCCATTATGCCAACTGCTGGTCCCAAAAGCACTTAAGTTTTTCAGAGCAAAAAAAGGTGTTGTTCATTCGTACTAAATATTTTTCAAAGCCCATTTTATGAACTGTTCAGAGCTTTCTGCTTCCAGTTTCTTTCGCTTTCCTCTTTTTCTTTGTTCATTGATAAATGGCAGCCCCTCAGGTCAGGAGGCTGTGAGATTTGAAGAAAAGGAGCAACAGTGGCTTCAAAAAAATAATTTTTTTTGAGAGTGATTTTTGCTATAGAGCACATGCGCTCGCAAGAGACACAGAGAGAGACAGAAAGTGAGAAATCACCCCCTGGGAGGACTGCCACGCTGCAATCCCTTCTCCTCCATTCTCCTCTCAAGATTTTGGGGATGCATGCACACGTGCCCGTGTGAGTTTCAAGTCGTCAGGTCTGGGACTTGAACCTCAGTCAGCCACATGGGAGTCCAGTGCCTTAACCAGTACGCCGCCTGCTGGCCCCGAGAAAAGTAACATCTTTAAACACGGCTCCATATATTCCTGCCTATCCCTACTACCTTCTCAGAAAATAGTTTGTTTTTTAATTTGCTATAGAGCATATATGTTCACTGGGGTGGGGGAAGAGGGAGAGAGAGAAGATGAAAAATTCTCTCCTGGGGGGGTGGCCATGCCGCAACCCCCCCTCCCCCTCTGGGGATTTTTGCGCACACATGCACACATGCCCGGTGTGAATCCCAAGCTGCTGGGGGTCCGGGACTTGAACTGCTCAGGCAGCCATGTGGAATCCAGTCGCTTTAAGCATCAACCGCTCTGTGGGGCCGTGTTTACAGGATGGAGGCTCCTCTCGGAGGCCCCTAGCTGCTGTGCGGAGAAGGTCAAGCTCAAGCTCGCGATCAGAGCAGGACGGGCCGGCGAGTACATGGGCCTACTCTTCACCAAGGCGCTTAAACTCACTTTACCCTTCTCAATAAGTTACGGCGAGCTGGACGGGGAAAATCACTGCAGAGGAGGTTTATAATATAAATAACCGCCAAGAGATCATTTTCTTTGTTTTCGTTGGCAGGGGCCTGCTGAGTTTAAATGAACGCTCACGGTGAAGATGAAAGGGAAGCGGGGAGGAGGGCCGGCGGGTAAACAGCTCAGTGTGGCCCCCCAGGAACGCTCCCAGCCAAGCGCCTTGCAGCTGCTCGGGGGGTGGGGGGCTCTGGGACCCTCAGGAAGAGCACTGCCCAGCGCAGCCTCCGCTCTCTGGTCTGCCCGGCTCCCTTCCAGGCCGTGGCCTCTGGGCTGGCACTGCTCCTGTCCCTCCCCCGTCTGTGAAACCGTCCAGGTTAGCATCCTGGTCCCTAGCATGCAGGTGGGCCTCAGGGGATGTGCTGAGATGAACACGCGAGACTTCACACCAACTGCCAGCTGCATCTCAGGCCCTGCTCACCTGGCCTCCTACGCCGTCGACTCAGCCCTGCCCCCCTCCCTGTCCCCTCCGCCACAGCCCTGCACGCCTCACAGGGCTTTTACTTGTTGACCTGACACAGTCGGGCTCCGCAGGGTCCGCATGGGTGGTGGGCTGGCATCTGCAGCCCCTCCCGCAGTGCTCGGCCCAGTGAAGGCTCAACTCATCATCATCAGGTGGTTGAAATGCTTGTTGGATGAGCGGATAAAAGAACAAGACTAGGAAGCAGCAGTTAGCATAATGGCTATGTCCCTGGACTTCCACGTAGTCGACCGCGGTTCGAGTCCCGGACCCGGCAGCTTAAACTCACACTGGGCGTGTGTGCGTGCGTGCCCAAGATCCCGAGAGGACAATGGAGGAGAAAGGATTGCGGCGTGGCCATCCCCCCTGGGGGGTGATTTCTCGCTTTCTGTCTCTCTGTCTCTGTCTGTCTGGCGAGCGCACGCGCCCTATAGCAAAAACCTCTCCAAAAAAAAGAACAAGACTATGGGGCCAGCAGTTACGGCCCTAGATCCCACATGGCTGACCACGGTTCGGGGCCTAGACCTGGTGGCTCCAAAGTCACGCCAGGTGCGTGTGTGTGCATGCCCAAGATCCTGGGAGGAGGAAGGAGATGGGGCTGTGGCATGGGCCGTCCCCGGAGGGTCATTTCTTGCTTCCTCCCACTGTCTTTCTCTCTGGTGAGTACTCGCGCCCTAAGGCAAAAACTTCTTAAAAAAAAAAAAAAGGGACCAAGGCTACACTCAGCACTGCAGGACGCTAAGTCAAATCTCTTACCAGTTCAGGTCCCGACACCCCAGTGCAAGAACCGTGGTCTCCGTGTGCCTGGGACAGCGCAGTGACTAAGTGCTTGTCCTGTTGGCGTGTAATGCGATCTTTCAGTTTCTAGGCGCAAAGAAAAACAACCGCTTTCTAAAGGATGATTCTGGAGAAGACTTTTTTTAGAGAAATTTTTGCTACAGGGCATGTACATTTGCCAGAAACACACGGAGAGAGAGAGAGAGAGACCCCCCCCCAGGGGGGATGGTCGCGCTGCAGTCCTTTCTCCTCTATTTCCCTCCCAGGATTTTGGGCACGCACACACACACACCCAGCATGAGTTTTAAGTCACCAGGTCTGGGACTCGAACCGTGGTCGACCATGTGGAAGTCCAGCACCTTAACTAACATGCTGCTTGCTGACCCTGAGAAGACTTTGTTTTTTGTAAAATGATTTATTTATTTAATTTTATTTATTCATTCATTCATTTTTAATTTGACACAGAGACACACACACACACAGAGGAGGAGGGGAGAGGGGGAGGAAAAGGAGGAGGAGGGGGAGGAGGAAGAAGGAGAGAAAGCAAACCACTAGATCTGGGACTGGAACTGTGGGCAGCCATGTGGGAGTATCGGCGCCCCAACCACCACGCCACCTGCTGGTCCCAGAAGCCTTTTAAAAGATGTCTTCCCCACTGCCTTCATACATGGTAGAGCATGGGGTGGGGCAGGCATCTGTCCAGTGTCCACATGCTACAACCCCTTCCTCCCGCCCCCCAGCCCATGGATCCTGGGCACGTGCGTGCATGCCTGGGGTGTTTCAGGATGACTGGGCTGAGGACCTGAACCAGGTCACCACGGGGGGCCCGATGTCCCCTGAGCAGTGTGTCACTGCTGCGCCATGGAGCCGACCCAGATTCTGCAGAAGATGAGACGAGACGGTGCCGAGGAGGTGCTGAGAACCGAGCTCTGCTCGCAGTGAGCACCCAGTCAAGGGTCACTGCTTATTCCCACGCGGTGTTGTCGGAGGAGAGCTCAGGGACAACCAACCTGCCGACCGCAGACGTGTTCCTTGGTTTAAGGAAACCCACGAACGGATGGGCACCTTAGTGTCGGCAGTAAGGGGCCACGTGGGGCCTCTGGGAGAGGTGCTTTGCCTCACCAGGGGTGCCCCCAGGGACGAGGGCCAACAGGAAGTGAGGGAAAGCTCCCTTCCTGCTCCGAGGGACCTCCCGCCTCCCTCTCTCACCCTTTTCTCTCTTCACCCTCCTCTGGCGGGCGGCCTTGGTTGAGAAGCCCACCTGCCCCCTTCTCAGAGTGCCAGGCCTCGGGCAGGACAGCTGGGTTTGCGTCTCAACTCTGACCTCCGGCTCCGAGCGCCGGACAGAACAAGAACTGAGAACCCGCTGGGAGAGAGGTGGGGTGGGAGGGAAGAAGCCCGCCCTCCCCGACCCCACTGTCCTGCCAGGAGCAAATGTCACCCAGAACCCTGGCGAGAAAGGCAGCCCTCACTTTACAAAGTCGAATAAACGCGAGGGTTATTATTTGCAACTGAGGAGGACTGATGAGAGAGGTTATGTTAAAGGGGGCACCGAGGTGGGTGGGGGTCAGGGGGACTCAGCGCGGTGATCGGTGATCGCAGGGGAGGGGGCACGTGCCAGGCGAGGGCGGGCTGGGCACTGGCTGGAAGAAATTGGGGTTTTCTTACATTTCTCTCTCTTTCTAAAACAATTACCACAGGGTACACGTGCTGGCCAGAAAGTGATGGGGAGAGAGTAACCCCGATGGGGCAACGTCACCTCACAATCCCTTCTCCCTTTCTCCATCCTACTGGGATTCTGGGCATGCACGCACATGTGCCCGGCATGTTTCTCAAGCTGCTGGGGCTGAAAATTGGGGTTTTCTTACATTTCTCTCTCTTTCTAAAACAATTACCACAGGGTACACGTGCTGGCCAGAAAGTGATGGGGAGAGAGTAACCCCGATGGGGCAACGTCACCTCACAATCCCTTCTCCCTTTCTCCATCCTACTGGGATTCTGGGCATGCACGCACATGTGCCCGGCATGTTTCTCAAGCTGCTGGGGCTGGGATTCGAACCGTGTCCAACCACGTGGGATCTGGCTCCCTCAAATACGAGGCGGAGAGGCTGGCCCACGTTCCTCTTTTCCAGCAACGTGACTCATTACTTCCTAGATCAACATCCAAGTGTCTGGAAAACCCACAGGAAGGGGCCTATGAGCTGCTTCTGGGTGAAGGCAGGGTTCAGGGCACGATGGCTCTTTACATCCAGGGACGTCCCTCCCCTCTGTCTGGGAGCCAGGGAGGCGCGCAGCACAGGGCGCCCGCTCTGCGGTCTGCCGGGAACCTGCCGCTGCTTGCAGGGCCGCTCTGACAAATGAATTAATTGTCCGGAGCAGACGGACTGGGTTTAGTCATGTCTGCGGAGGTGGGGAGGGGATTACGACACATCTGGGCCGGCCCTCGCTGGGTCGGTCAGCCCGTTCCCAGGCCTCCTTCCCCCACCACCCCTCAGCCTGCAGCAGTCGACAGCACACCTGCTCAGGGCGGACGATCACCCCCACACACAGCCCCAACTGGAACCCTCGGGGCTCCTCTCTCATCAGAGAGGATGGGGTGAAGCTGGGTCATGGCGGTGGTAGGGGGGCGAAGAGCACAAGGAGTCAGGGCTGAGGCCTGGAGGTGGCCCACACTGAGCCATCCCCGCCTTCCTGGGACCGCTGGACAACAGCCAAACTCTCAGTTCCTCTTCCCCGTCCCCTCCCACCTCACCAAGGCAGAGCACCCTCCACCACGTGGCCGGCCAAGACATGGCCGAGACCCAAGATGTCGCCCACCAGGTGAGGGTCCCCCATGGCCAGAAAGAAGGTAAGAAGTTCCCTGTTGTCAGTGATCCCAGGAAGAAACGTCATCGAGGTTCACCTTGGGGACAACGCTGTACATTTGTTCCCTTTGGGAAACAAACCCTGGGACCAGGGTTTGTAACATGGTGGTTAAGGCACTGGACTCCCACATGGCCGACTGTGGTTTGAGTCCCAGACTTGATGGCTTGCTTTCTCACTTCCCCTCTCTTTCTGTGTCTCTCTGGACAAATTAAAATAATAGCAATAATAAATAAAATTAAATAATTCTTTTATTTTTTGGAGAGGTGTTTTGCTATAGGCCACATGCACTCACCAGAAAGACAGACAGACAGAGAGACAGAAAGCGAGAAATCTTGGCCATGCTGCAATCCCTTCTCCTCCATTCCCCTCTCGGGATCTTGGACATGCACGCACACACGCCCAGCATGAGTTTAAACCACCGGGTCCAGGACTCAAATGGCGGTCAGCCACATGGGAGTTCAGCGACATAGCCATTACGCTAACTGCTGGTCCCTAAAATTAAATAATTCTTTAAAAAAAAAAACAAAAAAAAACTGGGGGCCAGCAGGTGGTGTGGTGGATAAGGGCGCTGGATTCCCATATGGATAATCATGGTTTGAGTCCCGGACCTGGTGGCTTGCTTTCTCACTTTCCCTCTCACTCTCTTTCTGTCTCTTTTGGGTAAGTGCATATGCCGGCGGACGTATTTCTAACTCCTGATTCCAGACGGTTCTGTCACCCAAGTAATGCATATGGGACACAGAGGGCCACTGGGGGAAGGGACAGTAGGAAGCACTGGGTTATCAGGAAAATCATCATGCATATTTGTATAGAAAAACAGATTTTCTTTTGAACTCAGTGGCTCCGGGGCTGGTGGTTAGCCGCTCAGTCACGCGGGACCGGGGCAGCAGGGGGGCGGCCAGCAGCCCGCGGCGTCTGCCTGTTAATGGCAATGACTTACCCTCTCAGCCCCAAACCTCTCCTCAGTGGGTTCGCAGGAGAGCCAGTGACGGGGAAACCCGAGTGGGAAAGGGGGTGTAAGGGCTACCTGGTATGGGGAGACGGCTGTATGCACATGCAGCTTGCAGGCACAGCAGGGCACACAGGTGGGGCCCTGGCTGGACATCCGGTGGAGTTTTAATCCGGTGTCATAATGTCCTTTATGTCAGAGGTGCTGAAGAGGAAGAAGACGGGGAAACGAGAGAACAGCATCTTTGGGGTGTGTGTGTGTGTGTGTGTGTGTTTATATCTCTAGACAATAAAGATTTGTTTTTCAAAAAAAAAAAAGATGCAGAAAACTATGCCATGACGTTCCCGACAACCTAACAGCTTCTCTCGCATTGCCGTTACTAAATTTCATCACACTGATTTTCCCCCTCCCGATCAATGTCTTTAATTACTTTTAAACGGGGCTATATATATTGTGTGCGTGTGTGCGTGTGTGTGTGTGTGTGTGTGTGTGTGAAGACAGTACACTGCTTCCTATGCAATTAAAGATGGGCATTTCTTTTTCTTTCTTTCCTTTCTTTTTTTTTTTTTTTTTAAAGGTTTTTCTGCTATGGGGTGCGTGCACTTGCCACAAAGACAAAGAGACAGAGAGAGATAGAAGGCAAGAAATCACCCCCCGGGGAATGGTCATGCTGCAATCCCTACTCCTCCATTCTCCTCTTGGCATTTTGGGCACGCACGCACACGGACATGGTGTGAGTTTTAAGCTGCTGGGTCCGGGCGGGACTCGAACTGTGGTCGGCTATGTGGGAGTCCGGTGATATAACCATCATGCCATCCACTGGTCCCAAGATGAGTGTTTTGTAAGCTCTATTTGCCTCCTGTGTAAGGCTGTGGTGTTGTACATTGTAGCTTTCATGCTCATGACCACAAACCCAGGGTCCTTCTCCCAGTCCTGGCACACCCGAGTCAAATGGTTAGTTCTGAGGTGTCTGAGGAATACGGAAACAGCTCAGTGTCTTTGGTGCCCCATGAGATCCCAGGAGTAGGTGTGACTCACGATGGTATGATGGAGTGACCCTGCACAGGGAGAAGAGGATATTTCCAGAATACAAAGATGGCTCAGTATAAAAGAAGATCTAGTAACTTAATGTATCACATCGTTGGGGTCAGCAGGTGGCATGGTGGTTAAGGCGCTGGACTTCCAAACATCTGATCGCAGTTCCAGTCCCAGACCCAGTGGCACACAAATCATGCTGGATAAGTGTGTGTGTGCCCCAAATCCTGGAAGGGCAATGGAGCAGAAGGGACTATGGCATGGCCATCTCCCCAGGGGGTGATTTCTCAATTTCCCTCTCTCTGTCTCTGGTGAGCTCATGTGCCCTATGTCAAAAACTTAGAAACAAACAAACAAACAAATCACACTGTTAGTTTTTTTTTTTTGGAGAGGTTTGGTTTTTTTTGTTGTTTATTTGTTTTTGTTTGTTTGTTTTTGCTATAGGGCATGTGTGCTCACCAGAAAGACAGAGATGGAGAAACAGAAAGTGAGAAATCACCCCCCAGGGGGATGGCCACACCTCAATCCCTTCTCCTCCATTCTCCACTCGGGATCTTGAGCACGCACGCACACGCACCCGGTGTGAGTTCAAAGCCACCAGGTCTGGGACTGGAACCATACTCAACTACATGGGAGTCCAGTGACATAGCCATTACACCACCTGCTGGTTCCACATTGTTAGTTTTTATATAAAAAAATAAAAAATATAAACATCTTAGTTAATTTAGAAAAAAATTTTAACATTTACTCATAATTGTATTGTTAATCTTTAATTTGCCAGAGGGCACATGCTCAGAGAGAGAAAGCAAGAAAGCACGTCCCATGAGGAATCGTCATGCCGTCATACCTTCTCTGCCATCTCTCCATCCTGTCAGGGTTTGGGGCATGTACACACACCTACACACCTACACAGCTGCTGGGTCGAGGGTTTGAACTGTGTGGTCAGCTGTGTGTGAGATTCAGCGACCTTAGGCACCATGCCAAGTGCTAGCATAACTCATCATTTTAACACAACCGAAAACCTGTAACAAAACGGAGCTTAACAAAACCCACAGCAAGCACCATTGTAATTAGAAATCGGAAACTTTTAGACACATTCTTGGTAAACTCGGGAATAATTCAGTGAATCTGCTACTTGTAGTTCAACATTATTTTGGCATTCTTAGCCAAAACAGTAAGACAAGAAAAGGAAAATAAGCATTCAGGCGAGAAGAGCTCAAACTATTGTTATCTGCAGAAGATACGGAAAATCAGAGAGCATTTTCAGACAGACTAATAAAAGTAATACCAGGGACCAGCAGGTGGTGTAGCGGTTATGTCACTGGGCTCCTACACAGTCGATCATGGTTTGAGTCCCGGACCCAGCAACATAAACTCATGCCAGGCGCGTGTGTGAGTGTGCCCAAGATTCTGAGAGGAGAATGGAGGAGGAGGGATTGCAGCGTGGCCATCCCCCCCAAGCAGTGATTTCTCGCTTTCTGTCTCTCTGGTGAGCACCTGCACCCTATAGCAAAAATCTCTCTTAAAAAAAGTAATACTATAGGTTCACAGCACACTAGATATGTACTCGGATGATAAAAATTAATAGCTGTTTGAATAACAATAGCAAACTTGAAAATAATGTAACATAAAGCATTGACGACATTAACAATCCTATTGTTTTAAGTTAGCAATGTAAAAGCATGGTCAGAATTCTACTATGGCAAGAACGCTTGATGAAGATGATAATTAAAGATTACAGAATCCCAAATCCCCAAATTCTGCTCATGAGTTTGGAAAACAGAAGAGCAGTAACCATGTATATTTCTACAACGGCATGGCAGTTCACTGAGTCTGACAGACGTCAGGGTAACATTTTAGATTTCCGAAATATCCTATGAAAGAGGTAGAATTTCTCTCTCTTCCTCTCTCATTTATTTATTTATTTATTTATTTATTAGAAGGGAAACAGAAAGGGAAAGTGAAAAATCAGGTGTAATCCCTTGGAGTTTTGGACACACACACACACACACACACACACACACACACACACCCCGAGAGTGTTTTTCA
>NW_006160227.1:309476-310089 GCF_000334495.1 Tupaia belangeri chinensis | reverse complement strand
GATCTCCTGATTGAAGTGCGTGTGGTGTGGCCCGCTGCAGTACTGCCACGTTCTGCCGGGCTGAAGCCACGTGGGACGGCCCTGGCTTTGCATCCCAGCGTTCCCCCGTCCATGCCTGGTTTGTGTGTGCATGCCATGATCCTGGCTGGCTGAGATGGAAGGTCTTGGCATGAAGACCCTGTTGGGGACGCCGGTCTCTCACTAGAGAGATAAAGGATACACGTAGAAAATGGCCACAACTAGACATTTCTATCGGCTACATAAAAGATGCTAAGTCAATCAACAGAGGAGCATCTAGCAAACAGGGGAGCGTAGGAGTAAAAATGCCACAAGGAGAACCGCCTGCAAGCTTCTCATGAGAAAGAGAATAGGGCTACAAAGGAAAGGTGTTTTGTTTTTGCTCTTCGAGAAATAACTAGGGGCTGGCAGGTGGCGTGGTGGTTAGGGGAACTGGACTCCCACACCGCTGACCACGGTTTGAGTTCTGGACCTGGTGGCCTGCCTTCTCTCTCTCTCCCTCTCTGGTCAAATTTAAGTAAGTAAGTAAGTAAGTAAGTAAATAAATAAATAAATAAATAAAGTTTAATAAAATAATTCTTTTTTTTGGGGGGGG